>NC_060213.1:2189545-2513181 GCF_021130785.1 Homalodisca vitripennis
TATCGCCGACAGCTTTGCTCATCCGTTGACCAGAAAGTACATGCAAGAGCTTATGAAGGATTTGGGTGGGCGTTCATCTAAAATTGACCATCTTTACGGTCCTCGTTACGAAAAAAATACTTTAATGGTTGGCAATAAGGAATTGCAGTTTGATGAGGACGGTAGTATTCGAATAGATGATGTGGCGTATAAGCCACAAGAGGGTCTGTACGAGTTGATTTTCAAGCGAATACCGGATGATGAAATCTACAATGACGAAGACAAAATCGCTTACAAAGATATACTGAAGAAAACTAGCGCTCATAAAAGAAAACTATAACCCAAATGGAGTTATCAATCGCAACACGTCGCTCAAGTATAAGTATGTAATTTCAGACTTATTTCCAAAAGTAGTTAAGGGTTCTGGAGCTGACAGGAAAGCTCATAGTGTGACTAAATCACTATCAGATCCCGATACGGTTTACTGGAACGATCCAAATGAGTTGTGCGACCGTCTTAGGCTGTTGGTGGCATCCGCTGAAGCTGGAAACACGAACCACAAGAACGAGATTATAAATATCATTGAAGAATTGAAAGAATCAAAGACTATATCAGGTGATGGTAACGCGAGATTCAGATCATTGATGAGATGACCGTCAATAAGTTTGGTCAGAGGCCACAATCTCTGAAGAAGCAAGACATCCAGAGAGTTATGAATACTGTAAACAAAAAGCTAAAGAAAGATGTAAGAAGATTGTACTCTCAAATTGCAATCCTTCAGAATCAAGCGCTTATTCAGCAGGATCAAATAAACAGCTTACAAAATACAAATGAAGAAGCTATAAGACGTCTAGCAGTTCAACTATTTCACTGGATCAACAAGATACACACTACCGTACCTCCAGCTCGCTTCCACGCCGTCTTAGATGCTGATGAAAACTCATATATTGACTGGGATAAGATATTTATAAAGAGCAATGTACAGGAGGAGTCTTCATCACTTGTAAAATGAGTGTGGACAAGTTTTGGACGACGCTTCAAGCGTACAAAGGCTAAACAAGGTCCGAAAGGCGAGGGATTCAATGTGACTGCCGAAGGTGACTATGACGTGCAGAGAAAACGTCTGAGAAATCTAGGGAAACCCTGAAGATGAACTAGACGCTGTTAATCTACAGACGTTGATCAGTAAGTTAGGAGATCTGCAGACCGAAATGATTACTTTAACCGACAAGTTAAACAGCTTGAAAGATTCACAAGAAAATTCTATGAAGCTTTTAGCGGTTCAATTGTTCCATTGGATCAATAGAGTACACAGTACCGTAGCTGTTGGTAGGTTTCAAGCACACTTTAACGTTGATGCACATACATATATCGACTGGGATAAGATATTTATAAAGAGTAAAGTTCGTGACTCGCCATCACTTGCACAATGAGTGTTGACAAGTTTGGACGGCGATCCAGGCAGTTTGGAAAAGGCGGGTTAAGGGGACCGAAAGGAGATGGATTCAAGCTGACGGCCCGAAGGTGACTACGACATTAACGGGAAGCGTCTAAGACATGTAAAAAGTCCAGAAGATGATCTCGACGCCGTAAATCTACAAACGCTGACCAGTAAATCGGTGATAATCGGGAAAGATGGAATTGACTGTCGGAAACAGAGATTGAGCAATATAAGTAAAGCTACAAGACCATACGATGCTCTACCACTCGCTCAACTGGCCGAACACATACCGTCAAAAGATTTAAAGGATAAATCTTACAAGTTCCAGCGTTTTAGATTACATCAAATTGGGGAGCCTAAACAAAACGATGACGCGTTAACACTCGGTTACTTCAAAAATAACACTATCAAAAAAAGGCAGGATGGTTGGGAGCTTGGAAACAAAAGGCTAAAGCTAGTGGCCGATCCTGTCGAGCTTCGTGACGCTGTGACGCTCAACTATTTCAACGCAAACACAGTTACAAAGAAGCAAGACGGTTGGGAGTTTGCAAACAAAAAGTTAGGGTTAGTTGCAGACCCTACCGAAATGCAGGATGCTGTGACAATGAACTATCTCGTTCGTGTCTTAAGTGAAGTGTTTTACAGTTTCTATATACGTCTCGCTCCTCCTGGTGATAGTGTTAGATCGGTCGCTAAAGACCAGTGGATTCGTTCAAACGTTGTTGATCCGTTTTTCTTAAACGCCAAAACGAAAATAATGAGATCGGAAGACTAATTATATAAACTGTGATTGCAAGCCATACACTGCAGTCTGGTTTTGGCCACGGCGCGGATAAAATGGCAAAGCGCAAAGGGTCGTCCGTCAGACGAAAGCGAACCATCGGAGGAGCAGGAGGTATTATCTCTAGTGTTATTAACAAGGCGATTGACCTTCTACCTTTTGAAGCACACATCCCCGGCTATTCTTTCTGCGGACCTGGCACATTTTTGAAAAAAAGAATCGCTAGGGGTGAGAAGGGGGTGAATTTATTGGATGAAGCCTGCCGTATTCACGATATAGCTTACGATAAATACAGTGACTCGGAGCATCGCAATCAAGCAGACAAAGAGTTGGCAAAGCGGGCTTGGGATAGAGTAAAAGCGTCAGACGCGACTATAGGTGAAAGAGCAGCTGCTTTAGCGGTAACTGGTGCGATGAAAGCTAAAACGGCTTTCGGTGGTGGTGGTGGTGGGAAGAGACGAAGGAAAGTTGTTAAGAAGAAGACCGGAAAGACGAAAGGTAGGGGCCTTTACCTAAAACCTTATCCAAAGAGGGGAGCTGGTGTTAGAAAGAAGAAGAGGAGTTTGTTGTAAAAAAAAATCTCGATCCCGATAAGACCGTTGACAAATTTCGAGTTGATCCACTACGCTAAACAACTAAGCATTCCCCATTTTAGAGGGGTGTTTATGCGTGACACGTTACCTCAAACAGGGCCCAGAAAATACGAGTCAGCTATAGTTAATCTGGACTCAAGTTACGGTGACGGTACTCATTGGGTTTGCTACAGAAAACGCCGGCATAATGTGAGCTATTTTGACAGTTTCGGAAATCTTCGCCCTCCTTGGGAACTCATATACTATTTCGGACCCACCGCTGACATACAGTATAATTATCAAAGTCGTCAGGGGTTTGATTCAGTTGTATGTGGACATCTGTGCTTAGAGTTTCTCAGCGGAAAGAATGTTTTGCCTGAGCGGGAAAGGTTCAAGAATAACTTGTGACGTATTTCCTCCATACGACACCAGTGATGGCGATTACGTAATTGGATTGATAGATCTGAGCACGTTCAATTCTATTCCCAATATTGAAAAGAATGTAAACGATAAATTTTATTACGGAAACCATGATGAAGTGATAACGTTTGAGGAAGGTTCTTACGAAGTAGAAGATATTGCGAATTATATACAGGGGAGACTACCGGAGGGGATCACAGTCCGCTTGAATGCAAATAACAATACTCTTAAGACCGAGATTAAAAGCAACGTGCAGATTGATTTCAGCAAGAAAGGCACAATTGCATCGATATTGGGCTTCAGCAAAAAGGTGCTGCAAGCTAATAAAGTACACACTTCAGACCTGCCTGTGAATATTCTCAAGGTGAACAGCATAAGAGTTGAGTGCAACGTTGTTCGCGGCTCGTTTGATAACGGTGTAGAGAGTCACGTTATTCACGAGTTCTTTCCACAAGTAGAGCCGGGGTATAAAATAGTCGAGACACCTGGTACAGTGATTTATTTACCGCTCAACGTTCAGAAGGTGCACACCATAACTGTCGAGCTTAAAGATCAAGACAACAATCCTGTGAATCTCAGAGGTGAAACGTTATCTTTGAGGTTGCATATAAAGAAAGTGGGTGCTCATGGGTCTAGTATTTAAGGAGGGTGTGAACATAATTCAGGTCATTAGACCGTCGCGCCTGATAGTGGTAACTTCTGCTAACGCAAATTTCTTGCGCTCTCTTGGCTTTAAAGTTAACACCGGCGCAATTCGTGAAAATGCTCGATATAGAGAGTCCCGCTGAGTACAATGAAATCATTACCGGACTGGAAATATCACACACATAATCCGTATGCTTCAACCACGTTTTAATAATAACGATGAAATACGGATACCAATCAGTTATCAGGATTTAATAACAGCTCCTTTTGAAAGCACACTACACGTTTGTGGGTACAGTAAGCGGTAAGAAAGCTGACGGTACAACAGATGCTAAAGTGTCTCTGGTTAACAACGCGATTGCTTTTCTCTTTGATGATATCCGATACGAGATTGGCGGTGTGGAAATTGATCGCACAAAGAATGTAGGTATAGCCAGTTCGTTAAAAAATATATTATCAGCTCGTGCGGAAGACGAAAATAATCTGGAAAATGCATGCTGGTTCGGCCCGGTGGAAAGAAAGAAATGAACAAATTCTCATTTTCTGTGCCTTTAAGGTTGTTGTTGGGATTCGCAGAGGATTACAAGCGAATAATTGTGAATGTAAAACAAGAGTTGATACTGCTGCGGTCGGCGACAGATGCCAACGCTATTATTAGCGATGACGCAGCGACCCACACGTTGAAGATCACCAATCTGTACTGGCGGGTGCCTCACATCTCTGTATCCGACTTGTTTCGTGCTAAAAATCCTACGTCTAGTTGAAAAAGATACTCCAATACATATACCGTTTAGATCGTGGGAGTTGCACGAATACCCTGTACTGCCGCAAACTGAACGTCAATCATGGACTATAAAAACTTCTTCTCAATTGGAGAAACCACGATACGTGATTGTAGCTTTCCAGACAGAAAGGAAAAACAACTTAAAGAAAGACATGTCATGTTTTGACAGTTGTAAGTTATCGAACATCCGCCTGTAATTTAAATACACAAATATTTCCCTTATGACAACATTCACGGAGACACCGCTATATTCTATGAAATGTTTGTAAGATTTCAAAACTCCTATTATGGCGATTTAGGCGGTCGTCGGTGGCCTGACGTCAGTCTGGACACGTTTAAAAAATAAAACACCTCTGTATGTGATTGATTGTTCACGCCAAAATGATTCGGTCAAGTCTGGACCTGTCGATGTGCGGCTAGAATTTGAGGCTACGGAAGCGTTCAAGGCCAACACCACAGCCTACTGTCTACTGCTTCATGACTCGTATTTCGTTTACACAATGCTCAAGGGCACGGTAAAGAAGATGATGTAACGTGAATAAAACACGATGCAAATGACAGAATCTTTCAGTTTCAAATTGGACGCCACGATGGAAGGTTCACGGAAGATAAATATTGTCCTTGATTTGGTCGGTGAAATCCGTAGATTAATCCGCAATCACCAGTTAACAACAATGAAACGGACGAGTGATGGCTACATGCATTATTGCGAATGTGCGTATACCGCACCGGATTGTCAAGATGTACCAGACACTTGTGTATGTGTAATGATTGACAGGCGGAAAGATGAAATATTCAGACTGTTAAATGAAATTTACGATAACACTGTGCAAAACGACGACGACGATGTCATAGAAGATGATAGTGACTATACGATATCCTCTATGGAAGAAGGGGAGGAGGAGGAGGAGGAGGAGGTATGTAATTGTATAAGCCAGTGACTAATACGTCAGGTACTTAATGGTTTGCTCAAGGTGTACAGAGTCATTCGTGATCATGGAGCGAAAGAGTGAAGACATACTGGCTACAGTCGCTGATGCTGTGTTCAAGGAGGAGGAGGAGGACCAGCTGGTGAGTCAACCAATGGAAATAGACAAGGTTAAATCAGTTCCGTAAAAGCTCAAAACGAAATCTCCCGAATCTAGTTACCGGTGTGTTTCTAAAGTCTCTTTACTTTTTGAATCCTGATTGTTCCAAATACTTGATTGTAGGATTGTTTGTTGATCACGACAATGGTGTCGGTATCTTGATGAAAGGTAAAAGGGGAACGTTTGCGTTTTGGAAACCTGAAATGTTCAACATTCTATTAGGGTGCGCGAACCAAATCACCGGACTCTTGGAATCGACAGGCGTGCATAGATTCAGTAGTTCTAAAAGCGAAAGTGGAGAGAATATGGTGGTACGTAGAGTATTTGGTCAGCAGTACGTTGTACTGTACGACGGAAAGAATACATTAACTCTGTCCGTAGACGAGTGGACTCAGTTCACCAACTGTCTGCCCTGCGTAACACGTCAAATCAACGAGTTGTTTTTAACGGAGGATCTATTGAGATCTTACGTCAGTGATGTGTTAGCATTGCCTAACAACGGAAGTCCGGACGAGGGTTACGTTGATCCGCCTGAGGCTTTAACCACGTCACCTTTGCGACAGACTTTTTGATGACGTCCAGTGCTACAAACGTTGGCCACATTCCAGCGGCGATGAATGTGGCAGTAGTTGAATTTCAAGCTTTTCAAGGTAACAAAAAACCGTTTATAATCAAAGAGTTTGCCATTGTGGCTAATTCATTTCAATGTCAAATTGTTTTCAAACCTCCGTTTCCTAGGGAGAGATTAAACAAGAAAAATGCGTACAACAGCTCTGTGGTTAGAGAAGAACTATCACAAGATCTTGTGTGGAAGAAGGCGATTTCCCTTACAGTGGAAGTGTCATTCGCAACCTGTGCAAGCCGTTTACCATAATTTATACACGTGGTCATGAGAAAGCGAATTTTTTAAGACGGTTTCACTCTAACGTTTGTGAGCTGGACAACCTGGCATGTTATGACAGTAGTACATTATGCAGTTGTAAAGGAACGCATCGGTTTTCCTGCTCCCTACCGCAACACAGCGGCCGTGATGAAGATGTACGGTGTGCAATGCACGCTGCTAGATGTCGTTTTTGAAATCCTGAATAAACAGACTCACCAGTCCGCTTAGTAGTCATTCTGTTCACGGTCACTGTTGAGATTACATCGTGTCAGCATGGCGAGTACAGCTGCTGCTGCTACCGCTGCTGTATGGGACCTCATTTCTCGAGAGCCCAAAGTGCCTGTCGGTGTGCTCACTGATGCGTTCATTTTGAAATTTAGTCGCTTTCTGAATTGGAAGCTTTTATCGGCAAATTATACTTTTTCGTTTGACATGTTGAGAATATTTCAGCATAAAGTAATTTGGACCACGATTTTGGAAAATGCTCGCCTTCCTGAATTCATTTTACGTGAAATGATGCCGAACTTTGACACTTACTGTTGGATAGTAATAAGTCGTCACCAGGTTCTATCGGAGCAGTTTATACACGATTTTGCTGAACAGCTGGACTGGGATTACATACTATTGTACCAAAACCTTAGTGGAAAGTTTCTTCAGGACCATTGTAATTATTATAGTGATGAAGCGTAATGTGTTCCGTAGAAAAACTTCAGTTTTACGATAGGCCACATTGAAAGGCTTCACCGAGTAAAGTGGTCAACAACCGATTCTCTGCTTGTGTTTCACGAGTCACATTGAAAGGCCTCTCTGAGTAAAGTGACTTGTAGGAATCTTACTGAGAATCGGATCTCGCTCATCCTCTGTAAGTTACAACGAGTCACATTGAAAGGCTTCTCCAAGTAAAGTGGCTTGTATGAAACCGACTGAGAGATGCTTCAGCTTCACCTGGATGAGGCAAGTCATATTGAAAGGCTTCACCAAGTAAAGTGACTTGTCGCGTCCACCTAGTAGTATAATATAGATTAGTACAAAAATGTCCTTCTCGGAAGGAGGAGGAGGAGTTCGGCATTGAGTTGAGAACTACTCCTGGAAAAAAATTGGCTTTGCGAGAGCTAAGGAGTTTGGCATTAAGTTGAAAACTTCAAAGCTCACGTGGGGCAGAAAAAACACTTGCAAAATATAAAAGTTTTTTGCGAGTACTTGACAGTGAGACGGAAAGGTTCGGCATTTAGTTGAGAACTTTAACGGACTCGCTAAACGGTCTCGCAAGGACACCAAAAAAAAAAAGTTTACTTTTTCGGAGGTGGCAAATTTGTTATGGAGTGGCCATCACGACGGAGTGGGCGATGGTTGGGGCCCACTCGCAAAGAGAGGTGACACGGAGAGGTTCGGCATTGAGTTGAGAACTTGAACGTGTTCAGTGTTCTTTGTTAAGTGAGATTAGGCCTCCTGGGGAAACTCACTATAATAAAAAACGCGCCGAGACCCCTACGGCCTGGCTCAAAGCCTACCGTGGTGATGGAAACGTGGGTCAACTACGCTGCATTCCTGTCTATATTCAGCTTGGCAGTTTGCCACGACCACAGCCGCGACTACCTCCACTTTCATTCCAAGGTATATATACTACCTGTGGCGAGCTGATCGTCACAGTCACTCTTCGTCTACGTGTCGACGCTCTCATTACAGGTAAGTGACTACACTACACATTTAACTGTTTTCTTTAAGATATTCGACTGCGCTCTCTATTTGCGGTGTGTTGCTCACGCATAGTTATTCTCAATCCGCTAGCCAAGTTAACAGTTTTACGATGAACTCGTTGTTAAGATTATTCGCTATACAGATTGTCGGTTTTCCTTTACAGATTGAAAAATGGAACTTTCTACAAAGCTTTCGTCCCTGGAGAAGCATGGTGAACCCACACCAAAGATGGCGATAAAAGAGTTGACACGGAAAGCTGGCTACAGGATCCTGGAGGCAAAGAAGGTGGACACTAAATTTGACCGGAAGGCAGTGATGTTACTCGTAGAAGTGGACAGCACCAAAACAGCCGTCACATTTCTACCGGTGAGATTTGAAAAGACTTTAGATGACAGTGATCTACAAGAAATGACGTCGTCTAAAAGGTATAAAGTTAGATGTACGGGTGTTAACGGACTTTTGGTAGATGTTAAGATTTGGAAATGTATGTAATCAGAACGCTTTTAATAAATGTAGTACGGTCGTCAACACGTGTGTTATTTCTGCAACGCCCCCGCCTCCCTGCTATTTTTAGATAGTGCATCTATGCAGGAGATGTACCGTCACATGTGGTGACCACATGCAGTTGCTGGTGTTCATAATTGTGGGTCTTCTCACTCAGTACTGTGTTCGCGCCGACTCGGTTAAGATGATATCAGTAATTATTGCTGCTTATTCTTTGTATTTACGTGTTATTGACCTGTTGTCGTCTCCATCACCACCACCACCGTGTCCCCTTTCGAGATCTTCCTCATTCACCTCTTCAACAGTCTCCTGGGGTAGTGTTAGTAGCGGTTGGGAGTTTTTTTGGGACTCAGAATCAGAATCCGAGAGTGGATATTCAACACAAGAAGAAGAAGAAGAAGACGATTTGCGTGGTGGTGGCTGGAAACGGCTGGAGAGAGTACTAGGCTACTAGACTTCCAAAAAAAAAGGTGAGTTATTTTTATTGTTGTCTCCGGTTATCATTAACAGATCACTACATTTCACCGTGATAATGTTTCCGTCTCTAGTTCACCAAATACCAATAGCTGAAGATTCCGACTCTAGCTGGTTTTAGATTTTTTTTTTTACAATAACCGTACGGTAAAGTACCATATTCACCTTCACGCTTGCGTTTTTGGGTCAGTAATTGACAGAGTAAGGCGTACAGATGGCCTGGTACACACATGTGCAGTTGTAGTCATTGGAATGCACAGCTGTATCCGCTCTGTCACCATGTGCTGTAATGAGATTATGCTCGCCTACACGAGAGAGAGCAGTCATCGCTCTTAAAGGTATGCCAACCGAGTGGTCTAAGCGCTCGTCTTACGTTCCGCGGGACCAGGGTTCAATTCCTGGGCGGCTTGGTATACTTTTTGCGTCCTCACTTGTCGCTACCAGAATGTTGTAAGCCGTCTCTACCAGATAGCAGCACCGCAGCACCGCAGTCGCACACGTACGCTAAGAAAAATAGTGTTACAGTAGGCATACTTTTTGCGTCCTCACTTGCCGCTACCAGCATGTTGTAAGCCGTCTCTACCAGATAGCAGCACCGCAGTCGCAAAGCTAAGAAACTACAGCTGATATGGAAAAAAACCCGTTGATCGCCGGGCGCCCCGCGCCGCACGTACAGCCATATCGCGCCGCCACGCACAACTCGTCTCCGTGGTCCAGTGGTCAGCGCGACAGTCTCGCATTCGTAGGGGTCCGGGTTCGGATACCGGCCGCCGGAGACACAAATTTTTGTTCATCCGCCATGACACCGTCCGCCATCGCTCGTCCGCCATCGCTCTCGTAAGGTGGGGGGCTTGCTGCTCTCCCATTGGCTGGGGGGTCGTCCGCAGGGGGTCTAGGAGGGGGCGGGGGGTGTTGGAGGGGGGAGGGGAGGGGGGCAGGGGGCGTGGCCTAGCCGCCATTGCTGCTTTCTCATTGGTCCAGAATAACTCCATAAGAGCCCATGTTACGGCCAAAGTGGCGCCCGTTCTACTCAAATAAGAACCTAAACGACTAGAAACTGGGAAACGAGAGGAATGCCAAATTAATTCATTAAAATTCACTTCCACTGGTTGAATTCCTTGACTAAAGCGATTGCTTTGCGTACATTACAACTGCGTACGTGAATGGGTAATTACAATTACAGCAAGTTGGAGGGGCGTGCGATTTAACTGCTGCGAACTTCTCCGCCTCCTGTACTCCAGTCCTGTTTTCTCGTATTGTAAACCACCTAAAGACAATTGTCATGTAAACGCTATTTATAGCAATAAAATTCTCGCAGTTTTCATTGTAAATTACGTGACTCACTTTTCAACACTTCCAAAAGTCTGCGAAGCTCAATAAGTTATCCAGTTATGAAATCATATTCAACAAATATTTTCTTGAAGGTATATGTAGGGCCTATCACAACTAAAAGAACATTAGTTAAAATAAATTTTCTAAAATTAGCATTTTAATGCAGGTTGCCTCTCCAAATAGTTTTTAACCATAAATCATTTACTAAATTATTTTTATAAATCATCCTTGCCTATTTTGGAAGTAAACCTGATCGATAAATTTTCCTAACGTAATGAATGATATTATATTTTACGTAACTCCATGTAAAAAATATTAGTTTGTAAGTGCCGAAAATATTTAAGACAATAGGCTTCTATTTCTAGGTAAAACTTTGAAAATTGTGAGAAAAAACATTAGAAACCTAGACTTTTGAAGTTACACATATAGGCTTTCGTAGTTATATATATATATATATATATAATATATATATATATATATATATATATTTTAATATATTTATTTGTTTATATATTTCATTAGGTACATTAGCAAAAAATATATGTTAAATTACTTAAATTAAATTAAGGGTTACAGCTAACTCAATTGTATCTCGTATTAGTGTTAGTTACCAACTACATAATAATTGGTCTCACACATTTATTACTTAATTATATGTAATTGAAATGTTTTAATTACAAGTAGTTTACATGTTGTTACACTATAAATATCACATAGGTGTTATATTTGGTGTATTTATGAAGGAGATGTTAGTGGTTAATAAAGATTAACAATAATAAAAATATAAAACAATTTTTTATTATCCTTTAAATTTTTTAAACAGAAGATTAAACAAGTTATATAACGTTTGAATCAATTCATGCTTTACGTTCAACTAAAGTATTAAATTAGATTTTTATATTTGATTGTTTATAGTTTTTAACAAAGTATAGTTCATTTTAACGTGTCATTATTATTACAACGTATAAGTGCTGAAATTGAAAATGAATATATTCCTTTCAAGTGAATAGCCAACCAAGTTTTTAGGAGTACAGTAACACGTGGGTAGTTCACAAAAATTTTATCCCAACTTGGACAGAATTAACTGAAAATCTGGTCTCTTTATACAATATTTGAACAAGGTAGGAATACGCTATACAACGTGTATGGATTTGCTGGGCTTCTCTATAGCTCATTTCATTCTCCAGATGCCTTAAGGATGAACATACAACAACAAATTATTGTATACCCTCGGTAGACAAAAGATATCTGGCGCCAGCCAATAAGTCTTCAATAACGCTCAGTCAAATTCCATGGTTGGTCATGCATCACACAATTTTCATTCTTTTCAAATTCAAAATTAAAAGAAGTTTTATTTAATTAAATAACCTAAGTTACATAGGCACGCCTTGCGTTTTAAATTTAAATACGTGTGTTTTAGACTAATTAGTGATGTTGTCGTTCAAAAAAAAAAAGAAAAAAAAGGTGAATCAATTCCTTGCTGGATTCCATTTTTTGTTAAAAGTAATTTACATGTTTGTCCGATAAGGACTGGATTAAAATGGGTGGATTTTGTTTTTCAGTTATTCAAGAAATTCCATCTACCTGAAGATTTATTTTTAACATTGTATTGATAACACGATATATTAATCAGCGCCAAGCAAACCAACTATATCCTGAGCTAAAGTTTCTTCTACCAGGTGACGTATTGATCAAATGCGTTAGCAATAAGGTTTTCTTCACTGACGACTGGAGCTTGATTGTTATCAGTAAAGAAATAGCTAGATTTCTTTACATCCTTTCTTCACAATTTTCCAATATGTACAAGATTTGCCTGTCGCTATATTTTTATATTTATTTAACGTATATGGTTAACTAAAGAAAGAATATTTTATTAATATATGCATATATTTGGTTTCAAACTCAGTAGTTTGTACCATTTGATTTTGGAAATGTTGTTATTAAATGATTAAATGTCTATGGAATTTTATTTTTATTTTTTCAATATGTCAATTAAGTGACTAATATAAACGTAAATTGAAATTATTATAAACATTTCAAAGATAAACATTTACGTACAGAATCCGTTACCGATGCCTAGTCCTTATCAGCCAGCCGTGTCCTCAGTATTGAATAATCTATAACTTTGGTATCTTCGGCCTTGGTTGTGTTAACATTTATGTATTTGAAATTTATAAAAATACCTAAATTGTCAGTTATGTGTAATATTTCTAATGAAAAAAAAAATAACAAAGTAGACTACATAAAGTACAATATAATTATATTTCGAATCGACTTATTAGATAAATTAAAGACGACTGTTATGGCAGATGATCAAGTTCTGGTTGTGGTTTATGAATGCGATTTTCTGGATACTTTATGCAGACAAGAAAACTAGAATGGGAACATTAAATTATTCCGTGATAAAAAATCGTGGTCCCATGTGAGAAATTAAGGGTGGTCACAATAATAACAGATTAAGAATTAAGATCCAAATTAATAATGATTCTTTGGTTTTTCAAAATAGGAGATTCAGATGAAATGTTTCTGTTCCAAATTATACTAACCTTTAAATCTTTCCTTTAGAATTC
The DNA here is from genome assembly GCF_021130785.1 of Homalodisca vitripennis. Lineage (NCBI taxonomy): Eukaryota > Metazoa > Arthropoda > Insecta > Hemiptera > Cicadellidae > Homalodisca > Homalodisca vitripennis. Next base: position 2,202,717 of record NC_060213.1, read on the forward strand.
ATATTATTTCCAACATAACTTGAATCGTTTTATTTCTAATTGATTGTTATTAACTCTCCTCGACAAATAAATGTGTACGGGCTTGAAAGGAAAGTTTAATCATTTCATGTAGAGCATAAGTTACTTAAAATACAAAAAAACCTGCTAATTGAAAATATATCAGCCTTTCCCTAGGTGACCAAACCTCAGCTACTTTGAAGCAGACCAGCCTCTCTTCTAGATATAAACACCTACTACTTGAAAGTATATGAGCCTCTTGCAGTTAACCAAACCTCAGCTACTTTGAAGCAGATCAGCCTCTCTTCTAGATATAAACACCTACTACTTGAAAGTATATGAGCCTCTTGCAGTTAACCAAACCTCAGCTACTTTGAAGCAGACCAGCCTCTCTTCTAGATATAAACACCTACTACTTGAAAGTATATGAGCCTCTTGTAGTTAACCAAACCTCAGCTACTTTGAAGCAGACCAGCCTCTCTTCTAGATATAAACACCTACTACTTGAAAGTATATGAGCCTCTTGTAGTTAACCAAACCTCAGCTACTTTGAAGCAGACCAGCCTCTCTTCTAGATATAAACACCTACTACTTGAAAGTATATGAGCCTCTTGTAGTTAACCAAACCTCAGCTACTTTGAAGCATACCAGCGTTTCTTCTAGATATACAATCCCGCAGCTACTTGAAAGCATATCAGCCCTCTTCCAGTTAGCCAAACTTTCAGCTATTTCAAAGCATACCAACTTCTATTAAAGATATCCAAATTATAAAGTTAATATTCGAAATATAATAACAACTAAAATAATATATCTAGTACAATACTTATAATTGCCTTATAGGATTACTCAAACTTCAACTTTCATGACGGATGATAAGATTCTGGATAAAGTTTGTTAATACAATTTCTTGGTCTTATACTCTATGTAGAATAAAACGGGATATAATTTAGTTACTAAACGATTCCGTATTTTTCAGGTTGTAGGGTTTCAGAGAAATATTGTACCATGTCAGAAAGTAAATAATGGTCATAATAAGAACAGTGTGCAAATCAAGCTATAAAACTACTAATACATTTTTGATGTTACGAAAAAAGGACTACACACGAAATCTCCCTTTATTTTAAATTGGTATTTAAGTTTAGGCCTTATCTGTTGTATAAATAATACTTCTGATAGGCCGTGAGTAAGTTACTTTAAACATTTTACATATTATCTGCATGTATACATGAGACTCTATAGTTTACACAAGTTTAATCGTACTCTTGCAGAGCATTCATGTAGTCTGTCACATACTGTACATCTAAATAAATGTTAAATAATACTTGAATTCCAGTATTTCATATGTTCAAACATTGATTGCCAGTATTATAACCCGTTAGGCTTTTATTTTAGGTTACCTGTAAATCATCAAAGGCATACAAATGAATAGAGGCGTGCAGCTAATTAAATCAAAGCTTGTTACGTGAATTTACTTTGTAATTTGTCATTCTAGAAACTCACTCCAGAATCATTAATTGGCCTTTGATCGTAATTGTATTCTTTTTAAACCAAGGTAAAGATGCATCAAATATAGCATATGATTGAAGCCTATTGATTCAATTAAACTGTACACCAGTAATATGGAATGGCTGTATTCATTTATTGTGTCTATTTATGGGTTTCTGTGTATTTCCATGGCTTTCTCTTAAATTATTGATTCGTTCCTCAATAATTGAAAATGAAATAGAAAACTACCTCTTCGCTGTCAAAATAATAATTACAATCTACAATAAGAGCTCCATTAGCGGTGTAGTCTGTCATTAAAAACAGTTGTGTTGGTGAAGACTAACAGTACAAGCGCTGACAGGTACTAATTCATGACAAACAAAAGAGATGAAAGCAGAATTAATGCACTGAACAACATTCCTAGTTACATTACTTAACACAAGCAATTGCACAATTATGCAAGAGAATTTGTAATTATAATTGCAACATCAGTTGTAGATTTGCTGTGGGTGGATTTATTTCGTTAATTGTAATGCTGTGGATTAATTGATGAATAGTGTGGATATTTTCTGAGCAGTTTTATGGAAGTAATTTTACTAAACGGGTTAATTTTGGTTTAAGCAAAAATTATTTATTTTGTATTATTTAAGCACTTAAACAGTTAGATGACACCATTCCTTCCAACGCTTTCCGCTAGTATAACTGCAATGCTATTAAAACATATCTAAAGAAGTGAGTAGTATGCCACACCATGGTTGTTGTCGTAACATGCTTCGCTAAGTTTTGATTGCCAATGCACAACTTTAAATATTATTTCATTATTGTATTTAGTTTCATATGTTACTAAAAAATTATGTAGAAAATAAAATGTACACTCTGTGAGCTGATGAAAGAGAAATTGTACTAGCCCACTGAGTGATAAGCTTCAATGACACTTAACACATTCATATAACTCATTCTTGTCTATGTAGAGTTGGAATTTTATTCAAAATCTAAAGTCTATTAGTGAAATCTTTCTTGTTGTATCTTGCACATAATTACGCTACATATGTACAGTCACATATTAAAATGTCATGGATGTACTCGGTGTGTTAAGAAATTTGTTTATTTTACTTGAAGCTTCATGTACCGTAGAGCAGTATGTTTTGAAAAATTCTTTCGGACAGTCAGATAAATAAGCAATACTAACGCTTAGCCAATTACACTAATCAACTATAAAAACTTAATTACACTAATGGTTTTCCGACTAGGTCACAGTTTTCTAAGGATGGCAACGAATGTCACTTGCAGAACATTTGGACCCAAAATATGAGTTAATAGCGGTGTGTTATAAATGGCATGTCCAAAACGTAACCTAACAATCTTTGACATAATTTGACAGCCCGGAAACACGCAGTGATGTACCTTTTCAACACAGTAGTCTTGCGAATATAACAACAATGCTCTTTAAATAAATATTTATTAAATTATTATTTTTGTGAAATGGGCAATAGGGCAATACAAAATAATACTCCAACAAAATAATACTCCACTGCAGGGAATAAAGTAATGGAGTTCTTCAATCCCCAAAGGGATGAACGCGATTACTCCAATGCCTAACCAATGTTTTGCGTGAGTAGCCCTATTAATGTGGTGGCATTTATAACATTTATTTTATAATTATAATCTAATGATGAAAAAAAGAGTAAAAATACACTCAGTGTATATACATTTCTTTATACTTCTTTAGTAATTGCTTAACGTTTTAGGAGTGTAGTAATCTACAACGTTAGAGCAATTCAATAACATGCCGAACAGGAAACGAAGGTCACAACAACTACTTCGTAAGCTTATGTGGCCGGAATAAGGCGTTTAAATCTCTATATTTATTGAGTTTACATTTCTTACATACATAATGCACTGCTTATATCTTACTACGGAGTATCCCATTTTTAGTAAAAAAATGTAACTGTAAATCTGTACTCCATTTTATATTTCAAGATAAGCACAAGACATTTATGAAATTTATTTTTCTACCGAAAATTTTTCTACTTGCCGTGTGAAATAATATTATTTTTTGGCAATAAAACGTTTATGCTATCTGGATATCTATTTTACTATCATGACCTTTGGACGTCTATGAAGTAATATAATGAAGGTCTTTATGTTATAGATAACTGTTAATTGGTGTACTTCTAGGAGACTCCTTGCAAATTATATCCAATATTCTTTTGGAGATTTGGACTTTGTTTTACTATTGTCGCTTAAAAAAATTATTGGAGAGTATAGTACGCTAAGCATTAGTTTACACCAGTACATTTTTTTTGTATTTTACGAGTATTTGGAATGATGTAGAATTGAGTGATCACTGCGTATTACAAAATCACAAAGGTTGAATTATGTCATTATTACATTTCTGGATAAGTTCATTTACAAAGTGAGAATGCAGCTGAAAGAGAATAGACGCATTTAACCAATCAAAAGCAAATGAGAATTTGCTCTGTCATCGGCTTTGAGATTCAATTCTGAACCATGATTTGGCCATTGATTGTTGTGTTTATACTATTATGTCACTGTGATCTCAATCATAATGGTTTGACAGTAATAAAATTAATAGACACAAAATCGCATTCATTAAACTATGCAATATTTTAAATGAACTTGATATGATTACATATATTTAATAAATATAGTCTTTTTAGACTTGGATATTAAATATTTTCATATTGCTATATTACTTAGTAAATAATTTGTTTGTGAACATGTAGATAATTCAACGACATTGGAAAGTATCCAAAACAGTGTTGGATACGATTGGAAGTTTTCAGTGAAATACAGGATATGGACCCGTATTTTAATCTTTCTTGGCCTAAAGCCTTCTAACCTAGGTCCACAGGATTACCAAGGTGTTGAATTAGCCTTTACCGATGTTTCGTTAGTTAAAAAATACTTTTTTAAAGACATTTATTAAATCAGTCGTGACTTTATTTATGACCAACTGATGCAGATCCCTAAGTAAATGGGTGTTGTTTAATTTTACTTTTTGTCCTTTTAAAATTAATGTTAAAGAGAAATAATTTTGTAACAATAAGACTACGAACTTAGGCTAATATTATCTTAAAGTATATATTTATATTTTCCAATGACTCTTTATCCCTCTACTATCTGTAAACAGTTAGATACAGTTTAGAAAAATTATTGTTTTGTACATAATAAAAAAGTCTTTTTCTGTTCAAATAAATGTGACTAAAGGTTCTTAAACGCACAGCAAGATGTATATTCTGGTTTCCCAGCTGCCATTTAGTATAATATAAATGAAAAAGAGATAAAATGAAACCTGCATGGACACTAAATTCCAGGAGTCAACTCTAAGACATTGTCTGATTTCAGACGTTTGACTTAACGCAACCAGAAATGGAGCTAGACAAAAAATTTAAAGTTGTATTTTTTTATAAAAAAAGTTTAGTCTACTCACAAAAAGGTATGTTATTCTAGGCCAGTAGTATGATGAAATCTATAATGCGCTTAGAAGCTAACTTATAACAAATTTAAGTCACTCGGTATTTATATATTCTAAAACTCTGATACTCTGATTGTTATAGCATAAAATAAGAGATACTAATGTGATATACAAGTCCTCTTTGAGTCTCAAGCTGGAGATGTAAAACTATTGTTCCTTGCTTAGTATAAGGGGGTGAAGTGGAAGGATGAGGATTACACCAGAATAATTGCTCCCAAAGTTCCAGGGGCATGATCCCATCATAATAATGTGCTTTTGATAACTCCTGTGAGCCCAAAGTTATGTTGAGGGATAAAACGAAATCACTTTAGATACACTATGTGCACAAAACTGATCCCAGATACAGTTATGGAAATTGGAGGCAGCGTATCATCAACATTACAGCTTTTTCGACTAGAGTAAATATAATCTCAGTCCTTGAAATTTATTTATAAATATAACTGATTGATAAAGTGATAATTTATACTTAACTCAGTTCAAGACCTTCTTTTAAAACCATATTTTTATTTAACAATCTTTTATTCTGACCGTCACGTTTATTTGACGTTTATTATATTGTCTGCCGAGTTGACAGACCAATAAAAGGTTTTAAAATCAGCTCTTTTAATAGTATTTATAAATTGTATGGTAGGTCACAGTACGATTTCTGGAAACAAAGCAGAACACCCATACACTGTATCCGCAAGTTATTCAAGCCCAAGCCTCTCCCACAAAATGTAACATCTGCCGCCTGTGTACATTTCCATTTTCTCCCTTTGTAAAACAACAGATGGTTGGTATTTTCAGAGTTCAGAAGTGAAATGTCATTTCATTACAGTAACACTTAAACCTCACCATATTAATAAATTATAATAGTTTCTAACAGTAAATTATCAATGTATTGACTAATACACATTTTTTTATATACTCGTTGCCGTCATAATTACTCGTAAGACATATAAAAAAGTTTATTGTAAGTCTATAGTAAGCACCAAGTAAATTCTTAATATACCGTGTGGGCTGACATATGTAAAAACAGAAATAAGACTTTTCCAGGGTTTGCTAGAGTTAAGCCAATGAAAAACCAATTCTGAATTGCCCAACTTGTTGGTCATAAATATTGTAAATTCATATTACTGGTAATGGTTAGCATATAACCCATAACATGTCGCCTGTTAACCTTCAGACTATGCAGCTTCTGCTGCGGCTTCCTAGGCTTGCTAGCCGGAAAACTATGATGGACACAACATTTCTGTCCCAGCTTCTAAATCTGCGAATTGTTTGCCAGGCGCCACTTCCGAACAAGCTACCAGTACTTCTGCACCATCCTAAGGCTAATAAAAATTGCTTTTTACAAACACACACACACACACACACACACACACACACACACACACACACACACACACACACACACACACACACACATTGAATCACAAAAAGTAGTAGAAACCGGTTCTCTCACTTGCTGGGTGAATGTGCTACCATTACACCACAGAGCGCTTACTTTTTTCCCGATTCAATTATTTTGTATTTGGCCGTATCTGTCACATGTGCGTTTAAATAAGCAAACTAACACATGATCGTAAGACCAAATACCTATCAAACGACTTTTATTTACATTAAATTCTATAAAGGGCAATAACCTTATTTAATTTATATAAAAATTTTATATATAACAACATATATATATATATATATATATATATATATGTTTTATATATATATATATATGTTGTTGTTTGATGTCTAACGTTTTTAGTACTCGTAATTTTATTTTTGCTGATATTAGCTGATATTAGAGTAGTAGATCGTTATTTTCAAACTTGATTTATTATAAATAACTTGTTATTAATATTTTCGCATTTGCACGCTAGCATAATATACCGTTATCATATATATTTCTTGATGCTCTATGTTATAATGTATTCAACTAAGGTATTTTTATAAACAAATTAACTATGTATTATATTTTTTTTGTTTTCTTTTTTTGGTGAATGGTGCTATGTGGCAGGTGCAGGTGGCATCTATATCAATCAATAAAAAATATTTTAAACAAAAGAAAACAAACTATATTAAAACTAGAGAATTATACACATAGAGTACAATATACGTAGAAACCGACTAAGCGAGTGAATATAGAATTCACTATATTCAATATCGAATACCAAAAACAGTCCGGCAGTGTTTGTTTCGAAATTTTATATTTTATCGCATTAGCATACATAATGTACATAGATCCAGCTGGTGTCGAGGGTACTGGTTTATATAGAACACTGCCTCATTATCTGTAGAACTACACTTTCTAAAAAGTGACCAGCTGGGAATATCACGTGACATGTTTCTGTGAGGACATACATTTGACTGCTAAATAGCCAAGCGCCGGAATTACAGATATGTAAGAAAATTCAACCATTCTGTTATAAAATTATTATAAACATTTTCACGTACTTTATGAGTAAGTACATTAAAAATAAAAATTACAGTTTTCAATTATGAAAAATGTGGAGTGGTATGCTTCACCATCGAACCCAATGTTGTTTAAAACGTTTAAAATCTCATGCAATGTTAAAAATCTATAGACGCGTTCGATCTCGAGATCTTGCAGGCAACAATGAAAATTGGCGAATATGATACTTAGACAATTTGCCGTAGAATGTAAATGCCTTTCACACACAAGCTTTTATTTTCCAAATTATTTGTTTATTAAAAGCCATCTGTATTAATAGACATCAACCAAAAAATCAATGAGAATAATCATAATTAAAAATGTTATGCATTTTATGAGAAAAGCCTCAACAGGCTCCAGGAAGTTTTGGAAGTTCCAGGGAGTGTATTGTTCGTACCATATCTTAATTGAACACTCCTGTTTATCTTTCCAGAGCATTTTCCATCACCACAAGATTTATGTACCCTCAATTAATGTAATTGAAGGAAAACCAATATTCCGAATTGAATCAATACGAACATCCCGTATTTATATGCAGTTTAATGCACGTTGGGGTCAAACATATATGCATAAAACATGCTCGTACTAATAGACTCTAGTTTGTTTCAATAAAGTTAAGACTGACGAATTAATGTAATATACCTATTCATTGAGTTATAAAAAAAAAGAAATTTGTCTTCCAGTTGAAACGTTTATATTTTTTCATCACGAATTATTTTTAAATAATCCTATATGATATCATGTACTGTAAGTGTTTCAGTGGGAATCATAAAACATCACGTTAAAAGAAGAAAGTGTATTCTATACGGAGGCCTGCAGTTCAGAATACAGTTAAGTAATAATTTTACGATTGCATGAGAATATTTTTTAATCAATGAAATGTATCGTTTTGGGCAAAATATATTGTAGAAACGTGTTATTAAACCAACTGTATGTATTATTACACTTTGAAGTGTGCCCTAATTATGCATACTTGGAGCTCTAGGAAGAAAGGTCAAAGCATTATTTTAAAACTGTCTAATAAAAATGCAGTGATACAAATTCAATAACTATGAAATATTTTTTAGTTATTGACTTGATTTGTTATTTTACTTCTGCTTCAGCATGTCTCAATACACAATTATGCATTTAATATGTACTTTGCTAAAATTACACGGAAAAACTGAGAGAAGGAATATGGCTATTTATTATAGTGGATTATTTCCTTTCTTCCAGTTTTGAAAAGAATTAAAAAGCCATTACAAGTGAATTAAAATAACCTATATTTATTATACAACACATAAAACAGTACAAAGTTAATTTATTACTGTTAGTTACAGTCGAGTAAATTCCAACAAAGGCGAGCAAAGTTTACTTTTTACACCGCACTGATGTAGAAAAACAATCTCTCTTTTCTGTGACAATAATTTCTAAAATTTGCATCTACTTTGGCCTGTTCTTTTAAAATTAAATTTTCTTTCCTTGGCGCTCAGTTTAATTAAATATATTCCCCGAGGTGAAATAAGGCGTGACGTTCCTTTTCCTTGTTATCATACTTTGAAAATAGTACCATAGTTTCGAGTGAAACATAAAATCATTGATACGTACAATATCAGTAATATTATAGTAATATATTCATAGTTTAAATGAGACGAATATGTTAAAAAAGTGTTGATTGAGTTTGACTGAAATAAGAGTTGGAAAAAAATACTTCACAGTAAAAGAGGGTTTGCAGTATTAGGTAAAAACTAACTTTAATTTAAGAGCTTAACAAAATAGTAAGATATATAAATATATATATATATATATATATATATATATATATATATATATATACGTATATAATATTTTATTATATGTATTTGTATTAATGTATATATATGTAAATTAATAGTCTCTCAAATGTAATTATAATAAAATACGCTATACTTGAGATATTCAAATAAGTGTTATACTTACATTTCTGTTACGTTTTTTGTTTTTAAATACAAATTTCAAGTCCAAGGCTTTTTATTAATGTGTAGAACTTTTTTACTTTTTATGAACAGGATTACACAAATGTAATTTAAATCTATGTTAGCAAATTGTACTGCGAAAGCTCGATATCAGAAAATAGATTCGTCGACAATATATGACAGGTTTGTGTTTAGTATGGCTTAGGGCGCATGTGGTAATGGTTTTTTACCGGCCCAGTTATTGTTACTGCCCGCTCGTACACACAGATGGATGGTCATTCACGCATCTACCTCAACGTTCTGTATGTTCTCCAGATATCGTGCGGTTCGGTTCGAATGTGATAGGGTTCGTTAATGATCACATTGATGCATTGGTCTTATGGTTAATCATGATGATAGCAACGAGAAAATTGATTAATAAACAAACTGAGTAAAATAATGTGAGATTTTAACACACGACATAGTAACATAATATGCATATTACTCATGTAATAAAAGAAAAAACATAATAGAGAGGAACTCCAATGTTAAAATTAGACGACCAGATTTGGTTTAGTGAGCTCTTGCGTTGTAATGCGGTACCTACCTCTAGTAACTTTTATTATTTACACGTAGCTATGAAACTTTAGTCATTGAACAAAAAAGAAAATGTTTTAATATGGCGAGGTATCTCGAGAAAAACTATATGTAAATTTCCAAACTTACATTCTGCATTAAAGTCTATTTCTACATAGCCAAGAATACGTTCTGAGATGGTGCTGTCTAACGCAGGATTTTGGCTGAGCATCTTTGAAGTTTATCACTCAGTAGCGTGACACAGTTTCCCTTTTGTATAGAATAAAATAAGCTCCAGATTTTCAATTTCACATCCAACTTCAACGAATCCTTTGAAATGTTGTGGCATGTAACTTGTCATATAAAATGGATTGAAGCTCTGCATAAGAAAAAGAAACTAATATAATAAGGTAGAAAGTAAAATAAAAGTTAATTATGCTATAACTTATTGTATATTTTTGAATACATATTTTTGGACTTTAATCACAACCTTTGCACACTTAAAGTATTCGTGAAAAAACTATGTATTACCTTATCATATATCGCAATATTGTAGTGCTATAATACCCATAACATCATCTTCAAGTATGACGGAGAAGGATGTTATTTCACCTTGATATGGCAATATGGAACACATGTGAAACATATTTCTCGGCGAACTCCTACATTCTACCCATATCGGTTATCATGAACAAAATACATTTTCCTTACTCGTCATAATAATGCATGCAAAAGTAGACGAAGAAGCAATTTTTCAAAGTAAATTTAAACATTGTTCTCTTTAAACGTATACATTTGTAAAATTGCTTTTCATATCTATTTATTTCATTATCAACTATATATCTTATATATCCGTTATATTACAGAGCTCAACTTAAAAAATTAAAAAAACATCAATAAAAAATTCTAAACCACACGTTATTCTTGAAAAATAATTCGAGTTTTGAGTGAAGTTCTGAATAGCTTATGATAGGGAATATTTAAGAAGGGATTAACTGTGATGGATGGCGGCAAAAAATATAACACAATTAAAAAAAAATTGTTGTTGAAACAATTGAAAAATGTATAATTTTCAATTATTTGGATGTTTTAATAGATTTACAGAAGAGTACGCTACACTTAAAAGTATAAAACTTAAAAATTTACTAGTTTATTCTTAAATTATAATAATGATGACGTAAAGATTTTTTTCAGACTATAAAAATTTTATTGACTAACCTCACTTTATAAAAGTACACACTTGTAGTGACTAAATAGCACATTGGCTCTAACTAATTATCACGGTAAAATTCAGAAGGTACAGTTTGTACAGGTGGGACACATACGATAACATAAATCTGCTTTGTAAACTATCGAACTCCAATTATGAACCAGAAGGAACATATGAAAGCAGAGGATGTGAGGTACACTATCTAGTGCCCACCATCAGTTTTAGAACTTGTATGAAGGTTTTCGTGAATGGCACTATTTCCAGAACCATTTTCCTGCCACATTCAAAGAGATAGTTATAAATACAACTTACATAATCAGTTAGATGAGTTCTACTTTGTCTGATCCACGAAAGTCGGTACCTTTGAGAACGGCCTGGTGATTAAAGTGCACACTTAAGCTTTAAACGGTACTAATTATTCCGCAAAAGCCCTTCCTCTCCTTATTAGCTCTCCTTAAGAAAACTGTTAATTTCCAATAAAAATTAGTAAAGGTTTAATTTGGTCTTTCAATTTATTCAAATACTTTTCGTTTTATTTATATCAATTTATTTATAAAGTAGTTTTGTTTATATAACTGAAACTAAATTTTGGATTTACCAACGACGATATTAATTCCTTGAGGAAAAAGTATTTGTAAACAAAATTAAACTATAGGAAAAGCACAAAAGATAATATCTTTTTTATTCTTTGCAATTAATTTTAGCAGTTGATTTGTGAGACCAATGAAGAAAGTGTATACAACCAATTTTTACTGGTTAGATGAACTAACTTCCTTGGAAACTCTAATATTGTGCAATCTCTTATCATTTCCATTATGGGAAAGTAGATGCTGCCTGTATATCTGCCCAGAAGTTAGTTTCAAACTTGATTTAACAATGTAGAAATTGTTATCGAGTTTAAGTCTTTCGGAAAAAACATGTACCTAAACTTATGCATAGATTCAATTTAATGATTTCTATGCATTGAACTCTTTGTCAAAGATAATTATGTACAGTATGTATGGCATACACTGTGAATCCAGTGTAACGCAGTAAACGTTAGCTGATATATAACTGTCTAAGCGTAAGCGAAATCTATCACTGGAAGTGTTAGAAACATTATTTTCGTGTCTGTCTGTCTCTTCGCAAGATATCTCAAAAACGATCTGACCTTTTGACTTGAGAGTCTGGTGACCCTGAATATGATGATGATGCATGTCCTGGGAATTTTACTGAGCAAAAGCGAATATTTTTACATCGGTATAACAGTTTTACTTACATTGTTACAATTTTGACAGGTAATTTTACAGTTCACAGAAATTCTCTAATCGTGGTTCTGGAAAAGCTTTCGTCCCTATGGTAATTTGTCTGTCTGTCCTTACGATATCTCAAAAATAAACTGACATATTGAGATGAAAGAGTGCTAGAAATTGTATTTGTATGTGAGGAAAACTTAGTCTAATGATGGTGCATGTCAATCTATTGGGATTTTACTGAACGTTAGCCTCCTTTTTTTAATTATTAAATTGGTATTATAAGTATAAGTATAATGGCAACGATAAATTCGTAGAATAAATCAACTTGTAAAAAAAACACAGTACAACAATTTCAGAGGCTAATTTTATATTTTAAACGTCTAGTGATGGTTTTTACCAGTTTTTAAGACGAAAGTCACGCTTTTTTACTGATCACTAGTTTCATTATGGCTGTGGTTATTATTACCTACAGTGTAATAACTTTGAAATCGTCATACATTGAATTCTAGAAAGCATGACTGAGCGTAAAAGCTACGACAAAATAGTAACACCGAATGATTTATATTTGCTGGTACAAAAATACATCACTGGCTAGGTACGCCGTCAACAGATTTTATTAATGACTCTTACATTAAATAACACAAATCGGAATTACTTATTTATCCAGCTGCACTAAGAGGAAAGTGAACTGCAGCTAAACTCAATATTCGTATTAAAGGTAGCTTCCCATCCATAGCTACGTTAAATCTAATTTATTTCAACTTCTTAGTTAGGGTATACTTCCATTAAATATTTTTGAATATCGGCGAGGTTTAGTGACCATCATCTTACGGAGTTGAATGTGCCATTAAAAGATAAAAAGGACTTTTCAAACACACCTAGTGTATATTTATAATTAATATAATTACCTATATAAACAAAATATTTAATTAAAAAATTAGTTGAGAATCGCCCATAACAAGAAATTTTAAGATGTTATAAGGACTTAATTGTGTTCCTCGGTGGTAAATAATTAGTAGAGGATTATGTAAAGAATGTACCGCGTCAGTGTCAAGTAGCTGCAGGAAAGTTTTCAGCAGAGCTAATTATCATAATTTTAACTTCGTTACATTTTCGACGAAATTCCAGTTTGATCTAAGAATTTTTCATTAAAGACATGTAATTTATTTCATAATAAGTTTATCTAGAACACACATTAAAAAAGGTATTTTAAAGTATATGTAGGAGAAACAAACAATTAGGACATTTTAGTTGATTTACGTCCAGTTAATTTTATTACGAAATTCTATGCAAGGGAACCACATTACTTTTAATATTTGTTATGTTATTATATTATGTCAATACATATTCAGACTATTACTAGGGTTTATTACTTTCAAGAAAATTGATACTCCATCTTATCAGTTAAATTCCAGTCTGATGATTAAGCGTTCACTAAGGAGTTAAACGATACTAATTATTCAGTTTAAAAGCTCTTTTACTTCTTATCACAAGTACTTATGGAACTTTTAAGTCGTAAAGTTAAATCAATTAATCCTCTCCTGCTTTATAAAACTATTCAATTGAGTTTGTGAGAAGTTTAATTTATTTCATTATAACACTTTTACAATAAATATAATTTGTTTTTGTTTTACAATACAAAGACTATGCTGTATATTTTTAACATTAGAAATATTTTGATATCAAAGACTGTTGTCAGAGAGAACAGCTGTTGCAGCCTTTCATTTTCTCAGCCATATTCCAACAGATGTCTGAATGCAAAAACAAACACACAATACTTTCTTTTTCTCCAACTCCATTATATATTTAGTCCGTCTATTACATAAGAAGCAATTTGAGACAGTGACAACAATTACAATATTTTTCTAATTATGATTATTTATAATTAACTATGTACTGGTATTGGGTAATTAGTGTTATTCACAAAATATTTAATTTAGTTATTTAATAGATGAAGAGCAAGAATAAAAAAGTCATGCAAGCTAGAAAGACAATACTGCAGGAAAGGCACTCATGATACTGAAATCAGAAACAAGAAAACTTCATCTCATCTCCAATACCAGAAACTAAGGCTCTATTCTTTTCAACCTGCGTTCTATTTGATTGTCTTGTCTTGATACTACTCAAAACTTATGAGAGGCGTGGCAAGTCTTTACTCTAGGATACCTTGGCAGAAGATTTAGGTCATCAACATTCCCTTCTCTATAGATCGTAAGCATTCGATTAAGAATTTAATTACTATTTTAAATTTCTTTGCAATTATAGTTTGAAAACATAGAGTAAGCTTAAGAGAAACAGCAAATTTTGTTTCAACTGTTTCTGCAATCACTGTTAAACATAGACTTTACTATTCAGATAATACAATTCAAATTTTACGTAAACATTTATCTTTAACTGCAATATTTATTAATAATTAATATAAACCATGCTCGTGCTTGATCAGAAAAACAATGCAGATATCAAAATTACTATCTTACGTTGGCTACAAATATAAAGAATGTTATAAAACCAACCTTAGTTGTTTTTTTTTTTGACAGAAGTATGGTTCTCAAAACTCCGCGTGTACATATTCTCTCGATCGAGGCAACAAAGCAAGCTCAATCATGGCATCGGAGATATAACTAATTTGATCCAGAAGTGATACAAATCCAGAATTCGTTTAACGGTTTTACATAACCGAATATTTTAAATCTCATTAGACAAACTTGACTCCAGACACCACGAGTCCAGTATGTGGCAAAATCAGACTACATACGCAGCTTTAAGAGGAACCTCAACGGGATGTAACTTAAAAAATCACACATATCGTTTATCATTCTAAAGTAACAGTTTATGGCGTGTTACCCAAAAATTTATTTTTGTTCAAATTTAGTTTAAAAATTAATCCATGTTGATTTATTTCAATTCACTGACTTGCTTCCTAAGGTTTGATTACTACGAGTACATATTCATTATTTCGAATGTTATCATCGATTATTCTGGCGATATACTTTGCGGTAAAGAATATTTTACCAGAAAGCAGTAGGTAAAGAATTAAACTACTTATTTACTTTTTTAAAATTATGCATCGTTTAAAAATCTCATCTCAATGGGTTCACCAATTGTAAAAATTATGAGAAATTTCATAATTGGAGCGTTAAAGGAGTTCATGATAACAGTTTCTATATTCGCAGATGTCTTTTGTTAATAGAATCCAGGCTTTATTGGCAACACAGACTCTATTGTTCGTATCTTAATTGAACACTCCTCGTTATAGTTCCTGATTGTGTTCCATCACAACTAGCTTTATTTACCTTGGTGTTAAGACAACTCTCAATTAATAAAAGCATAAATTATACTTTAGTTGTAGAATTTTTTTATTTACGAATTTAGTACATCGTACCATCCCACATTTTAAATACAATTTAATGTATGCTCTAAATTATGAATGTTGCCAACTGCCCACAAGTTTATGCATAACTGGAACATTTTGTGTAGAATATTATCGCTTCTTGACAATAAATTATCGTTAAAATATTTATTATTTATTTTTAAATACAAAATGTGAGTAATTAAATATTGTATTTCTATTTTCATTATTATTTGTTATATATGAACCTAATCTTGAAATTAAGTTATGGAAGTGAAAGGTTCATAATCAACATTCATATTCAAAGTGGAGGACGGCTTAAAAGTAATCCCATATGTAATAATTCCTGTAATTGCTTCACGGCAACCTTAACAATTCAAAGTATAAGCTAAAAGCCTGCTTTTTATTACGACACAAATGTTATAATTTTCCTATTGCATGAGAAATTATATTTTGAGCATCCTGCATATAATAGTGTACTTTAAAGCATCCCAAACTGTTAATATGACCCTTAATTATGGATTAGAAATGTATAATTGTTAGTAATTTGACTTGCTCTAGATTATGTGTTATCTTGTGTAGGTGCTTTATTAAATAATGAAAAGTACAACAAGTGTCGGTAATAAGAATCGTATTAAACATTTTGTTTGTTAAGATCTAACAGAACAACTTACAAATCAATTAAAAAAGCCATTTAAAAATATTTTCTTTCTTTCACAACGTGAAAGATCAGTACTGTAATACTTTACAAAATTAATTTATTCCTATTGTTTACAGTATATGAAATGCCAAGGAACACGAAGATAAAGAAAGTTTTGACAAAACTTAACTTTTAATACCACGCTGATGTATAAAAGCAATTTTTTTTGTGTGACAATAATTTTAAAATTTCCATATACTTTGGTCAGCTCTTTTAAAACGAATTTTTATTACCGTCACACATTTTAATTAAATAATTACCTACGGTGAGATGAGGCTTGATGTTCCTTCCCTTCTTACAGGCGTTATAAATCGTTACTTTTAACACATTATTTTGCGCCAATACTTTAAACATAAAGTAATAACTTCGCAGAAGCAATGAAATGAAAAAGAAAATCATTAGAAGATATTAAACTTTAGATCATGTTATTACTGGACTTAAATAGTTGATAGGTTGATTATGCAGGCTTTGGAAACTCAATAAGATAATTTTCGGGTTAATTGACAGAAGCACTAATGAGTTATCATAAGAACTTTGCGAGGGGGACATTCTCTCTTTAGTGTGCATCCATTTTTCATTATTCACAGTTACTTGATCTACCGGTAAATTTCCTATTTTAGTTTTATTGAAAGCCAGTATTATGTATGTAGTTTTTTCTCTTCTCTTTCAATATGGAAATATACTGTTCATTAGATAACATAAATGTGCGAATGGAAGGATTAGAAAACCTCGTTAAAGTGTAAATTTCTGAGTTTCATATCGGTTTCGTGTACTTTCCTAACACAGTTTTGCATTTCATCATTTTATTTGGTATTTTCAATGTAGAAGACTGAATGCATCATAATGTTTAAATTGTTATCCTGATTTTTGATTAAATCCTTCCATAAAATATTGGAAAATTGACCAAAAATAAATGGTAATAACAAATAAATTATAAATCTGAGGATTATTGTATATCTCAGATCACTTGTGTGTTCGTGTATGAGTGTGCTTAAAAAGAGAATGATTTAAGTGGAAGTCATAGGTAGTGATCCTGGATCGACGGCCAAACAACTCAAGAAAACGTTGATATATAAACTGTATCCAGCATTAGAAGTTTATAAAACCACAGTTTTTTCAACCAGTGTATTTACGAAGAATAGCTACTTTTAAAAATAGTAAAAAACGACATAATTAAAAGTTTTAAAGATTACGCAGAGAAGTCTACCAGATGGGTAAAATGTTGAAATGTTTTCAAAATATGGGTAAAGTGAAAGAAAGTGTACAATTTTGACCGAAATTGTAATAAAACTAGTTAACAACAGCTATATCCGAAATAGAAAAAGCTTAGCGATGAAGTTTGTATTAACTTATTATTACAGGGATATATTTTTTGATGTATCCTTTTAATAAATCCATATTCTCCTATATTATGTATATATGAAAATAATGCGTATTTATAAGTTCTTAAGTGTATACATAATCCTTTCTTAGATATTTTTGGTATTATAAAAACTAAGAAAAGTAATTTAACTTAATCAATAACAAATAATTTTTATTTATGTGGATACGTGTTTAAAACATTTAAAATATATTTTACAAAAAATAGTAAAAAAACATATTAAAAACTAATATTAGCCCCTTGATTTGCGAGAGGTTTATATCTGAAAATAGACTGGAGGACAATATATCACAGGCTTGTGTTTAGTATGGCTTAGGGTGGATGTGGTAATGGTTTTTACCGGCCCAGTTATTGTTACTGCCCGCTCGTACCCCGGGATGGATGAACGCTCACGCATCTGCCTCACGTCGGTATATTGTTTAAAGCTACCTTCTATACATTGTTTAAGACTGTCAAAAATTGGGTAATATCTTTTTTTACTACTTAACTGTGTTTAAACTTATCGTTCCTTTTTAAAATTTAAAATTGTGATAAGCCAGTAAGAAGATTTGTCACTTAAAAAACAACATAAACATAACCATAATAACAAGTAAGTTTTCTAAACTGCACAGCAATATATAACACTGTTTGCTATAGAAATTATCTTCTATTTATTATGAGTAAAAGATTAATCAGGCTGATTAGTATAAATTCAAGAGGAATATTTGTATCATTTAACAAAGTCAAAATAGAAGAAATTGTTTTTACAAGTTTTTGATAACTATACAGGCGTAATGATACAACTAATATATTGATGACACATCTTGGTACACATATCTGCAATGTAATCTATTTTCTCTTTTCTGATTTGTAAATTTCTCAATGTTAGATGATGGTAATAACATAAATGAATAAAAGTGATTTAAAAACCGACTTTAAATATATATTTTTTATAAGTACAATATGTATTTATCACCTGAACATGATGATTTATAATTATCAGCAAAAACCGAGGGCATTCTTATATCTGAAGCTCATATAAAAGGTTAGTTCAGTACAAGAAAACTTCTACAATATTTTATATTAAGTAACAATAAAATATTACACCAATTATTATGAAACTATACATAATCAATTCTTACATAAATCTAAAATGACTGAAAGTGAATAGGTTAACTGATAAATGTTATGTTATCTGACAACTAAACTATACTTTACGTGACTTTAGATTGTAAATTGAATCTTGTAGCAAATCTCAAGTTTACTGATTAATATCTGAGTTGTTCATGTAGCTACGCCACATAAATTGTAGTCATGAGTTTTATCTACTGAAACGTTTCCAGTATCTTTCTGTCGGTTTTTCGAGATATCGTAAGGACAGAGTATTAGAAATCAAATGTTTCAGAACTTTGAGTTATAGGTTTCTCTGTACTCACCCAATTATCATGAAAGATGAGTTGGAACATTAAGAAAATTACTTTACCAAAGTAGAAAATGAAAAGTGTTTTTTTACACAGTAGTATTTATTATCATAGACATAAAGTATTAACAAAATCCGCTCTCCATATATTTTTAGATATTGTAATATTACAGTGCTATCATACCTACAACATAATCTGTAAGTGTGACGGAGTGGTATGTGGTGTCACTCTGATACGGCAATATGGAACACATGTGAATCATATTTCCCGGCGTACTCCGATATTCTAGCTATATCGGTTGTCGTCTCAGAAATACATTTTCTTTGCTTTTCAGAATAATGCATACATACAAAGACGAAGAAAAATAGGTTTTAGGTAAATTGAAAAGCTTTTCTTTTACGTGTAGATATTTGTGAAAATTTTATTCCTTGTATGATATATTATTGAATACTAGTTATACATGAAATCTTATCATTCTTAACAATATGCATGTTTGAGCTCTGAATTATCTAACATTAACAGTTAGTTCACATGTATATAATTTCTACAGTCGCACTGTCCATGACAGATTAATTCAATAATGCCACACAGAGAAATTAAAGGCCATACAGTCCAGTTTACCGTTTCTTCTCAATTTACACATCCGCTGTTCCTGGCCTCACTTTTATATAATAAGTAGTATTGTGTATATTTAGTACAATGATTGTAAATTGTTATTGAACATTTTGTCCCTGTTTAAATTTATTTATAGTCTTAAAGAAATTTATGGTTTACTTCTAGTTATTACAGTAATTTAGAATGGACATATTTCAGGTGATCATTGATGATCGCGGAGTGTATTGCGCCATATTCCGATTCTCTACTAGGAGGAATATAGCAAAATATAGGATTTGAGATACATTATTTAGTGCACACCGTTAATTCTTTAAAACTTTTATCAAAGTTTTCGTGGAGTTAAATGTTTAAAACTTACCATCTAGCCACATTCAATGTTGTATAATTATGGAGCTTTGTTAGAGGAATCCACTAAAGAAGACTACTTTGAGAATCTTGCCGGTGATTTAGTGTACATTTAAGCCTTAAACGCTACAAATTATTCTGTTTAAAAGCTCTTTACTTCTTATCATCGCTACTCAAGAAACTTTTAATTATGAATGAAACTAATTTAGTCCTCTTTACATTAATTAGATTATATTCAGGACAAACTTCAACGGTTCTGTTCATACAACTCTAAAATGGACTGTGAGTTCTAAAAAGTTTGATCATATTGGCGTAAAAATGTTTATAAATTAAGCTTCCGGAAGAACAACGCATCTTTTGCTTATCTTTCCCTAACTTATCATACTCTATACAGCTATTTATACACAACAAAAGGACAAAGATCTTTAATTTCTTGGCTCTAATTCAAGAATTATTTTATAGGCCGAAGAAGGAAGTGTAGAAACCATAGTTTGTATGGATCCCACAATACACCTCCCTTGGAAGCCATATTCTGTTTAACAGTACCTTATCTCTCTCATAGTTTACACAGTTTTGCCGGTAAAGTAAAATCGGGAAAGTTGATGTCATTAAGATTGTTTGTGTACAGGTCCACAAGTAATTTTTAAATTAGGTTTCCTAAAGTTGTTGATGTTATGATTACTTTACGCTCTTTTCAAAGTTAACTACATATGTTTAGCACACAGCAGAGATGTATCCTTCGCACATGTATCATTTTCTAAAGAGTTTCTTGTAAAGTTAATTTATTTATGTGTTAATAAATTAGGGGAATATTGAGAGGGTTACAATATTTCTTGGACCCTATTGACTCCAAATATTTGTTCCAAATAATTCTGTCTTAATAATGCCGTTAAGAGGAACTATCTTTTTAAAATGCTCTTTTTAAATCCGTTGAGTTTTATATCAACATATTTTAAAATATCACTGATTATCAAATCTTACAAATTAATGATGTAACATAACATTCATTAACTTGGCCAACTAAAGCATCTAACTAGTTAAGCTATTTTACAATATTAAATGTGATTTACATCTTTAGATACTTAGCGCTTACTACTAAGGCTTCATATCGTTTTTGTATACTTTATTTTACGTAAATAAATAAAAAAACATTTTCTTTTCAGAAATGAACTGTGTAGTTAACTGTTATTTTATGGAGGAAGCTGATTGACTCTTTTAAAATCTTTAGACATAGTACTCAACAGACGTTACAGATTAAATTCACTGGCTATTTCTTTATCACTGTTTTTAAGACTGTTATTTTGTCATTTATTGCATAATGTTTTATGGCACTTAGACCTTTAAATCCTAGTTATTATTAACTGTACGTCAAATCTAGAACAAAATTGGCAACACCGCATGATGTTTATTAGCTGGTCCAAGGACGCGTCATGCGCAAGGTACGTCTTCAGTGCACATCATGTGATATAAAACTAATTGAAATTGGTTGATTATTAGTCATTCATATGTGCAATGATACTAAAACACGTTTTTCCTTTTAATTTTAAATTGCTAGTAGGCTACATTTCATTTAGCTCATATCGCACTGACAACTAACATTCATAGCACAGACGTGCGATCGTTTCTCCATTTACTACAATGGTTTCTGATCAGTATGCAAACTTCAGTTTTCCAAATTGTAAGATTTGTTCCGCAAATTTTCTAATTCCTTTCCCATAGGTCATAAGCTTATTTAGACTCCCAGCACATTTTTGCAAATGTAATGATTACAGCTGTGCATAATATTATAACACTTCTATTACTGACTTGTGTTTAATTTATCGGCGTGTTTTATGTAGCTTCCTGGAGTAATACAAATGATATTATGCCCAAACCAATATGTAACATGTGGTCAATATTATTCAAAAATTAACGAACTGTGAAAATGAAAAATCCCATTTTAATAACACTTACTATAACGTTATACTTACTATAACATTTTTGTTTAGTAACAGTTTTATGTTTTGGGCAGTCAGTGAGGTTTATTGTGACTATTGTCTTAAAGGTTGGTCGTGACGGTCTTCAAGAAAGAAAGAGGAGAACAATCAAATACAAACTACACAACATATTGAAACCTGAAATATAAACTGGATACATAGGGAATTAAATACAAAAGTTTGTTATCAAACATGTGAATACACCCAAAACGTGAAATTTTACATGTTATAAGAATTATGCCTCGGTAGTAAATAATTAGTACAGGATTATGTAAGGAATGTACCGAGATGATGTCAAGTAGCTGCAGGAAAGTTTCCATCAGAACTAATTATCATAATATTAACATCATTAAATTTTCAATCAACGAAATTCCAGTTTTCTGTAAATGTTTTTCATTTAGGTCAAACAATTTATCTCGTAATAAATTTATCTGTAACGCTGATTATCCTATTTTATAAAGTATATATTATACAACTTCCAAATATTACAATTCAGGTACTTTATGTGTGGTTTTGTACAGGAAATGTTGAAATAATTTTAGCGTTTAATCGTATTACGCAATTATGAACAGTATGAACAAAGAAAGAAAGTATTATCTTCAAAACATGTTTGCTGCTATTTGAATTTTGTAATTGGAAAAATAATCAATCCACTGTATTTTAATACATTTTGTTCGTATATTACGTCAATAAATTTCTAAACTGTAACGAAGTTGCGTACGAGTGACACATCATGAATAATAATAAGGAATTTCATCTAATCCATTAACGTCTGTACATTAAAGTATAATCTTTATTTTCTTCAAAATTACATGCAATACAATGCAATACAATATGCAATCAATCAGCTGCGCCAATACAATATAATTCTTATACCATATGAATACAAAGACATAAGTAGGAGAATACATAATAAAGGACATCAGGAATGAGTTGTTCACGTAACGAATGGGAGAAAACCTACTGAGCTAGAAGAATATATAGTACTACGTAGATGTAAACAAAACCCCCCCCCACCCCCCCCCCCCCCCACCCCCCCCCCCCCCCACCCCCCCCCCCCCCCACCCCCCCCCCCCCCCACCCCCCCCCCCCCCCACCCCCCCCCCATGAATGTATTTCTAAAACCACTTACTCGAGACAATGCTCAGTTATTGGTTGAAAACTAGTTTATCGGCTACTGATTAATAATAACATATTTTAACAACTCTCTCAAATATACGGAGACTTTGAAGATTAATAAAATAGTGATTGTCCCTTAATGAATATTAAGGTGCTATCAACCTATCAGTTTTTATAAGACATCAAGGTTAAAATTATATTGAATTCACAAAAAGTGCCATTATTATCAATGATATTTTTAAGTAAGCGTAAACTATTTCATTTCTTAATAATTTGGTTTATAAATATATTTTAACTGCATAATGTATGTTCTTCCTTCTGAAAGAACCCGTGGTTCGCAGCAATAACACAGGATATAGTTGCCTGAGTATGGTATATTTTCCATACTTTCTTTTCAAATACCGAGAAAATAAGACAATTTTGAGTAACAATTTCTATGTAAATTCTGTTTGTGGTTATAATTATATCATTCAATGTTTCAAAAACATTACATAGTTAGCTATTGAAGTTTTCAAAACAATTTATTACAAAATTTTGGCACAAGACAAACGTGA
Source organism: Homalodisca vitripennis (assembly GCF_021130785.1). Classification (NCBI taxonomy): domain Eukaryota; kingdom Metazoa; phylum Arthropoda; class Insecta; order Hemiptera; family Cicadellidae; genus Homalodisca; species Homalodisca vitripennis. Next base: position 2,226,499 of record NC_060213.1, read on the forward strand.
GCACCGAATTTCATGTAAATACGATCAATACTCTTATAGATGTCATGATCAAACAGGAAGTGGATTGGGCTTTTGTATGTACAGAGAAATAGATACATGCCATTCAAATTTAACTGATTAGGTGGTTAGGCAGCGAAATTTTCCAAACCAGCACCATAAAGATAAGATGAACATGTTTTTTTATTCCTGAGATTTCCTGACAAAAAATATTTTCATTACCTTTATTTACATTTTTTTTCATTTCCTACATTAATTTAGAACAACAAGAAAAATCTATTTGAGCGTATATATTGAACTTATTTGCGAACTTAAATGTAATTGCAATGTTTATTAACTCTAACATTGTATCACTGTAACATAGATATCGTCGTATTTCATAGATTTCCGCGGTTACGTAGCGATATGACTTTTATATGGACATGGATTCCAAAATGTTTTATTATCTTTATTTGCATTAATTACTAAAATTGTAATGTCACAATATATAAACCAGGGGAAGTAATAGTTATACAGGCGGATGTTGCACTGATATCATAAATCTGGAGTACATCAGCTTTAACAATGGTTCCAGGCTTTTAAAGGATTTGGTTTACCAGAGCTTGGCTATTCTACTATTGGACACGAGGAAGCACTTTCCTCACCAGTGTCTTACTTAATGGTATTTAAAATAAGTACTGAGTTTTTCTTAAACTCAATTTTGCAACTAAAAAGAGTATTATTCGGTGACTGGGCGTTTTACAGTGAGTAAAGTTTAAAATCCAAACGTTTATGTTACAAATAATAATCCCAAAACATCCCTACCATAACTAAAAATACAATACACCTAATAAGTAAAAAGAATAACTTCAGCGAAAAATATGTCATTAAGTGGTTTAAAATGTGGAAGACATAATCTATTGCCTAATATACGGGATCAATAAAAATGTGGATCTTGTTGAGCTGAATCTTCTGTGAAGGTTTTTCACAGGAAGTACTTTACCAAACCACTCTTAAGCTGTCAGAAATTTTGCGAAAAGGCAAAAAAATGGAAATGTATCTTTTAGGAACAAAAGTAAGATTAAATTTTCCTCCGTTTGACTCTACTGTCATGAGTGGCTTTTCCAAAGAGCAGCTGTTTTTATATTGTGTATAATTTGTAACAATGGTAATTCATATATTAATGAAAAAAATATTCCGTGAATGACACTAACTTGTACCGTTATTATAGTACATATATTATATTACTTTGGAGCTAATACTTTGTAAATCAAAACAACTTTTCAGAAATACTTGATTTATTCTGAATTAAAGTTCACCCAAAAAATTAACAAAGTTTACAAACTTTAGATTTGATTTTCTTCAAAAAACTTCTCACAATCGATCAAATCTAATTAAGAGTCTGATCAAAAAATGAATTAAAATTAAAATGAAACTAAAAATGTACACTTCTCCAAAAAGGTTTAAATTAATAAAATAAAATAAAAAGTTCTCTTCTCAAAATATTCAAAAATCAATACAACACAAAACATGATATTAACTTTACGAGCAAAATTTAATTCACAATACTTCAAAAGTTGAATTAAATTCTCAGACTCTGTAATATGGGAAACTTTACAAATTTAATCACAACAGTAATAAAAATAAAAGATATTAACTAAACGCTGGTACGGGACTTACTACTTTGAAGACTATGGAGGCTGATAGGAAACTAAAAACGCACTAAAGAAAATTAATAACTTGATTTGAATTTATACCCGATTAAAATAATTACTCTAGATCCCAAACTATAGGATTAGAGGAAGAACTACTGCTTCTCAGCTGGACGTCTCTACGCTGTCGTTTGTCACTTCAAGACTGGTCCCCCTCTCTCCGGGAACCGGCTCGGGAACGTATCACCGTAGATATCTCGATCATCTGATGTACCGGTCTAACCAACAAACAATGTCCAGTTAACAAAAGAGCCTACTTAACTACCGCGATTCAGCATAATAATTACAACTACGGTACAAACTAGCGAATACAACTACGTAGTCACTTAAAATTATTCATGTATCAGAAAAATATTTGAATTTTTTTTACTGTTTTCAAATGGCTTGATATACAATCGCCAAAGACTGGATACACAATAGAGGGTGTATAAAAAGAAAGCAATGTTTTCTTTAAGTATTCAGACTTCTGATGGAATATGGTTGAGAAAAAAAAGCAGCAACAACTGTTTATTCTGACAATAGTCCCTTGATATTAAAATATTTAGTATGTAAATAAAATAAAGTATAGTATTTAAATTGCAAAACGTGGTTTAAATATTTATATTGAAAATAATCAGATTAAATTTATTTAACTGTTATCCATCATTAATTGAAATAGCATTTCCTGAGGAGGAGAGAATTGATGTATTTTCTTTAAAGTTCTTAATTATCATAAATATCTGTGTCCAAAAATTGAAAGAGCTTTAAAATAATTAGTAGAGTTTAACCTTTTTCCAAGAAATAAATCATCAGGCTGAAAATTTAACGGATAATGCAATGTAAAAAGTGTTATTTACATTTGTTTCTCGTATAATCACTTGATGAATAGTCCTGAATATTTATTGACATAATATATTAACATAAAAAATCCTAAAAGCAGTCTCGTCTAATGATATTTTAGAATTAAAAAAATAATGCAGCAACAATAATTTTTTATTAATCAAATTTTCTTTTTTTTCTATGAAATTGTCAATAATTGTAACATTTCAACATCAACATAAAAAAATTAATGTACGTAAATAAAATAAATTGTTCTAATGATTTGAGTTTCTTCAATGTAAAACTTTATAACCCCTTTAATGGGTGTTGGAGATGAATTTACTATGGGAAGTTAAATCCCCTCAAAGAAAAATAGTTACAGCAAACTAGAAGATCGTTGAAAATATAACGATGTTAAAACTATGATAATTAGCTCTGCTGGAAACTTTCCTGCAGCTACTTTACACCGTCGCGATACATTCTTTACATAATCCTGTACTAATTATTTACCACCGAGAACGTTAATTAAGAGCTTATAAGATACCAAACTTGCATGATCCTGGTGTAGCTATATGATTTTTAACTAATTTTTTATATAATATTTTATTTATCTACCTGCTTATTAAGTATGAATATGTACAAGGCGTGAATCTCACCGACCATTCAAATATTTAATAGAAGTATGACTTAACTAAGAAGTTGAAATCAGGTTGAAATAGGTGTAACGTAGCTATGGTGGGAAGGTTTGATTCAATGAGAAAGTTGAGTTTTGCTCCATTTTACCTTTCTCTAAATGTATTGTCTGGAATCTTTCGGTGTCACACACTTGACTCCTGGAATGTCGACTCATGTTCGCCTGGAGAGATCTAAAAAGGTCAGCGATGTAGAAACTTAAAATGAACTCTATAAGTCGTTACAATAACTGAGGCTTAGACTAAAAAATGTATAGTGAAGTACTTTTCTGGGTGTCTAATAAGGAGCAAAATTTAATTTACTACGTAATGTCATTTAATGCAATTAATACCTTAAATTACTTTTTTTTACAAATCTATTTATTCTGCTATTTTCCCGTTGCCATCATGGTTACCATAAGACGAATATAAAAATAGCAAAATAGCAGCAAAACCCATAGAGTGGCATGCACCATCATTAAACGTAGTGTTCCTATAAAAAACACGACGATAGTTGGCTGTATAGTTGCCTAAGGAAATTTCGTACAACTAATGCTCATTTTTAAACGCCTTACTTTGCAAATAAACTAAATATTGATGCTCCACCATATATTTTGGTAGATATTTCTGATCCTGGTTATATGTCAAAAGAATTGTTCGTAAAGTGGTTACAACACTATAATCAAACCAACGTTTTGTTGGTTCTCGACTCTCGCACAAATAAATTTAAAAATCCTGTGATTTAGTCACCAGAGGAAATGGAATAATAAATCGATCTTAAGCCCATTGAAAGCTTACAGTACACAAGCAGCAGAGAAATGGATACGTGCAAATTCTGGAATGAAAGTCACCCATCTACGTTAGTAATCATATTCTATTATCTTCATAGAACATGATAAAATGTAAAAAGTGCTACAATATAGGCAACCTTCCACAACAAATAACCACGTAATTTATTTTGAGCTTAAATTCTTATACGGTTTTTATAAAATAATATCGAATGTTTTTTAACAATCGTTGGATATGTAACTAAAAGTATTAACAAATAACGTTATACAATGTACATTATTTTACCAAGATTAAGATGGGTTCTTAAAAAACTATGACGAAGAACCTGTGTACATGAAGTGCAAGAGATATTGAATCTTTTCAATATCCCTTTAATTACAAGCTACAAGTACAGCTACATCATCTTTCCCGTAACAGGCTTTACTGAGGCGGTCTACCAATTTTCAAACCTATAGCTCATTTAATCCTTATGATATCCTCCATATGGATAGACAATCATACAGAAAAACTTTTGCATCACCTGACTGACAAAGACAAATCCACAGTAACTAGTAATGAGACGCTTAACCAGTACGTATGGTTAGACAATGGAAATACTTAATCGTAGAATTCATTGTTATATAAGTAGAAACCAAGTTTTATGCAAGATTTGAACTCACTGGGCTTTTAAGAGATATCTTTTTTTCTGTTTATTGGATTAGGTTAAGCGTTCACAAATGAAGTTTTTTGTGATGGTAGGGAAAGTACTACAACGCCAAAGTGCTCTTTCAAATCTTGCTACGCTTGATTTAATTTATATAGTATTAGGTTTTTAAGCCTCTTAATAATCTATCTTATATGTTAAAAACCTCATGTGACTGTACTCTGTATGTTTAATAATTTTCACTCTGCCCTTTTTGATGCAAACATAGTTACCTACAGAACCAATGTAAAAATGTTTCGTTATAGCTCAGCAAAATCCTAAGGAATCACACGTACTACCGTCGTTCTTTCAAATTTCATGTATATAGATCATCTCGTTTTTTATGTCTCTTTTGGAAAGATATAGAAAAAGAAACAACTCAAATGTTTCCATCCCTTGGAGTGATAGAATTTGTTAACGTTTAGGTAACTGTACACATAAGCTGATGTTACCACGCTATATTATAATATATATATATATATATATATATATATATATATATATATATATATTATATGTATATATATATATTATATGTATATATATATATATATATATATATATATATATATAAGCCAAGATCCCAAAGGATCTCCTCCTCTTTCAGGCCTTCTTGCAAATATATATATGCAACAATTTAGAAAACAACAAAATAATGAGTGTTACTAATCCATTTAAAGATAAAATAATTTACTGGTTTAGATATGTTGATGATATCTTATGTCTTTTCAAAGGAGATGAGAAACAAGCAGACCAGTTTTTAAACATTCCTCAATTCTATATCCCCAACAATTAAGTTTTCAAAAGAAATCCAAAAAGTCAAAATTAACTTTCTTGATATAAGCATTTCTAATCTTAATGGAAACCACTCATTTGAAATTTATAGAAAAACAACCCAAACAGATCTTCTAATACCATCAACCTCTAACCATCCATGGAAACACAAATTAGCAGCATTTCACTCAATGATAAACAGAATGTTAAATATACCAATGAGTGATGAAAAATAAAACTAAGGAAATGGAAATCATAAAATATCTAGCTGTCAAAAATGGATATCAACCCCATATTGTAGACAAAATGATTCAGAAAAAAACAAGAAAAATCAATAAAATCAATACAATACGGCCTAATCCTAATAATAATAAAATTCAGAAATATATATGTGTACCTTTCAATACTAAAATAAACAAAGCTGTTCGAAAAACCTTTCAAAATTCAAAATTTTCCATCAGTTACCAAACAAGAAATAATACGTTTAAAACTAATTGAAAACAAAATAAGCCAAAAAGATGACAAACAAGATTTATACAAACAATGTGGAGTATACAAAATTAAACTGTAGTGACTGTGAAAGCTACTATATTGGACAAACTGGCAGAAATTTTAATAAAAGGTTTAAAGAACATATACAAGCTTTGAAAACAAACAACATGTCTACAATAAAATCAAATTTCGCTGAACATTTATTAGAAACTGGACATAACTACAAAAATATTGAAAAGAACAATGGAAATTTTGGATATCGAAAGGAAAGGAGAAAAATTAGAAAAAACACTAAAGAAGAATTACACATTTATCTAAATTATAAAAAAGATCCTCACAACATATTAAATAGCAATTTAAAAAATAAAACAAATCCTATCTTTGAAAAAATATCAAACACAGAATCTTAATCAAAATTACAACTGTGTCATATAAGTTTAACATCTGTTTAAATAGTCGACAGGTGTATATTTATTTGTTTTGTTTATAATTTAATTAGAGGTTAATGTTCACACTGAAGATGGTTTATACCGAAACACGTGTCTGAAATAAAAGAATTTAAAAGGGTTTTAGTTTACGATTTATTATTCTAATATATATATATATATATATATATATATATATATATATATATATATATAAAATGTATGCCCCACATTCATAAATAATTTTTAATTTTCAGTAATTAATTTTTAACCGAATGTAAAAAGATTTATAATATAAATTTGTGTTGATGAGTAATAGTAATAACTAATAAATATATTTGTGTCCAAACTTCCCTGTTTGACCTTAACAAAGAATTCCTACAATTAAATATAAGAAAAAAAAGATCTTTGTTCCTTTGATGCGTATTCAAAAACTTGATAGAGTATTACATACTGAGTAAATGTAAGCAAAAACTGTTGCTCTTCTTATTGTAATATTTTGCTTATAATTATTTCCATAATAAGAAAATACAATATTTGTTGAAAAATTTGGTTAATTCAAAGTTAATTTTAGTTTTCAAACAAAATCACTTATATTTGTCAAAATTTATTTTGAATAAATAGTGAGAGTAAATTAGTTTTTCCTTAAAAAATAAAAGTTTTTAAGTAGAGATAATAAGCAGCGGAAAAGCCTCTTAAAAGAATCATTAGCGTTTAAAGCTTAAATGTTCGCTAAATCACCGGGCATTTTTCATAGCTAACGTCTTTAGTGTATCAGGAAAAGTTGCTCTAATTATAGTAGTTTTATTCATAATAATAACTTATAATGTGGCAGGAGGATGTCTCAAAATAGTAATTACAAGAAAACTTTGATAAAAGTTCAAGCACATGCTGAGCACTAAATAAAGTATCCAGCAGCCTGTGTTTTACTACTATCCTCCTAGTTTATAATTGCAGTTTGACACTATACAAAGCATATTTCTGTCATTATATGTGTCTATCTGTAAATAAGTGTACCTTCTGAATTAGGTACCTTGGAGCTTTAAGTGTGGTTCCAATCCAACCATTCCTCTACATCGAAACTGAAAATGGCAAAAGTCGGTCCATTGAAGGTCATATTACAAGCCAGGGCTCTTTCCGTTGTGGGGCGAACTGTAATACAACCATGCCGTACTGAAGTCTAACTTTTACCTTGTAATAAAAGAACCGTAATGCTTTGTTTGAAGTTTATTGCTGAATATGAAGCATTGTGAAGGAAAGAGGATTTTACAAACTTTTGCCATCTTGTCAGTTCATATCATCAGTTGCAGTTGGTTGGTTGGTGAGTGCTGACCTATTGTGACCTGTAATCTGTGGCTCTTATTTAATAATTAGTGTTTATTTTATTAAGTAATGTTTTAGAGTTAGTGTGGATGGAGTGGACATACAACAAGGCTGTTTTGGTTCCTGACGTATACGTGTCACAACGCTCTGGTATGATTTCTTTATTTCGACCTGATATTAATTGTGTTATGTTAGTTATTCATCTGAGGAAGAGATCAGATGGTAAATTTCGAATCGTAGTGTTACTGATTGTTACGTATCACTTAACAATAGAAAATGTATGGAAAAGTCTCGTACATCCATGTTTTGATAATAAAATAAAATAAATATATGTAAGTACAAGTAAATAAATATGTGTAAGGTAAAACACTACTTAATTAAATTTCCTCTTATATAAACCAGGAATGTAATTTAGTAGGAAAAGAGAAAAAAGTACGTAGGTTTTTAAATTTTCAAGAGACTGAACTAGTAACACCTGCATTTTTTGTAGGAAAATTAAGTATTTGTCATGAAAATATTTATTTACGTTTCATATTTATAAAATTACTTAAGATTCAAAAGAATAAGACTAATAAGCAACTTTTGTTGTTAATTCATAATTTTCTTTTGTTTTATTACCCAAAAAAGGTAAACTAAGTCGTCTGATAGATTATGTTAGAGGAAAAAAATTGTAAAACTTAACATAACGGCTTAAGATAAAACTTTTAACGTATTTTAGTATGTATACGGGTCACACCTTTATTGTATAGTTGTATAGTAACTAATATAATAAACTATTATAACCTTTAAGGTGTGACATTTATTGATGTATGAGTGGAAGAGATTCTATTTTTATAAACGTAGTTTTCGAACATCATATATTTGTTAAATTAATTCTTGGATAAATTAATTAATTGAAACAATATACGTTAATTTCTCGTCTGGACGTAAAAGACTATCACCTCAGGATGGATTGAAGGATTTTAACTACAAAATAAAAAAATAATGTAACGAAAAAATTTATGACATCATGATACTGACAGAGAGATAGTGGATTGTTGTGATAGTCATATCAAGTAATAGCAGGATCGGGGAGCTATAGGTTGTATCGAATACCGGCAGTTATATTGAGGTTGAGAGTGAATCACTCTGTGGGTTAATTATATCTCAACGGGAAATTAATTATCAACTTCATGATAATGACATTCTTTCTGTCATTTAATAATAAATACGGTGTGAGTTAAAAGTATAGATACATTATGTTTAGTTATTGATTTATAAAGATGGAAGTATGGAACTTGGAATACCTTTTTTTGAAATAGAAGTAAACCACTTAGTAACTGTTAAAACTTTGCTCATTTCCCTAAAATGGAATTTGGAGGTAGGGGGACAAAGATTTAAAAATATAACTCAGGACAACCATCTAGGAACTATTAATTTAATATTATGTTTTACGGTACATAAATACTTCAATAAGTCCTATAACAGTTTAAATTTTATTAACAAAAAAGAATAGAATTTTATTTAGTTGCGACAGTTGTAAAATCTATTACTTTGAGCTTAGTTAATAAAATATGTATACTCTTAGTAAAATTTTTTTATCATTATTATTATAATTATGCAACAACTTTTCTGTTGCATATGTCTTCTTAAAATGAGCCTACTGTACTTTTGTGTAAATCTACCAAAATATCCAAATAATTGTAAATTTTACTTTTTCTAATTGTATCACTTTATTCTCATTTATAAGGTACTATGTTATTTTTGGGTGACGCCATTCATCGCAGTTCACTCTTCTTAAATAGGTAATATTATAACCTATTCAGAACTTCACTCAAAACTTGAGTTTTGAACATTCTTTTTTAAGAAGAAGGGTGTGATTTGGAAAATTTTGATTAATTTTATTTTAATCTTCAAATATGAGTTCTTTAATATAACCGATATATTAGAGATATAATATATAATAAAATATATAGATTCTAAAAGCATTTATAGACATTTATCCATGTTAAGAGAAAGATTTTTATAGTTTACTTACAAAATATTCTTCTACGTTTACTTGTGCATGTATTAGTGTAAGCAGCAAGAGAATATATTTCGAAGATGACAACCGATATGGCTAGAATATCGGAGTACGCCGGGAAATATGTTTCACATGTGTTCCATATTGCAATATCAGGGTGACATCACATACCTCTCCGTCATGCTTAAAGATGTTGTTATGAGTATGATAACATTACAATATTGCTAGAATAATGTACGTCTGCAAAGGCTGTATGAAAGTACAATAATATGTTATGTAAAATAAAATATATACTACGTCATTATTTTTATTTCTACGTACTAATAGAGTGTTATTCTTCATAAATAGGTTATATTATACATGACAAGATTGAAGTGTACGCCACACCACGTTATTGGTTTCGCATGCAAAATAAAAAATGACCTACGAACAGATAGTCAGACATACATAATTCGGAAAAAGAAATATTTACATCCTTCCGGCATGAAAAATAGAATTTTTTCAGAGTAATGAGTGGTAAGCTTCATATTTCTTAGCCTAATTTCTGGGTTTAGTAAGCAACGTAATCGTAGAACTTAGTTTTTGTTTTTACGCTTAAATTACTCTACAGATTGTACTAAAATTTTAAATGGACATTCTTACGGTTCCTGGAATGAATATTGGTATATTCATATTTCGCAAATCTCTCCGGGCTCCATCCCACTGGTCGTTAACGTAGAAAAACATTCCATCTTGGTCTCTAAAGTTGTGTGGGTTTTGATTGAATGAGCCTCTGAAATTTAATCAACTGTGCTGTGTAAAAATTGCTTACAATTTTCAACTTGTTTACATTTATAATGAGTAAATGGTCTAAATAGTAGATTTTTATTACGAATTAATAATTTTTAATTGAGAGATTAGGCAAGTACTAATCTATCCTACAAAATGTCTTAAACATAAGAAGGTCAGAATTTAACACCGAAGATTCTCTTTTAAGCAGTCGTATAAAACTGTGTTAGATGAAATGTTACTAGACAGTTCTATTAAACTAATCTAATAACTTCACCTCCTACTTTTCTAAAATATAATAAATCTTACTATATTTAAAGACAATGTTTTCCCTTCTCTTAATGCATGAATAAAATGCATATTGTGTTATTACGTCATATACCACATGATTTTATTCAGCATGTTTACAAATATATATTTCTCGTCGCTATCATCATGATTACTTACAAGACCAATATAGGTATATTTCCTAAAACTTATCTAAATCCCATAATGTGATATTTAAAATCATCGAACAATCTATTGAAAATAGAGAAATAAAGTTTCATGCAAATTTGTAAGTCTAAAGATCAGTTCGTTTTTCAAAGTACTAAGAGGACACCTTGACATACAAAATTAAGTAAAGCTTTCCTAGCCCCAGAGTTAAAATTTTAGCTAACGCTCAGCGAGTAATTATTTGATCATTAACAAAGTCTATCACATTAAGACTGACTGCACGATATCTGGAGAAAATACATTCCGTTGAGTTTAAATGCGTGAATGACCATCCATCTGTGTGTACGGGCGGGCAGTAACAATAACAGGGCCGGTAAAAACCATCATCACATGCGCCCTAAGCCATACTAAACACAAGCCTGTGATTTATTGTCGACCAGTCTATTTTCTTATATCAAACTTTCATAGTAAAATTCACTACCATGGGTTTAATATACACGTATTTCATTTTCAACGCTCGTTAAATTCATTTTCATTCTTTACAAAATATTTGTTACGTATTAATAAAAAATTATTTAATGTAAAAATTTTTATGAAAAAGCAGAAATGTAAGGGAGAAATAATTTTACGCTTATCGGAATTTCTCAAATACAGCGTAATTTTTAAGTTAATGCATGAAGACTATTAATTAAATCAAAGGTATACACAAAAAAAAAAAAAAAAAATATATATATATATATATATATATATATATCATAATCTATTGAATACAAATAAAACTATTTTGTTAATATCTTGCACTTTAAAGTTAGCTTTAATGTTTTTCATATTTTATCTAAAACTGTAAGCTTTCTTTTACATTAACGAATATTTTATTATATTTACTTCTACTCATGTGAGTAAAACGTTTTTGTAACATAGTATTCTCGTTTCTCCTCTTTATTTATTACGCTATATTTAATATACCAGCAACTTTTTACTCAAAACTTTGTGACTATTTTCAAAGTGTGAAAATAAGTAATAATAATTTTACGCCTTATTAGGAGATTTTGTCTATTTTAACTGAAGGACAAACAAAGCAAATTCAATTTTAAAGAACACAGTGAAGTATATGTAAATTTTAGAATTCTTGTCACAGAAGACACATATTGTTTTCATACAACAGTGCGTATTAAAAGGTAATTTTGCTCGCTCTGTCTTCATATTCGCCTTCCTTGGAATTTGATCGACTGTAACTAACAGTAACAGGTTAACTTTCTATCATTCAACAGCACTGTTTGATATGGTGTAAAATAGCAATACGTGTTTCAGGAATTCTTTTGTCATCCTTAGTATGGTTGGCTTCCTATTGTTTTTTAACTGCTAAACAGTAAATAATCCTTCATACAAAATATATTCCATAGCTTAGTCTTTTGGTAAAACTTCTTTAAATACAAAGAAAATAACAAATCAACTCAATGACTAACAAACAATTGATAGTTACTTAAATTTTATCTCTGTATTTTTAACAGAAATTATTTTAATATTAAGTTATTTTGAAACGAAACACTCCAATAATACACTTTTTTCCGAAAAATCTGGAATTTATCAAATTACTTGTAACGTTGGGATAGTAAAAATAAAGTTAAAAGATAGAGTGAAGGAGAGTTAGAGTTAAAACATAGAGCATTTTAAAATTAACAACACGAAGAAAGATCGGCAATGGCCAAACATATATTTCAAACTGGACACTCTTTCTCAGATGCTTAATTATTAAATGTAATCCAATCTAAAAATTCCTCTATGAATACGAAACAACTTTTATAGAGAAGAACTAAAATAATCCAGTAAATAATGAACCCGGGCTTTTTCAAAATCCACTGTTGCTTTATTTCCTCTAATTAAATATTCACGTTATTTTTTACATACACATACGTAATTTTCAGTTATTTAATATTTTCTTCTTGTATTTTTAATGACATGTGTTTTTATATAAGTACGAAATTACTTATATTATTATTGTAACCGTTTTTATTCGGTTATGTGTGTTTGGTTATGTGTTCCTTGAACACGTATGACCTCACAAAAATTAAGTGCATTATTACAGTGTTTGTTTTCAAATAATTTAGAATTATAATAAAGAAAATAGCTTCTAGAACGTTAAACATAGTTGAATATTAATTGGGATTTATCGTAATACAAACGTATTACGATAAAACCATATCCTTGTGGTGGTGTAATACGCTCTGAAAAGATATTCAGGAGTGTTTAATTAAGATATTTGACAGGAAAAATAGAAACCGTGCCGATAATAAAGCCTGAAACATATTAACAAAAATTATCTGAAAATATAGAACGTGTAGGTACTCATAACATGCATAAGTTCCAATTATCGAAATTCTCATTGATTATTTGAATTGATATCCAATAAGAAATGTGGCTTCAATCAATGAATCATTAAAGAAATAAAAGCTTGTTTCTGTATTCTACGCCTAATTGTCTGAGCGTTAGCTTTGCCTATTACTTAAGAAGGTACTGGGAAAATAATATTACTGTCTGTCTTCGAGATATCTCCAGAACGATTTTGTCAACAGATTCAAAATTCTTTACGAGACTTTATTTATATATGTATTAATACCTTCCCCACCTGACGAAGAGGGTAGATTCCAATCTTAGAAACGTTGTGTTATAAATTTCGTAACATATAACAATGGCAAATATCCAAAGTCCTGTTATCCTGTTAAAACTTCCATTGTCAATTACAAATAATTTAAAAAAAGAATATCTACTTTATTACTCACTTCACCGAGGCCAGGCGAACGCTCGCCACCACAGTTGGCGATGTTTCGGCAGACACCATTGTGGAGCTGATGCTGCAGAGTGAGGACGGCTATGATGCAGTCACCACTCATATATATGCGATCCTTCATACGGACCAGACAAGATGTCATCCGAAAGGGTTCCGGCCTGGGCCCTCCGTGGCCCGTAGTGGGTTTAGTGGGTAGTCCGCAAGGGAGTCCCACACTCCGTACGCAAATGCATTCCCCCTACGATAATAAAAAAATGAAGCCTTACAAAGTCATGTTTAAACTTTATACCTGCGTTGACAGCTGGAATGCTGTTTCCCTGTCCATTTGAAGAGATCAAGAAAGCTCGAAATAATAGATTAAGACAGCAATACTTGCCATATTTTTCTATCCTTTTAAGTTCACTTAAATACCGGTAGGGGCCAGACTTTGGTTAAAAACCAACGTAGCCATTCAGTGACAATGGTGTTCAAAATGTAGTCTCGGAAACACAATCAGTTGTAATTAGTTCTTGTGGTGCATTGTTTTGACATCAAAGACACCTCTGCTGCAAAGTGCATTTGGGTTTCCCCATTAGCCATTCAGTTTAATCTAGATGAAGTTATCTTTAGATAGTTATCTTTAGACGCGATACCATTGTAACATTAGATTATCAGTAGCCTTATGGAGCTAATGTAATACAGGATACCAAAGTGATGTACTAAGTAACATTGCCAAGGGTACTGTTTCACTCTTGCTGGGTCATTTCAGACGGGCTTAGATTGAAGAGTCCAGGAGACATGTCTGTGACAGTGCTGAATCCAGACACTGCTCCATCTGTAACACTAAATTGAAATAATCTAAACGTTCACAATGGATGAGCCCTTTCTATAATAACTTTATTACATCTTGTGTGGTTTGGATTCAACTACACAATATATATCTTTACGTCCAGTACTATATTATTAGTTTGTATGGTGTATTATGAATTCGTAAGTATTATAAATCAGTAAATATTAATCTCATAACAAAAATTGCAAGAGATAAAATATGATTGTACAAGTTTGTAGGGTACTAGTTATATTAGGATACAGTTTTATACCATAATTGATAACTATAGGTTTAATTTTAAACTATTATTACTTATAGTTTTTTAATGGAATTTATCAGCTATAAATTACATGAAATTTATTACAGAATATACCATTTTTAAAATAGATCATCAATATCTTTGTTGTTCGACTATTAAGCAGACAAATTTATGTCCTCACAGATACATGTCACGTGATGTTCCCAGCTGTGCACTTTAGAATGTGTAGTTCTACAGATAATGAAGCGGTGTTCTGTATAAACAAGTACCCTCGACACACCAGCTGGACATTATTTATGCTAATGTGATAGAATTTCAAATGTCGACACAAACACTGCCGGAATGTTTAGGGTATTGAAAAATTGATAGTGAATTCTCTATTCATACATTCCTTGGTTTCTACATATATTACACCATGGTTGTACAGTAAATATGTTGGAGGTTATATTCCAGCCAATACCAGAACTCTGAGTTTGCAATATATATATATATATATATATATATATATATATATATATATATATATATATATATATATTCACTTCGGGTGTATAAATACAGAATTGCTCTATTATAACAATTATTAGACTTCTTGATATAAATTTCCTTTAATATTTCGGCTTTGCCGTTTTCAAAAAGGTATAATAAAAATAACAACACAGCAAACAAAATTTACAAAAGTAAATAAATAAAAATTTACATAAATAAATAAACAGGAATTTTTGAACATGTGATTAACTAAAAGAGAAATATCATGAACAGAGAAAGAATTTAGAAAAAATAATACATAATAAAAACAATTTATAATTTCATCTTTTATTCATACCAAAGGGTACTTTTGATTTTAATATTAACTGATGTGCCTGTTCTAAATGTCCTAAGTAAATTTTGTTTCCATCTTCGGGTACAAAGATATATATAAATATATATATATATATATATATATATATATATATATATATATATATATATATATATATATATATATATAACAAACTATATGCTCACTGTTGACTTGAAATGGTACAAGGAGTTTTATTTATTCGTAAGGGACATCGTGTTCCGTGATATTGCTTGTCACTCCATGGAATCTGACATAGCTCTAAAAATTGACAATAAGCAAATTACATAATAAATATGTGTTGTAAATCTTTATTTATAAAAGCAATAATAATTAATATTGTAATGAAGTGCCATCTAATTTCAGAATCCTTAAAATGTAACAGACATCTGTTGTTTTATTAACAGAGAAAATGGAAATTTACACAGGCCACAGATGTTACACTTTGTGGGTGAATTTTAGGTTTTATTTATAAATCTTGTATTGGTCTGTCGATTCGGCAGTAACATTATTTTTACAAAAATATTTGCTGGATAAAACGATAGTTTTAAAAAGAAGATCATGAACTGAATAAAACAATAATTGACGCTTTCTGAATAGAATAGTGTACATACTTGTAAATAGAACAAATTTATAATTAAAAAAATATGACTCCTAATTTTAAGTCTCGTTGAATTTGAGGTTCCGCTTAATGAGGCGTCTTAAATTTGACACTGTTGACCATACTTGATCACATTAATGTGCTGTTCACGCTCTTTTCTTATTCTATCTCTTTGAATTAGATTATTCTAGATAAAAGCTTGGTATACTAGATAAAGTTCTTTAGCAGTCTAGGGTCTCTGATGTGGAAACGATGCAATGAACGAAAATCTTCGTTGTCGCTTTTTTTAAATGTTTAAGACGGAAGTAGATTCCATTCCAGGCGCCAAATCTGTAACATCAACAGACCTAAAACTATTTACTGAGCGGAAGGTGAAATGTGGAAGGTGACATATCTTTGATGTTAGTAATATCTTGTGTTGCAGGTAGGCTACTTTTCAACTCGGTTTAGTTTTTATCTATTAGGTTTTCTATAGTTTAAATATCTACCAAGATACAATTTATATTTCTGATAAGCTTTGTCAAGAAGTAGGAAGTTCTGTGCGCTGTATTGGAAGACCAAACGAGTTTTTCTAGGTGTAAAAGAGTAAATAAGTAATGAATGGTTTTGTTTTGAAATTAAAATTTCCTTTCATAGTAATTGTGTTAATGAAATTTGTTTATTACATTTTTGCATTATGTTAGAGAGATATTGTGTTTAAAGTGTTAGAAATAATACCAATCGGAAATACTTTTCATTATTGATACATTATAAATCATTTTAGTATTGTATGTGTTGGTGAAGAATAAATTTAAACTAGTTTTGTCGTAAATTTGTTTAAAAAAATTCTCTTCATTACATGAACACGAGATAATAAATTTAAATCAGTTGAAACTCGCAGCAACGAAATCAGACCCGCCCTCAGCAATTGTACAATTGCCTAAATGCTGCAATTATAATTAATTACACATTCTCGTGCGTAATTATGCAATTGCTTTTGTCACGAAATTAAACACGTGGGAATTATTATTCAGTGGATACATTTGAATTTCCTCTTTTGCTCGTCATGTATTAGTAGCTGTTGGCGTTTTAACTTTGTAGCTTCATCAACATAACTTCCTTTAATAACGCTTTCACCGCTACTCTTGCTCCTCTAGAGGCTATTCAAGTTGAAAGCGAGGCTATAGTAAAAAGGCGTTCTTAACCTGAGATTCGTGGAGTTTCTTCGCTACTCGCTTAATGGCATACATTTTTCTGTGTTCATCTTTGTTTTATCGCATATTCAAATCGAAATGATTTATTTATTTATATTTCTTTTATTCTACGTAAAATTCGTTATTTTTTTGATATTATAACATTAGGTGTCCGTAGACTGCCATGCGGAGTAAACTACAAATTTACTACAAATATAATATTATACTCGTAAACAATGAATGAGTGATAATAGTTCATAAATTAAGCTACTAATTTGTATCGCTGATAGTGAAATATTTGTACACTTATATCTTAGTGACTGTCTGTATGTGACCGGAATGTATTTGATTAATAAATAATAGTTATTTCGGTAATTAATACTTCTTAATACAGGTGCTTTATTGAATTGTCTTAAAAAAGTATATGTTCGGTTGTCTTTAAAGTCACTTTAGAGGAGAGCACTATATAATCAATGTAATTACAAATTAAAATGAATTCATTATTTAATTGCATAAGTCTTTTAGCTTGTTCGGTACTTTAAAGTACGTAATAAATAATCAAATCCAATTTGTCACTGAAACGACGGGACCGTCCGTTCCAGACGTGATTACATTTTCGTTTGAGCCTTCGCCATTTTTAGAAAAAATTTAGTTAAACTTATTCTACTTTAAAACCATCAAATTATACAAACTATCAATAATATATGATACTAAAGTGTCTTTCATATTTATTATAATAAATGAAACTGCACAACTATTTCAATGTGATGTTTACATTGTAGACTCACTAAACTATTTGCGCTTTAAAATCGATTCGAGCTTAAAAAAGAATTCTCATACAATAACTAATTTCAAACCAAAGTGATTTACTTGGTCTTAAGTAGAAAAATATGTTTCCTTCATCAGGATAACGATGCAAACTGAACTATGTCACTGTAAATATGATTGATCGGAAGTAAATTACAAGAGTTGAAAAGTAGCAATTTATAAACCGAAATCGGTTTTTAGACCTATGTATATATTTTCTTGTTCGGGACAACAAGGTAAATTCAGCTGTGAAATCGGAAATATAATTCATTTAAACCAGAACTGCTCCTATAATGGAAGAACTTTATATAATAGTTAGTCCCTCAACCTCTGATCTTCTAACTTTGGACACTGAAATAATAAGTACCTGATTGTATCCCTACTTGAGAAAAAGATATAGGAGACCGTCATATTACGTCATAATAGCTTTGACTAAGGAGTCTACGGACTTTGATATTAAAAATTGTGTGTAAAGCCGTGGGTAACAGTTAATGTGGTTATAAAGGAAAAACGTGTAGTTGTCTAAGTGTAAGGGGAAACCAGACTGTCGCCATTCTTTGGGACTGCGACAGTACTAATTAGTTTAACTGTACTCGTATTGTTATTTCTTCCACCACGCGTGTCTTTGTGTACTTGGACACTTTTAACTTAGTTATATGCTTAAATTTTAAAGAAGCAGGTAAAATGTTTTCAGGAACAAAACATTCGTTTTTACTTTTATTTGAAAAAAGTGAATTTTAGAATGGGGCATCTCTAATCATGTGATTAGGCTGAGCGTCATTGAAGACTATCACTGTATGGGCTGACAAAGATCTATTTTGTTTGCCAGGGGTATACAAACATCGGTTTCTAATTTGCGTCCATATGTATCTTGAAAATTATAAGAGCCTGTAAACTTAAAACTGTTAATATGTATAAGCTCAGTGAATCCTGAAATTTTAAGGCGCACACGGGATTACGTAGGGATTAAAATTAATTTTATCCAAGTTTTTCCAAGTACATAAAATCATCCAAGTTTGACTGTACGCCTATAAACTTGGTCGGCTATACAATTGATATAAAATATTGTTTAGGAATCTAAAAACAAAATAAAAGTGCAAGAAATAATTTTTTATTTTTTTATTTAAGCATTTATGTTTTGTAATAATAATCACACGTTAAAATGAACTGTAACTGTACAATTCATAAATAACGAAATCTAAATTTCTTCTTCAGTATATCAGTTTATACAAAGTAGGAATTGAATTATATTATATATTACTTATTTAATCTTTTGTTCAATAAGAAATGAGCAACTGTTTTGTATTTTTGATTGTTAGTTTTAACTAACCGCAGTTTGCTGCAATAGGTACACCAAATATAAAAATTATCTGATATTTAATGTGTAACAACATTTAATAACAGCTTAAAAATACATATAATAAAACAAGAAACGTGTGAAATAAATTTTGGTGCTGTTGGTACCTAAAACTAATATATTGACGAGTATTACTGAGTTATTTACAACCTTTAATTTACTATTAATAATTAAATTACAAATTGATCGTTTATCAACTAATTAAATAATTAATTTCTATTTTAAAAGTTTATTTTCTTATGTTTTCCATGTTATTAATCTAATTTTTACTGTCTTAAATATTTGTAACGATAAGAACTGTAATTTTTTACAAGATCTTAATTAAATTTATATAATTATGCTGGTAAAATATCTCGATCATATTAATTCCAAATCGAGCTTGGATGATTTTCAATCAGTTGTAAATATTATTTGGTCTGCTATTATTGAGACAACCTGCATTTAAGTTTAAATTTATAAATTGTATTTTAAAATGATAGGTAATTTAATAACATTCTTTTAGTTGTGGTAAGGTCTACATATAATTTTTAGTAAATTACTTTGGGATATATTATGTTTAAAAATTAGTATTAAATTATCTTACTACCAACTATTGAAAGGGTTGAGGGAATAGTAACGTAAAGCACATTTTAAAAGTTGTATTGGTATAAATAGCGAATGTACGGCCATTGGCATACGTAACAGCTTATTAATTCTATTTAGATATAGTAGGCCTAATTGAGGCGTCATATTCATAGAAAATTGCCTTTGAAAATGGGCCAGATGGTAGCAACACGAGAACACAGGAATGGAATACAGACGCGTAGAAGTTCTCAGTAATTAAATCACACCCAAATTTAGCACCTCCAACTTGCTGTAATTGTAATTACACATTAACGTACGCAATTATATAGTACGCAAAGCAATTACTTTAGTTAGGGAATTCTACCTGTAGAAAATGACGTTTCATAGATTAGTTTTACATTATTCTCGTTGGGTCTTTTATGTCCTTATTTGCCTTTCAAGCATACAACTTCGCATATAAAACTTCAGTGTATGGGGTGTAAAATTTATTCACATACTGAAAATAAACAAAAATGTAACTTGCAGCATTTATTGACTGAATGTTAACAAAGATTGTTATTTGAGGAGCGGAAAAAGTCATTTCTGTCTCTCTAAAGATGGCTGCCTCAAACACTAACCTGCATATAGACTTATTCCATGTACTGTAGCTTCATTTGTATATAGATAACATCAATTTCAATAATAGTGGATGTCACTCTATAAGGTTTGGTTAATCGTTAGCGAATATTCCCACAATGGTCTTTTGGTAGCAACGATGGCAACAAAAAATATAAAAATGTTTTTTTAATTAGCTAAATATAATTATATTAGTATTTAGCATGTCAGATTTTATCACATGTTTGTTATTAATACAGTAAATTAATTAAGTTAATAGAATGGGAAAACCATATTAATACTCGATTGCAATATTAGATTTTATTACACTCTGTCGTTGTAGTGTACCGATTGTATTAAATAATAATTCTAGGGTAAGTGGATTACCGGTGGAAGGAGTAGGCCTAGATGAATGATAAGGGCTGGACTGTACAAAAGAGGTTGCTATCGGCGAGGCGCACATCGCAGATAGCAGTGTTTGATAACGAAATTGAGAGGTGGGGTGAGGTATACGTACCGTACCTCCATCTCAGTTCATCGGAAGTGATTGTAACGAGTAGAGTAAATAGTGCTTAGAGTAAATCTTTTGCTAATCGTCATCGAACCTGCGGGTAAGTGAACCTTTTAACTGGAGTCCAGTCAATATTCAATCTTAGTTATTTTGGAATAATTTTGGGAAAGAAATATTGTACAAATTAAATTTAATGGGAATTTAGGAACTTGTCCTTTTGATCTGTGCAATATAAAACTTGTTGGTGCAGTGAGCACATGTGTATAAAATTTTATGTAAAAATACTAAAAGATTTTTGTGGTTGTTACATATGCTTTCAGCAATTTTTCGATTTATTAAATCTCTAACACCGAAGTATATTTGATTTATTAAATCTCTAACACTGAAGAATTTTTAAGTGTCTAACACTGAAGAATAATTTTTTAAAGTAAAGTAAAGAAAATTAGTAACAAAATAAAAATTGAATTTTGAAGATAAATTAAAGTGAAGAATTACCAAATCAGATAAGCTGTAAGAACTTTGTACATTTTGGAAGTGAAGAATATATTACAAGTTTGAATTTAAAAGTCATGAAGAAGTTTGTATATTTATTTTTATTCCAGTAATTATTTTTAAGAAGAAGTGTTATTTTAGTTTGAACTTTATTTATTTAAGAAGATTTTCTTTTATTTTGAACCTTCACAAAAGTTTATTTTAAAATTTCAAAGCTAACCCCTCATGTGCCAGTAAAACGGTACAGTAGCACTCTCCTTAGTAATTGTGACATTAGTGAGACCTTTATTGTAAAACAAACCTTTATTTTTGCAAACCCACTAACCTTTATTATTTTAAAACAGCTTTATGAGACCTAACTTAACGGAATAAAATGTGGATGTATAATGTGGCAAAATATCTCAAGAACGATTTAATCTGTAGACTTTTAGTTCTGCACAAAACTTCATTGCTACAGAGACAGGAATAAGGTAATGGTGCAAGTCCAAATATGAAATTTGAATATTTATCTTTGAAGCTTATCAGCAAGTAGGTTGGCACAATATTACTTTTCTTAGCCAGGCGATGTAAAATTGTCTTGTCCTTTTGTTCGTCTTTTCACATATTTATCTGCAGAACATCTCGAGAATAAAACGAGCCATAAACATAAAATTTCGTATACTACCTCAGCGAAACCTATTACACAATACAAGGCATGGTAAACTCCTACTTTGTAAAAAAATTAGCAGAATTTTTTTTGTTGTTAATAGTTGGATCCTAATTCTATCTGTTATTAGAGAGCTGTTACTTGAAATGGTATTTCGAAGTTGGTAACCAGTATAGCTTAGTGTTTCGTTAGTCTGCCTTGACTTTAATTACCTTTAATTGTTACAGTTCTCGTACATTCCGTTTAATTGTATTAGTAGGTGTTCGACCTACGACCTTTAGAGATTGTGTGCTTAGTCTGATCTAGTTTATAATTAAATATACCAGACATGTTGACTGATTTACCCTTCCAGGAGGTGCCATAGGTTGGTATTTCTCCAATACCACCTTCTGGCAGCCACATAGCTTTCTTTGAAACTATCAAGGGCACTGTTTTTGAAGCAGTAATTGTTTGGAAGCAACTTTTATAACAACAGTTAGTATAACCTAGCATATCCTTATAGCCCAGCCCTAAAATCTTTTTATTAGAGACATCCTTTAATATAAGATATACGAAGTTATTTATTTTTAGTGCTACAATATCTTTCCTGTATGTTCTTGGTGTTATTTCTTCTTGTATCACGTTCATTGATATTAGTTCTTAGATTATTATGGATATAACCATCAATCTCTTGCAATAATAACAATTAAGTTAATAACGGTAAGTTGAATTAGGTGATTGGGTTTGCCACACTGTTAGAAATATAAGTAAAGTTTATTACTTCTTGATCTAAACAGAGTTTTTATCTTTGAGAGCGATTCATGGCTTAGCCATTGAAGACCTTTTTGTATGAAATTCAAAATTGAATGACAAAAAAAAGTAAATACAATTTATTAAAACTACAGTATCCACTGTCACCTGGCCTGGTGACGTGTCATAGTGCTTTTGACTTTTCGCATTCGTAAGTTGAGCTCATAATTATCATCTTGTACAGTAAAAACCCCTAGGTTCATTTTCTCCTTTCTAGACTCCAAGCAGTTTTCAGGTATATATGACTTTCTCTTTTCTTTCTCTTGTTCTTTACATCTGAAGATGATAGATTTGAACCATCAAAACGTGTTTATATTTGTTACAATTTTTAATATATAAGGTTGTGAGACGTACGAATCTTATCTTTTAAAATCTTCCATAATTTTTGCTAAACTCTAAGTAAAATATTGTTTGCATTTAAATTTTGAATTATGATAACATTAGCATACACAGAAATACTTACTGGTTTAGTATAAAATCTGTATAAATATATTTGTAACAAAGAATTGAATAAAAAAATCCAGGTACTGATACATGACGTCACAAATCACTGTGAAGCCGTGGAAAATACATTCCGGACGTGACGCAATTCCACTCTCCAGATCAGCTGCTTTGTTTTTTCGATCGTTTGTTGTGTTGTTGGAATATATTTCTTCTTTTAGAAATATTACAGGTACCATTAGTGAGTCCAATCTGAATATCTGCGTTTAAGATTGGCTTGTTGGTAAATAGAGAAATTTTCACTCGCTGTGTGTTAAAGATTCAACAGCGTAGACTAATTAAAAGCTCATGAGGTCTCAAATTACTCAATATATGAATATTAAAAACACATTTTCAATCATATACCGCATATGTGACTCTTACGATTCGATCGTGAGATCTATTTCATTTAGTGGCAGTGACACTCATTCAAAAAGCCTGTCCGTTAATATTTATTTCAGAATGCCTAGTTCCTTAATTGGTATGAAACATATCCCTCTGAGCCACCCTAAGAGCTCGTAACTTTGCCCTTCTTGATCCAAATCCGATAAATGTAGTAATGTAGTAGATATTTTTTATAAACAGAAAATCAAATAGAAAAACAGTTCTGAGAGATATTTTACTAATAAAAAAGGTTAATTGGCACCAAAGTGGAAGTTTATTAATCACAATTAATTATTCAATGCACGAAGTCTGGGCTTCGTTATACGTCAATTAATTATACGTCATATATATGTTTTGATAAGTGTAAATTATAAATTTTATATCAGGACTATAAATGACTAATAGCTAATTGTTATGTGTTTGGAATAAGAAATTGTCAGTTTATAATCAACCTCCGGATGTTAAAGTTTAACAATTGCATAACAAATTCAAAACGTGTCCTGAATGTCAAGTTTTCAGCTGAATAAACTGTGCATTTGGCTGATACAGAATTTCTGGTCATTTATTTCATTTTATGTAATATATAGGCAAGACATGTTCAGCACTAAATATACGAAAGTTGTCGGTCAAATTCAGTGTAGGCAATGAAACGTATTGGTAACAAAAAGTAACCTTATCCCCAGAGCCAACAACAGTAACGGGTGTGTACTGAGGAGCGGTCGAGCTTCTTATTTAAAACTGTTTACCGACCACACACTGATTTATCTCAATTCCCTTTTCGCGTCTAAGTGAAACAAACTACCTATTTCACCTTATAGGAGAGTACTTTGACTTTAGAACTACGCTGCAACTACAGACTGCATTTTATAAAAACAAATAAATGCAATAAACTATGTATATTATTTTAACTAATCATATCTTAAAGACTTAGTCTAAGTGAACAGTACGTCATGTTAACACGACAAAATTTTATTTGTTAGAAAAAAACTACTATTTCGATCTTTCATCGAAACCCGAACTATAGAGAAGTAGATAAAGTTGTATATAATCTAATCAGTTCCATGTATATAAAACTGAAAATAATTTAAAATATTATGATATTCCTGTCATTAAGGTGTATGCATGCTAATATGTGTTTTCTGTACTTTTATTTTGTACTCTTTCATGTTAACAGTGTTTTTGTTACAATTTATAACAACGAGCCAAAATGCTTTAATTGTCTTCTTATTATTACGAATTCTAATAACAGTCTTTATTTTCCATCTTATTACTGACTATAATGACATAAGTTTTCGAAATGTCTTATTTTTATAGAATATTAGACAAAAAGAGTTACAAAAAAGACAGATAATTTGGAAAATTTAAAGTATCAGCGAACCAAAGTTTTTATTTAAATTGTCACTAGGCCGGGTAATAAAGGCATATCAGACAGATGGTCTTGAAAATCGGACCACACAGTCCGATCTGTGAACCCTTTTACGCTTTTTTTCTACGTTTGTTTAATAAACTACCATCCCGCTGCCTTCTTGACGCTTTCTTCATGAATAAACTTATTAATATTATAATGTTTTCTCCATAATCACAAAATAATCACTGAGTTTTAGAATCCGTTCTTTAATACAATTTTTATGTGAGGTTGTTATTGTTTGACCTACGTGTTCCGCAATGTATAAGGTTTATACATTTAGCTACAAATATGTTCTTCAAGCTTATTAAAAATATTTAAAATTGAATTAAATATTTTTTTATTGAAATATTACAATTCAATACACCACTGAACTCAAATATTTACGTGTCCTTAAAACGTCTGTGAACTTATTTACTACAACAACCTCCATTATCCATAATGGTACACAACCGGTACTTTTAGGTATAGATTATATGTTAAAGAATGCCGTTATAAACGCAATTTAATTTTATAAATTATATGTCAAAGCATATCTTAATGAATTTGATCATATGCGTTGCCTTAATAATTGAAAGCTCAAGACTATTATAGATAATATTGATTTTATAACTTAAAAGCTCCTTGTTTACAAATAATGAATACTAGTTCACCTAATAACTCATAAAAAATATATTCACCATTTTTGAAAGGAATAGTGTATTAAGTGGTGCATTACTTTCGTATTGAAATAAAACTGTTAATGACGTAGAATGTTCTCTGTATCACTAATATTTGTATAAAATTACCGTTAAAGTAAAGAAATATTATGTTTTAGTACGTTAAAATAATAACACATTGTGTATTAAACGGTTCCTTTGTATAGTTATTATTTTAATTTTATATGCGTAATTTATGATGTTTTATTTCAATACGATTATTTCCCACATCAAATATTTCCAAGAAATTACTCGTATGGCCAGCAAAAACCATCGTTACACTAGATTTTCCATTTTCTTACAGTTATCATAACATATTCCAAAATAAATAAATTGCAACAACATATTTCCGAGTCAGCAGACTATGACGTGTGATGTAACAACGTCAGCAAAAGCAGGAGAAGTAAAGTAACAAGTGAGGGCGGAGTATTTGAGGTATTCCCGCGCTGCTGATGTTTCTTTTGTGGTAGATCGAGGTTGTTCTGTTGTCAGCGATTGTGAAGGTGACATCTTAGTCACTAGCATAATCCGTTCTGTGTCTTCCTCGCTCCCTCACGATTTCCTATTGCAAATGTTTCAAAAAAGTATAATACTGGTGTAGATAATTAAACTTACAAATTTTTAGATTCTTTTAAAATATTAAAGTTTTGTAGACTAATTGGTAAAGCGATGTATACCATATATACATATAATGAGAGTTTCTTACAATATACATTTTTATTGATTTTTAATAGTATTAAACTGTAATTATTTCACTGTGAAATGTGTGTGAGAAACAATTTACATGATGAAAATGTACCATTCTTAGAAATTTTAGATTAGCTGTCTTACTGTATCATAACTTACTTGTTTGTATAAGTTGGATTTTAACCAGTAAAAAAAATCCAATACTTAAAGTGCACTGTACGGTATGGCCGCAGAACGGTTCGTAAATAAGCTTGCAAATATGTTGATGAACTATTATTTAATGCAATAATATTTAGTTTGACCACGTTTTAAACTGCCATAATGAGGCTTAGCCATCAAATATAATCATGCGAAACATACATAGGGCATATATTTGTCATTAGCTAATAATATTTCCTCATTGTAATCAGGAATGTTATATTTTATTATTAGAAATATATTGTTAAAAACCAAACACATTTTTACAGATTTTAAAGCTTTACTTTTACGACATAAAGCTACGAAAATAAAGTATAACATTGTTAATCGTATATAAAAATTGAAATCACTTATCAATCAGTAATTGTTCCGTTAATTTTATCAACAAAATTTAATATTGTATTATTTAAAGAAAACAATCCCGATACATAATTAATTGTTACATAGTAATTTTATATCCAGTTCTACCAATTCATATCACCACAACCAAGAAAAAACACTTCTATAGTATTGCAAAACTAAGAAAGCAACCGATACACGGTCACAAATCACGTTACAGCAAAGAACACGAGACAGTCCATTTCAGACCTAATTCAATTTCCTTGCTGAGGCCACCGTGCTTTGATTTATTACTTTGATAAAAAAATATATAAATTCAATTAAAAAGTAATACAAATATAAGTATCAAGTATAATGGGAGGTATTTATAGCCCCTCTCTAGTAGATTAATAAAAAAAAATTCTACAGAATCTTCTGATAGAATCACAACTGTGAGGCATCACCATCACTGATCATATATTACTGTTAGGTTAGATTTCTCCTATGTTCTATGCCTTGAAACTAAAAACTGAAATATATAGTATAAACTAATATTGTCTGTAAAATACACTACCTGTTCATCACTTAAGAGTTGTATAAAAAAACAATCAACAGCACGATTTAATCCAGATTCCAAAGATTTTTTACTTTACAAGACTTACGGATGTCAATAGTTATTATTGACTAGATTTTGTATGGATCCACACAATTCACACAAATCCGTTTGAACTTGATCTTTCTAGCTCCGCTTGTTTGGGTTTCTTGTGGAATTTTAACTATATAGATAGCCTGTATTCATTTAATAAATACTTTACGTAACGCTTTACATTACGTAACTATTTATATTCTCTTTATTAAAAGTAATACTTCTCTTATACGCATACTAATATAATTATGAAGAGTACAGGGGATTCACTTATGACTCGCTACCCCTTACGACCTGAAATAAGACATTATGATTGCGTATATTTAAAAAATGTTAACAGATTATACTGTTACTTTAAATTTTTTTTTTATAAATGTATCATTCATTCTGTAGATTGTTGTTATTCTACTTTTATACGTGTGTTTATTTGTTATAAAAACTTTTTGCAAGATAAAACTATATCTAAACTTTGAAAATAACAATAGGAATAAAATTATTTATTCCATTTATTGAGAAATTTATAAAATATATATTTATTGCACTGTTATTTAAAAATTAGTTTAAATATATAAGTTTAAACATTTCAATCTCCAACTTCCATTAAAGCACTTATACAGAAATGGTTTGAATATAATGAATTGTACGTATGATGAAATGAACCGCATTTAAACAGGGATATTATGTCATTTATGCACTTAAGAGAAATACTTAAGCAAACAACAAATTTATTGGGTATACGTCAGGTGTTTATCTTGCACCTATACTATATTTGGTCGGTTTTAAACTGCTTGGCCAAATAGTATTATCTGATAGCTCTTTCCTATTTTATTTTTTTATTTGCTCCAAGTATAAGATAAAAAACACGGTTTCTTATGTAGACACAAATTCATTAAATTTTGAGAAGGCAGTATCAAATACATACAAAATATATCTTTAGTTTGAATCAAGACACATAAAAATTGTATACTCATTGTTATATTCATCATCTACTTATTAATATTTGGTCATATGTTTTGTTAAATAAAAAATCTATGCACAAATATTAGTATATTGTATCTGTTATTTGTTCAAATCATATATCAAAAAGAGACAAAGACCAGTAAAAAATCATGTGTATTGAGAAGACGCGAAATCCATTTCTGATGTAATCTTATTTCCCTTTTGAGCACAGCAAGCTTTGATTTATCCTCCCTATGATATAATAAACTTCGACTATATTTTCTTTGAAATGTATATGAAATGTGTTTCAGTTCAAGTTAAGCAAAAAGAAAGTTACTTGGGCTGTGATGTTTTTTATTGTAATGACAGTTATTAACTTTATGTCACAGTTGTTTTCACATGTGTCATGTTCTCCTATTATAACTACTCTTCACAAATAGTATGAGATTTGAATATCCAGAGCTGAGTACTTATCGATCCAATTGGCAATAATAAAGCCAGATAGGGGGCTAACACATTGTACAATTTATACTAACGTGGTAAGTGGATCGTTTATTTGCATGTTTTACTTTCTACATAGGTTTATTTATCACTATAGTTAGTCACTCTGGTTTCTTTGAGATACAGTGTCGAGACGTTCATCTACTGTTGAATAGTAGCAGAATGGTCGAACACAACATTTTGGGGTGGAAAGTTTGTCAAACACAATGTAGAATTCTTAATAATTTAAGCGAAAAATCTCAGTTATTTAAATTAATCAGCCAGCAGAGATCACTACTTGCTGGTTTATACATTCAAATAGAACCTATGATTGGACACAGAAAAACCCGATGTGTCACTATCACCTATATTATATAACCGATATTAATCAAACAATTTGATACGGTAGCTTTTTATTGAATATTGTGTACAGTTATAGACTATAATAACGGTTGGTGGTAAAATCTGTTTGAGTCAAAGGACCATACTTTTAAATGTTACAAACCAGAGACCCTTATAAATAACATAACGAACAAAATACTTTATCACTGAATAGTGTAGGAAAAAATTTAGTAGATACAAATAAACTCGTTAATACGTTTGAAAAATTTAATTCTAGAATTTACTTTCAAATATAAATAAATACCTTAACTACTAAAAACTAGGTTTCTTCACTATTGCAGGAATATTTATTGGACTCATTAAATTGAGTTTGAAAGTAATGCAGTGTTTTTATCAGCTTACATTTCAAATTTACTCATTGTATTTCATAAATACGTAAAAACTGGTATTCAGAATTTTACAATAGTACATTTAATATGCATTAGAAATAAAACATATTCAATTAACGGTACAAAATTATTACAATAATTTGCAATTGAAATACTGTAAATTTTCATCGTGACCTGGACGTAAATCTTGGTTAAAAATTGTTTTATAAGACCATTACAGCCAACTTATTAATGATTACTTACAGCTTATCTTAACAAATACACAAATAATTCAGTCCTTTCATTTCTAGCAAAGAAAATTTCTGTATATTGATAATAATTTGTACCATGACCACCTATAGATAATAAAATGATTCAAAACAGAATACCTTCTTATTTAAAACGATAGCCATGAGTTCCTCTTTAATGAAATATTAATAATTTCTTTGATCGTTTTTCAGAATGAAATTAGACATTAATTTTTCACTAACAAACATAAAAAGAACAGATCTTTTATAGTTAGGAATTAGGTGGTTATTATTTACTCTACAAATGTGAACATAGAATACACGTAACACTGTACATGTCAAATTAAAGTAGTGATTACGTTTTAGTCATTAAAAGTTATAAGCAAAGAACAGTGAATTCATGTTCAGGTGTTATTTACTGACGGTATTTAACTTTGCTTGAAATTTCCACTCACGAAGCAGTTCTGTATAGTAAAGAGTGAATGAGAAGCAGGGGGAGATTCTAAAATATATGTATCTAACAGTGGTTATCGCGTACCACGCTTCACTGAGATTCCTTGATAGGTATCACGTTTATAGCTCATTTCACTCTCTAGATGGCCGAGGAAAATATACATAGATATGTCACACAGAAAAGCATGTTTTAATATCCTTGTCAGACAAAATTGAATTTGTGTCAGCTTACTGATAATAAGCTTTCATGGCGCATCATATTCCGTAGTTGAACATGCACCATTATTGAATAAAGTCCAATAATCTGAGTTGAAATTATCTTGCCCCATGACACACTCAACATTTGCTTGGATACATGTCAGTTTTAGAATAATAGACTTGTGGGCCATGGTATGTAAAACAATGAAATTGAGCTTTAAAAACAAATCCTGAAGACTATCCACATTTATTTTTATCTCTATTATTTTTTTCTTTTTAATCATAAATGAAAATTTCTTATTACAAACATGTATCTCGCTATTTTCTTGTTGTCTTCACGGCATATTTAATCCATAACAACAGTGTAAAATATTTTGGAACGCTCAGCAAAATCATATGGCTTGACATTAATCATTAGGCAATTCAGTGTTATTATATATAAAGACAGTTATATGCAAGCAAATCTAGTTTAAAACTTCAGTTCGTTTTAGAGGTGATCAGAGAGACGAGATAGAAAGACAGTAATATAATTTCCTAGCACCTCGAGTGTTAGGATTTGCTAACGCTTAGCCAACAACGATAAAACATTAAAGAATTTCAATAACGACAGATAAACCTAAGTTTAGGGGGATAAATTGCTACATTGAAATTGTCAGGATCCCAACAGCTTTCTAAAAACATAACGTTTCTGACGTGTAGTCATGTTCTTCTAATCCATTTCTATTTTCAACATTCAATTTTCTACATATTCGTAATTTCTTACAATAAATTTTTGAGAACTAAAAAGCATTAGTGATAAGGGGTCTGATGAGTCAAAGGGAAAATTTGGATTTGAGAGGTGTGCAAACTTATGAGCTTTATAGCACTATAATTACATATACATTCAGCTTAATTCCTCATGAACAAAACTATGTAGTTTTTGAGATTGAAAATGCGTATTAAGATGTGTGAAAAACTGAAATTGTATGACATCCCTCACACTTCACATTAATATATATATATCTTTTTTATGAAGCGGAGTATTTTCGAAGAACTTGGCACGCAATTGGCCTTGAATGTTGAGGCAGTATTATTTAAATGTTTATGAAGGTAGTTAATGTGTTTGAATTTGATAATACTAACAGTGACTTAAATTATGATAAATGTTTCAGGAAGTATATTTATGTACGTACCATATACTATATCACGTCACCCTGTAAGGCGGGAGGAGAGAGTAGCGAGACCGGTTCCAGACGTTCCCATTTTTACGGAGCAGGAGCTTGTAGCGGCGGTGTCTACCATGCGCAGCAAGAAGGCTCCAGGACCTGATGGCATTCCAGCTGAGGTTTTGAAGATTGTGGCGGCGAGTTATCCACTATTGCTGCTGAATATGTTTAATGCATGTTTGGTAGCGGGTGTGTTCCCGTCGCGCTGGAAGGTTGCTAGGTTGGCGCTGATCAGCAAAGGCAAAGGTGATCCGAACTCCCCGTCGGCATACAGGCCACTTTGTATGCTTGACACCGCGGGGAAGCTCTATGAAACGTTGCTGAAACCCAGGTTGCAGTCGTCCATCGAAGTCGCCGGAGATCTCGCTCCCCGACAGCACGGCTTTCGAAAGCAACACTCAACTCTGAACGCCATTATAGAGGTGATCAGTGCCGTCCAGCAAGCCGAAACAGCTTGCCACCAGGCTCGGTCGGCCGATTGTGCTGTTGGTTACCCTTGACGTAAAGAACACGTTTAACTCTGCTCGGTGGGAGGACATGCTAGAGGCGCTGCAGGAGGACTTCAGCGTGCCCGACTATCTCCTGGTCAATGTGCAGGACTACCTGAAGAACCGTTGGCTGTTGTATGAAACCAAAGACGGAAGGAGAAAAAAAGAGGTCACTGCCGGTGCGGCTCAAGGGTCTATTCTCGGCCCAGACCTATGGAATGTTTCATACGATGGTTTGCTTCGCCTTGAGATGCCCCACGACGTCTACCTCGTGGGTTTATGCTGATGACGTGGCTGCAGTCATCACGGCGAGGACTCCGGACTTGGCACAGTTACGCCTTAATCAGGTAATGATTCGGGTCAATGCCTGGATGACGAGCCATGGACTTGAGCTGGCGGTGGCCAAGACCGAAATCGTTATGCTCACTCGACGGAAAATCCCCACTCTGATCTATATGAATGTGGGGGGTGTTGAGGTTCGGACAAGGACTGCGGCGATGTACCTGGGTGTGTTACTCGACTGCTGTCTTCGGTATTGGGAGCACATTCAGGCGGTGTGTGACAAAGCCTCTAAGGTGGTTATGTCTCTCGGCAGGCTGATGGATAACGTAGGAAGCCCTAGGTCAAGTAAGAGACGCCTCCTCTTGTCTACTGTAAACTCAACCCTTCTGTATGGCGCAGAGGTTTGGGCGGGTGTCATGAGGATAAGGCGATAGAATCAACAGCTGTTATCGGTACAGAGAAGAGCGGCACTTAGGGTCGCCTGCGCCTATCGCACCGTTTCCGGTTTGGCCGTGGCGGTCGTGGCTGGGGTGATTCCTATTGACCTGCTGGCCATCGAGAGACAGACCGTCTTCCAGGAGGCTGCCGAGCGGGGTAGAGAGAGAGAGGATGCTTTGGCTGCTGCCAGGGCGGAGACTCTGCAGGTTTGGCAGCGGAGGTGGACGGAAGGATCGGACCGTCGCTGGACCTTCCGTCTCATTCGAGAACTTCAATCCTGGATAGATCGTGGCTACGGGGAGATAGATTTATACCTGTGTCAGTTCCTGACGGGGAACGGTTACTTTAGGAAGTACCTCTACAGGATGGGAAAAGTCAGGTCGCCTCGGTGTGCTTACTGCCCGGAGGAAGATGATGATGTTCATCACACCTTCTTCGCTTGCGGGCGCTTCACTGAGGCCAGGCGAACGCTCGCCACCACAGTTGGTGATGTTACGGCAGAGACCATTGTGGAGATGATGCTGCAGAATGAGGACGCCTGGAATGCAGTCACCACTCATGTACATGCGATCCTTCATCAGAAGCGTGAAGACGGATGCCTGGCTGACCCCTAGCTTCCGAAACAAGTAGTTTTGTCCTGGTTGGGACATAAGACACACGGACCAGGCAAGATGTCATCCGAAAGGGTTCCGGCCTGGGCCCTCCGTGGGCCATAGGGGGTTTAGTGGGTTGTCCGCAAGGGAGTCCCACGCTCCGTGCGCAAATGCTTTCCCCCTACGTAAATATATATATATATATATATTTTTTTTCCGGTACCAAACACTATCCTCATTTACTTATTGTACACTCGGAATATTTATTTCAATAGTAAGGATTTAATTTACACAACTAAATAGATACGTAAAAACATTTTTTGTAAAAATCTTCTTGAGAAAAATTATTGTATACCTTAATAGTACATGCATGGAGTTGTACTGCGTAGAAATTTAATTATTTAAGAAAGATATTTCGAAATAATTAATATATTTTTTAAGGGTTTGTGTATTTTCCTACGAAGAAGGTGTGTTTGAGTGTTAACTTGAATAAATAACTAAGAACGATAGTTTTTTATCTCTATAATTAATCCAGGCTAGTACGGTTAATTTTAATTACAATTTGGCGGGAATATGCTCCCATCTGCAGTGAGCTAGTATGATTTCCTTGTCAGAGACTTTTAAATGCCACTTAAAAAAATTGGCGTACATTTACATGATCGATTCAGTTAATTCCGTTTACAACACCATTACATTGTGTAAATATCTACTTTTAAAAATTACCATTTTTTTAACTTTTTGATGGTATTTCTAACTTTAAAACTGTCGTCTTGGATCCGAGAAGGAATTTGAACTAAATAAGCACACAACCTTCTCTTTACCTTTACTCTAAGTATTAGCTCTCTATAGAGGTTTATTTATTTATTCTTCATTGAATGTACAAAATAATTTCAATTGTGTTAGGAGTAATTTTGTACAAGACTTTCACTACCTAACCTGAAATGATTTCCCTTCTGTGTTTTACTTGTAATAAATGTAATAATATTTCTCAAGGAGATGATGGCTCTAACTAATTAGGTATACGATCGTACGTGTAATTGGAACAATAAATACCTGAAGTCGCTGCTAATTAAATCGACCTTCTTTACTGCAGCTGTGCCGATGCGAGCTACAGACAGGTTGCTGTAATTATAGTAATTACACATTCCGGGGTGGGATTAAAGCTGTGCACCTCTGTTGTCGTGCAGCACGTGTCAATTCAAGGTTTAATCTAATTCAAACCTGAAGACTAAATGACTGTTTTAAGAAAGGTAACGGAAGGAACAAAGGGAATTAATATGTAAGTTTGGAGTTTTTGAGGTACTACCAACGACTTTTCTCAGTTGTACATAAGGTTATCAATGGGCCGTAAAAACTGCTTTGGGGGGTAGTTATTGTACGTTCAAGATATGATTGTGTAAGTATTTTACTTTAATTACTTCGGATTGTATGTACAGAGTATTTTTATACAATTTAAAAATATCTTTGTCCATGGGTTTGTAAAAGCTAGATTTA
This sequence comes from Homalodisca vitripennis, assembly GCF_021130785.1. Lineage (NCBI taxonomy): Eukaryota > Metazoa > Arthropoda > Insecta > Hemiptera > Cicadellidae > Homalodisca > Homalodisca vitripennis. The sequence continues at coordinate 2,261,919 of NC_060213.1, forward strand.
CCACGTGACGCGTAACAAGCTTCCCTGAGGCTGCATACAAAAGTTTTATTCCAAAGATTATTTCATTAGGCTACGATGTCACATTTGTAAGTACCGTATGATTTTCTTTTTTCTTCAATGTTACCCATAAGAACAATGTTAAACAGCTCTCTAAAGCTCACCTTGAGTAAAATAGACCTTGATCGAACTAGATATTACTGACATAGAAACGAACCTACACACAAACTTTAAGTCCAAATGATACAATGTTCTCCAGATACCATGTAGATAGACATACAGTAATAGTTTTTTCCACATCTTGAATAATAATATACCACTAATCCAGTAACCTAATCACTAAATAAACATTAACAGTAATGATTGTATCCTGTACCCTTAATGTTTATTGTATTCTTGGCAAATATTTTTAGTTCAAAACATATGAGTCAAGTTATACGTACTACCGTGATGATCAAGGTACTTCATAATAAGGAGATATAAGATAATGTGATATCAATAAAGGCAATATACTAAAGAACTATACGTTTATCCCTTTAAGGAACTTGGCAGAAATACGTTTTGCCATACATTTACGTTCGGGGTTAAAACGTAGCATTGAACATAATCAGTGCGTAGTTGGTAAATCATTTGACTTACGTTTCTTTTCCGCCTGTAAACATTCAATACTGTTCATGTTTTCTATTATACAATGTATAATGTATAATATGTCATATTATTAAACATGATCACATTGAACGGAGAAAACGGTAAATCAAAGCTTGCAGTGCTCAAAAAGGAAATTGGATTACGCCCGAAATGGATTCTCGCTGCCTCTCAATACTCTTGACCTCTGGGTTTACCAAATAACAGTACAATATAGTGACAAATATTTGTGCAAACCTTGCTCTGATTTTATTAACAGTATAATAAACTGGGCGTACAATAATAAGTAATACATGTAATAAAAATAATAGTACATTTTTAGTATATTAACCCAAAGTAGGCATACATTCAAGAAGAATCTGATTGTGCTTTATAATCATCTATAGGATATTTGTTTTTTATCTATTAAAATATAGGCTTATAAAATTTACTAGTTAACAAAATAATGTTGAAAATGGATGGTTGTGAACAAAATACCCTTTACTGTCATGATGACAGCTAAATTATTTACATATAGAGAGTTAAAAATGTCATGAAGTAAGTATTAACGCGTGCAACATTAGTTTGTTAAAAATTTAATATCATAAACATATTAACAACTAGATAAATATAATGGATCATGATAGAAAATTATTAATTTATTATTGCAGAATTTAAAGAAAGAATTTCTGAATTTAGAATGACGATATTGGGTTAAAGCTTTACTCAAAGCACTAAATTAGATTAGCCTACTGACCGTTATACATAATGATGATCAAGCACATGTCTAATGTTCTGGTACGCTTCAAATACTCAGTTATGCAAAATGGTAATTTTTATTTCGATTTAAAACACATCTATGTACTAATGTATGTATTATTTCAGGGCATTTAGTATTAAAAAATGATCATGATAATAGCGTTTATGAGTTAAAAACCATTTCACTATATTAAATATAAAACATCTTGAGCTAAAACTAGCACGTCAAAGGTTTATTATGATTTAAAGAAGAGATTTTTTAAAAAGAATAATTTATCCGCATTTTATTGGGTTCTGTTTTCAAATAATTGTTTACTGAATCATAGTTAATTTATCCGTCATACTTACTTGAAATCTGTCAAATCTCAGTTCCATTTTAAATACTTATTTTTATAGTATGATAATTTTGTGATCCAGCACTGATATTATTAAATCTAGCTTTGTATATGGAGAAATTTTTTGTTTTTTTTTTACGAAAAACCAAACAGAACAATAGTTGTCATGTATTTCATTACTAAACAAGGACAATTTGCACTAAAGTAGAAGTATGCTAATTTTATATATTATAAGTTGTATTACATTTCAAAGAAATATAGTACAAGTGTAGTGTATAGTTTAGTATGTTGAGACGAATATATTTCAATTTTTAATATTTGGGCTACATCTTACTATTACTCACGGTGATGTGTTTGGAATAAAACATGGAAAAAAGTTTCCTGTATTCCAAATGTTGGGGAACATAAATAGCTATAATATACAGTATATTCCTGGTTATTTATTACCCAAGCCATGTTTAGCACTAAATATATAGGAAACGAATAACGAATCCAATGTAGTTAAATGAATCTCAGAATTATTATCACAAAGAACCTGTAAGTAAGAACCAACAACAGTAATGAGTGTACTCTGAGGAATCCCTGAGCTTCTTATTTAAACTGTTTACCGACAACACAGTGATTTATCTCAATTCTCTTTTGGCGCGAAAGTGAAACAAACTACCTGTTTCCACCTAACAGTATAGTATTTTGAAATTGTTATTACACTGCAGTTGTCTATTAAATTTGTTACAAAGATATAAATGCAAATAATATGTATTTTATATTTAACATATTTTGTTTACATGTGTAGATAAGATTTACTTGAGGTGAACGAACCACAGTACCATTTAGTACAACATGCTAATAGGTCGAAATTCTTCTTTGTGTTGGAGAATAAGCACTAGGAAACCTGTAACGCCCCACCTCCTAAATTTATAGGTCCCGACTTGTTCAGTGAAGAACGGTGTGGGTTAAGGTCACTGAGATCTACTCCTACTGTAATGTCACTAGCTAAGCTCTGGTGGAATTCAAGGGTATTTAGTAATATTTTTTTAAGGGCGCCACCCCATTTGTAGTTGATGTAGATGAATCTGTAGGACTACAATGGGGAATCAATCCTACGGCCCAGGTGGACAGTGACTCAACAGTAAGGCAGATCAAGCCCAAGGAAAGTACACTATTGACTATTCATGCTTATCGGATTATCAATAAATATAGACACACATACTTTATACTTAGCAATCCAATTGAAATTCGCATTCTAATATGCTAATTCAATTTTGCTGGTTCAGTGAAATTAATTAAAAAAAGGTAAATTAGAAAACCAAACAGTGTAATTAAGTGAAAGCAATTTTATTATATTTTAGGTATACTAGCACCTTCAAAATGATGACAAATTGTAAGAACCTATTATTCAATTGATTGAGACACATAATATTTCAAAATTTGTTAAAGTGATACCAATATTCGGCAATTACTATCGTAATACATAACTAGAATTTAACAAGAAAATTGGCTTAAGATTACACTACAAGAGAATGATACATTAATACCCAAATACATACCACAAAAGAATAATTGCAGGTGCCACCATGCTGAAATATTAACGTACAACACATTGAAAACCTTAAGTACTAATCATTGGTAGCCTAAATGTATAGTAAAGCTCTTCAATAACACATATGAGTCCAAATCCTTGGTATAATCATCCCAGATGTCCAATTGGATATCTCCTAATGGAAGCGCGGCGCGAATTGTCCGTAGGCCTATGCCTACACGTTCCACGGGTAGTACACTGAAAAGTCTATGATTTTATTGGCTAGCCAATGTTTAATTAAACGGTACAGAATTGTCCCAAACAAAATTATTCATAGAGTGTCAGACTTATCGGTCGAGGAATGCGTGGTCGATACCGCAACGATCCAGGATCGATCCCGTCGATCATGCAGTGGCAGTCCACGGTAGGGAGGCTCGTAGTAGCCCTCTGTCCGGTCAGTTGGCCGTGACAAGGCGCGGGGCGTCCAGAGGCGGTGCGCGTCCGTGCAGGCTCTGACAGAGCGGCAGTGATGGTGACCGTTCCAGGGCCGGTCGTAGCCGTAACTGAAACCCTACAAAATTCCTATCTTAATAGCATCACATAGCTATGGGCTTAATATACATATAAACATATACATATTTACATAAACATACATAATTACAGAAATAACTATTGTGTTGTGACTTGACATTCAATTACATACAGTGCACATTCCTAACAAAATTTTCACTTATCGACATAAATTTATTTATCGCCATATTATTCTTTACAAAATAACTACTGGCTAATATTGTCTAGTTTTAACTATTTTGGACAATAGACATAAATATGTTAAGCCAGCAAACATAAAAGTACAAACTTTAAGTTGTCTACAGATAGCTAATAACAGTTTCCCTGTTTATAGCATAATACAAAAGAAATAGTGACTGTACGTTTTAAAGATAAAAGTTTATACAATTTACCAACCACACAAATTATTTACATACCATTTATTATCTGCAACTTTTATTCCACGGACTATTTTAATCCTGCACTTAATTTTTCCCAAATTTTAAATGACAGATAAATCAGAATATTGCTTTAACATAATAATAATTAGGATACTATTAATACCAGTATAAAAAAGACTGGAGTACTATAGGCCCAAGTTATTAAATTTACTTAAAAACTTTTGCATACAAACTTTTGCAAATGGCCTATTAATGAATGTCGAGGCATGAAATATTTTTAAACAAGTACTGCACTATATCTCAGCGTGAATTTTGCCAGCTCCTACGACTTTTTGTCACAGGAACTTCTTATAATAACAAAGTCCCTGCAGAATATGTTTATGCTTTATACAGCTGGCAACACTGTCTGTTTACTAACTTGTGTTTACTTTTGTGGTTATGCTTCTGCTTGTCAGTTGTGTTGAAAGTGAATAATGCAGTAATCGGAGTTACCTAGTTTGAGTTATTTTACATTTTGTGTTAGTGCACATTGTTTATTTGTGAATTGGTTTAGTGAATATTACTGTTTTATTTTGTATTAGTTATGGGTAACCAAAAGAAAAGTGGTTCCCGCTATTCGGCTTTCAAAGTCAGGAAGAATGTTGGTAAGTCTAAGCCTAGGCTACAACAAATGTGTACTTAGTAATGAAACTTATGACCACTCACAGCACTTTCATCTTCCAGAAGCCATTATGCTAGAAATTAAGCCTATTTTCAAAGCCCAGTCAGATCCTGAGTTGCTAAAAAAGTCCTTGAAAGGGAAGTCCCAAAACCCCAAAGAGTCGCTAAACAACGTCATATGGGCCCGTCTACCAAAGAGAACATTTGTAGCTATTGATACATTGAAATTCGGGGTTTATGAAGCTGTCCTCTCTTATAATGATGGTTACTTCTCCAAAGTGAAAATGATGAAAGAGTTAGGTCTTAGTGCTGGGGTAAACCTGGCGAAAGCCATGAAACGCCTCGATGAAGAGTGCATTCGCAAGGCTGAAAAAGCTCTTTTAGAGTTTGAAAAAAAAAGTGCGGCAATCAAGAAATTTGATTAAAAGGAAGATTGAGGCCTTATTTCAGCAGGAGGAAGGCCCAGACAACCACCCCTACAGTGCTAGACATTATTAAAATGTAAGTTAATACTCTTATTACGCTTTCTGTTAGGTTTTGGCCGTTAACAGTAAACTAAGTTTTTTTAACTAATATGTCGGATATTTCCACAACCGTAGGAGATATCATCACCAAAATGTTTTTACAGCTTACCAAAACGTAAACCTAGTTCTTAACACAGGGATTGAAAAAAAAATTTATAATAGGCTAAATTAAAAAAAATTTATTTAAACAAAAATTAAAAAATAACATAAAAGTAAAAAAATCATAGTTAATAGAAATTTTATTAAAAAGCCAAGCCCCTTTGTTAAGAACTAGGCAAAGACTTGATCTTTGAAATAAAAAAAGTTAATCTCCTGTTGTAGGTGGTCCAGATAATTTAATTTTTAATCTTTAAGATTGTTTTCACAATTTCAAGTTTTTTTTTTAATTTGTAAAACAATTTATATTGGACATCCAGATAATAGAAATGTATTACAATATAAATTGTTATGTTCTTATTGAATAATATTTAACTATAATTACTTTTTACAGAAATTTACAGCAAAAAGTTTCTTATCTTTATTGGAGAGTCGTGATTACGTACGTATTTTTTTCAAAGAACTATTTACAAAACTTTTATAGAATTTAGAGAAGACCTACAGTTTAAAATATAAAAACGTACCTGTTCGTTTATTTAAAGTAAACCAGTACAAAATAATCCACTTCATAAAGTGGAGAGAAGTAGCAGAACGTTCCGGAAATAGGCTAGTAGATCTTTAGTTTAACGCAAGTGTGTTAAGTTTGAACACGTTTTAGGCCTCATGAAGAGTTTTGTTTAACCTCCAAAAATAATACACAGAACCAATCTAGAAATTCAGATAAATTCCAAACAAAATATATTTTACAGACCCTACGCTTTACCGTTGTAGTAACAGATTTGACAGTAAACACTACTGCTGAATTACAACAGTAAGACAGCTACACGATACACGGTCACAAATCACGTGACAGCAAAGAACCATAGACAGTCCATTACAGACCTAATTCAATTTCCTTGATGAGGCCACCATGCTTTGATTTATCACTTGTTTCATAGGTTTGCTATCGACATACATAAATTAATTGTACAAACATTTGTAAAAACAATTGCCGAATACAACGGAACGTTTTTAAGCACAACTGTAGTAAAGTAACAAAAACAAAACTACGTGATATAAGCACATTTAGGCAAAATCACAAGTTTCTTCCATGTTTGAAAGCTTTTATTGATTCAACTAAATTTAAATTTAGATATCGGCTGCTTTTATCATTGATGCAAAGACTATTAATTTGGATATATTTAATATGAATGCAAACTGTATGTAATTAAACACATAAACTGTTGTGTAAACAGGCAAAAAAATTGGGTCATTCAAGACTTTTTATTTTACAAGAATTCAGTAGCATTGTAAAAAAATGCTTAAGGCTTTCAATTGTTCTCATATGCTGAATATTGTTTTTTCGTAACGTTACTTAACGACACAATCAGAAGGTTTTGAAACTTCGATACATGAGATGATAAATAACACCAATAAATCCTTTTGAATTGGACTCTCGGGCATACGTAACTTTGGTTCTGGAGGACTTTTGTGATGATATACGTAGTATGTGTGCATTGAAAGCATGCTTTAAGTATTTCTATACATAGTATAAATATTAATATACTCTTTGATACACTCCTTTTACTTATATACATAATATGGAAAATATCCACAGAAGAAGAATTTAAGTATAACGTGCCACCACTTACATTCTGAAATTAGATTAGTGCCTTGAAATTACGTTTGTTGTTTAATACTGTATACACTCAAAGATTTTTAAACGAATAGACAGTTATTTAAAAACATAATTTTTATTTTAATATTCATATAGCTCATTATCGTTCGCTTTTTTTTAGGTGATAATTGTTCACAAAATATAAACTGGTTTTTTTCAACATAAATCTATATAAAATAGTGATAATGATATAACAAAATACATTTTTATATACCAATTATTTATAGTCATTGGTGTTTTCTTGGTAAAATATGTTTTAATATAGGAGTATATGTTTAAAAATCTAAAATCAACAATTACATTTACAAAGCTCTTATTATCACATACACACAAAGCCTAAATACATTGAATTATATGTATTAAGATTATAACTGTATTTATACTTAGAATTTATGAAATTTGAATACACATTACAAATAAAAAAGTTTTTGCTGCGAGGTTTGTTTTTTGCACCATATTAAATTGAGTTTGCTTGACACATTTGGTCAAATAATATACACTCGTCTGCCTTGCCCTTTCCTATTTTATCCTTTTGTTTTTTGTTTTTTTAATTAGGAGACACAAATAAAACAAATTTTTCGTAGTAAGATAATATCAAACTAAATCCTTTTTTACTGTGAGGAGGCAGTGTCAAATACTTTTAAAATGTATCTCTAGCAAGAGCAACGACACTTATGTTCTAAAACTATTATAGCAGTTTATTAAATGTATTACCTTTATATTAATAGCTAATCATACATTTTGTAAAATTCAAACAAAGTGTCATATTATTGAAATTTTTATTTAATTTCAGCCAGCTAATAAAAAGTAAGAGACACAAACCCATCACAAATCACGTGTCAGGTCGCCAAAAACCATTTCGGGCGTAATCCGATTTCCCTCTTGAGTGCAGAAAACTTTGATTCGTTATGTATATTATGCAATAAAATTGAAATATACTAATAAACAATTATAATAATTGAAATCTAAAATTATCTATTAGATATTTTAAACAAATTATATCTGGTGTCTTTCCTCGTATTATATGTAGATCAAATGAAATGTAGCTTGAAAAGTATTCATTAAGACCATCCTACATGTTGTTTCATTATATACACAATAAAATATAAAAAGTTTGAATAGTGCTTTACAAACTTGTTTTAATAGGCTGCTACAGTAATGAAACAGGAGGATAGGAATCGTGGATTTGGTTGAAAGCCTAATAATTTTATCATATTTTTCATCTTTTTTTCTTTATTAAAAATCATACATCGTTGCTTGTAGTAATTTCGGTCACTTCATATTCTTTGTATTAACGATAGGTAAGGATCGATTGATCACTTTCTATAAGTTTCTGTTCAGATGAGGCTGTATTTTTGAAAGGATTTTGTATGTTGCACTTTACCGCGAGTACTGGTACACAAGGCATCAACTGAGCAGAATTATGATTGTAGTATAAGAGCGGGATGTCATCATTGATCAATCCGATAGATAAGGAATTCTCAGGTTGTTTATTTGACTTTCCACATAACTAAACACTTATAGATTATAAGGATCGAAAGAGTTAGTCACTAGTTTCTTTCTAGAGATGCAATGTCGAAAATGCACGCAATCTTGAACAATAGCTCATTTGTGGAACACAACATTTTGGCCTGGAAATACTGTCTAGTGAAAACGTAAAATTCTAAGTTAATTTAAATTTTCAAACAAATATTTCAGCTACTTAGGTGAATCATGGTTTTAGTTCACCAATATTTTATGTAAATTAAGTTTGTAAATGTGACAACTTCAAAATACATAATTCGTTCACCTCTAGATTAAATCCTACGTTGGAAAATCCCTGTTTAAAACACACAAAAAACATCAAAGATCAGGTGTTTAAAATTATTATAATAATAGATTATAACTCAAATATTTTAAAACCCATAAAAAAATATATAATGTCTCCAGTTCAACACTTACAATAACATGTGAGCCGGAGCTCAGTTTGGATAGTTTTGTCTTTTTATTTTTCCCACCTCGGCCACTTTTGTCAGTCGGTGGGGGAGTGACCGTATTGATTATTTTCTGCCTGGATGGACTGATTGGTCGAGGTCAGGTGGTTGACCTTGACTGATTACTGATCAGCTGTTTACCGGCAGCGGCTACTGATCGGAGCGGTCGGGCACGTTCGGCAGAGGCGACGTGATTCTCTGGCTGTTGACTGCTCGTCCTGATTGATTCCCATGGCTGGCTAGTTCTCCTACTTTCGGCAGGGTCCCCGTGAGTGCCGTCAACTTGACTGGTGCGGCGAGTCTGCCCAATGGGAACAGCACTAAACTAAAACTGAATGCCCGCGACCTGCCAGCGCTACTGTACCGTCATACAACTGGAGTGTCTGTGCTCCTATTCGTCTTGTACAAGGTTGGTTCTAAAATATTTTTTCCTTCTTCTTGTACTGAACTCGAGAGGATTGGGTTGTATGGAGCGCTGGCAGATATTATATCTAGAGGAGGGCCAGTGTTAATATTAACTAGTGTTTATTTTAGTTTAGTGACATGATCTGAAGGGGAGGATTTCATCTTTAATTCGGATTCGTGGAGGCAACTAAGCCCCCGCCTCCTTCGAAAATCGGCTTTAAATATTTTTTTTTTTATTTGTTGGCTACAAACCTGAAACCAAATTACTTTTTAAAAATAGTGGGCCTAGATATTCTACAACCTTTTCCCTCCCCTCAGTTCATAAATAATTACCACTTCAAAATTTTTCCTACATGCCGTACCTGAAATTATGTTATTTATATACCAAATGTCTATTTATTATGTTATTTATTTATATTATTTATTTATTATGTTATTATTTCTATTTATTATGTTATTGTCAATATTGGAGTTCTATTTATTTTTGTTATTTAGTTTTTAAGTTACGCCGTGCACCGTGGTTCTGCAGTTTAAATATTTATTTTACTTTGTAGGCAAGGGGATTCATTTTGTTGTATTTTGTGTAAAAAGGTTTGCCATCTAATTCATTATATCATGTACTGGAAATTTTGTCTCTCTTCCCACTAGTGGCATGTGGTGGTTTTTTTTTATGCTTTGCTCCGAGTTTGGGAGGGGCGCGCTTCCGAGACCTCCTTTCTATTTTCACTAACTCGGGACAAAATGGTAGCAGAGCATGGTTGCGATCCACGGACCTCTGGGTTATGGGCCCACTTCAGAAAAGGTGGAAGGGCGACCAGCAAAAACCAGACGGGACCTCTCTTCAGGATTGAGACCTTCAAGAATGGTGGTGACCACAGTACTTTCGGGGATATCGAGCCTTAACACCCTACCAGTGTCCCTCACCTCGGCCACAAACTTTGCCAAACTCTCTTCGTTGCCCCTGAGGCCTAAAGAATTTCTCCACACGGAGACGTTCCCTCAACGGACCAGGAACAAAGAAATCCAATGTCTCCATATGAAAATCATCCAGGGTACCACCCCTCTGGACAACTCGAACCAGACAGTCACCCAAAGGCGGCCTACAAAACGGAGAGATGACATGTAGGAAGCTCGCTCCCTGAAGGCCAGGCAAGTCATGCAGTCGCAGGATCTCAAATAGAAACCGCAGCAAGGCTTCAGTATCTAGACCATCCACCGTTGGTAGTCGCTGCAGCAACGGGGTAAGTGGGTTTGGAAGCTTGTGATACTGAAGAAAGGATCCCGTCACCACAGTCCCCAGTCCTCCAGATCCAGCAGGCATTTGGGTCACAGGCCCCCGGGCCCCGTCTACACCAGACACCTCCGACGCCACACCCACATCAAAGTCCGCAACGACAGACCCAGGGATCTGGCCTTCACCCTTAACAGCCGCAGCAGAGTCAACCGCAGTCAAAGTTTTTTAAGGAGCCTTCGCCCCTTCGTCCCTCTCGAGTACAGTCAGCAGGCCGTCAACCAAGGTGATGCGTTCCTCCAACCACTCCTTATAACCAGAACTATTAAGCTTGGCTCTAAGTAGCGACAGCCCCATATGTATATGGGTAAGCCGGGACAAATACCTAGCCCTCTCTCGGCCAGTAGGCGGCGACTCCAACCAGTCCTCCTGACTATTCTCAAAAGTCTCCAACTTAGCCTCCAAAATGGGCCTCTGTTTCTGGAACGTCAAATCTCTAGGCTAGGTCGTGTCCAGGTCCATATTATCTCGCAGTTGCTTCCGCATGGACTCGCAGACGGAACCCGGAGTAAGCCCACGAGTTAACAACTCAAAATGGAGATCCTCCTTCAATAAGTATTCAGGCGCCAGAGAACAAAACTCTCAGCAGGGTCCCCAGAATTCCTGCAGCCCACGAAACACGGCAGCGAATCAAAAAATACCACAACAAACCACTAGGCCGTACCAGAACAAAACCAGAAAAAAACAACGATGACAAGATATAACAAAAACACACAAGTAACAATAATTAGAAAATAAAATAAAGTTCACACACTTACTGTTGATCGGCGAAAAATAGCACAGCGAGACGGCACAGGCGCAGGAAGTCACAATCTAACAACTTCAACTCAACCCTCTCACCACCAGTGGCAAAACAAAAACCCCGGGCCCGCAGAGGGTAAAAACACGTAACCACGCTCTGCTACCATTTTGCTCCGAGTCTGGGAGGGGCGCGCTTCCGAGACCTCCTGTCTATTTTCGCTAACTCGGGACACATGTAAATATCATTTCGAAGAAGATCTTTTATCACCTTGAATAGGCACCAAATGTTACAATATTGGCTTACTTCAAATCATATTCCTAGAGATTCATTTTACATGTATTTGAATCTTGCCTACTCAAAGTTTAAAGGAGTTAGTTCAATATTGTCCAATAAAATTTTTTTTTTTTATTTGTGTTCTACTTGAAAATAATAAAAGATACGAGGAAAGAGCAAGGCAGATGATTTTATATTATTCGGCCTATTGAATCAAGCTGAAACAATTTAATATAGAAACACATCCGCTCACTGATTGTGAACAAATTTAATACTCTCTCTGTGTAAATGTAGCTTACATCTAATACGTATAACTTAATGTATTTAGGTTGTGTATGTATTTGGTAATACAAGATGTATAAGTTTTTGTATGTAAATAATAATATTTATCAACTTTTAAACAGTGTAAACTTAATCTGCAATCAAGAAATTAATCGATATAGAAGGTATTTAATATCAGAGCTCAATCTTGATTTTAGAATATTCGCCTCATTCCATCCATATTAACAAGCTAGTTCAATATCCTTTTTATCTCTAGATTGAAAAACAAAAATATGCTTTATTGAGCACTATGGAATGCAAGGTGTTCCTCACATGTTATTGAACACGTTTTTTTAAATATCATCAAATAGTTTGATACGAAAAATATTTTAATTATATTTTTGAGGTGCATGCTAAAATATCGGATAGTGTTGAAATCTGTTTCATTCAAAAGACCACAATTGTAAAAATCAAGAACACTTATCAACAACACAATGAAGTATAATATTAGTACTGATCTGTAGTACGTAGATGGTGGGAAGGTTTGATTCAATTTGTATGTTGAGTTCTATGTCAATGTACAATATAAATTATTTAGGCCTAAGCATTTTAAACCTGCTTAACCAACTTTTAGTGACCGCGTTAGATTCAACACATTGCAGAATAATCCATTACCACAATAGCTACTATACGTGTATTAATGTTTTTCTTTTTATCTTGGATTATCCTTATTGGCGTAAAATTATTGTGTTGTCCTTTAGAAGTGTTTAAAATTTTAAAAACATATATTTCTGATATTCTAGCCTCACATAGGTAACTATCGCTATAACTTGATATTTTTGTCATGATAGTTTCAGTTTCTATATCACACTCTCACTATACCATCTAAAATGATTTCCCGTCTGAGTTGAACTTTAAATAAGTCTAATAAAAATACATCACGAGTAGAGATTGCCTCGAACTAATTATGATCACGAGAGTACATATAATTGGTATAATCAGTACTTCAAAGCCACTGCTAATTAAATCGACCTTACTCACTACAGCTGTTCCACAACGTGCTACAGACAAGCTTCTGTAATTACAATGATTACACATTCCGGGGTGTGGTTAAAGCTATACAATCTATGTTAGCAGTCGTGCAAGACATGTCACTTCAAAGGATTAATCTTCGTTTTGCTTGAAGCCTACATGACTGTATTGTAACAAAACCAACGGAATAAACAAAAAGAACGTAAGTTTGGAGTGGTTGAGGATAAAACTGATGTATCTCAGCAGTATATTGTGGTTATCAAAGGGACGGAGGTTAGTTCTGCTCGTACACCTTGCGGTTTGCTTCCTTTTTCTGACTATACTCTTCGGTCAAAATATGTTATTTAAGATATTGTGGTTTCATTACTTCGCACCTGTGTGTAAAGCAGTTGTTTATACTATTTTACAAACACTAGTATAGAGGTTCGTAGGAGTACGAATCTCCACGTGTCACGTAAAAGGTTTTGCTAAGGTTGTATGCAACATTTCTAATCCATAGCTTATTCCACTAGGCTACTATTAAACATGTTAAAATATGTTATAATTGTATTTTTTACAAATGTATTGATTTTGAGATCCCCTCATTCCTATCATGGTTACCTAAAAAAATTCTAAAATGCTCAGTAATGTTTAACCAAATACCACTGAGTGTCATACACCATAATCGAACTCGATTATGCTTAAATACAAATAAAGCATTATACACACTTTAGGATTAAAAGTTAATTCGTTCTTGATGTTTCACACGAAAAGTCAGACTAGTCAAGCTTCTGGAATAATAGGCTTCAGACGATATTTCGGTACTAACTGTACACTAACGTAGATGCTATTACTTGGGATTGTTATTTTTATAATAATTTTGCAAAATATTAAAGGAGAAATGCATATGAGACAAATTATTTTACATGGTTACGCAGAATGCAAGACAAAATAATATTATAATAATAGTGACTATAAATCAATGAAAGCATAAATTTACATGCTATTATTGATAAAATTATATTTACTGGCTATGAGTATGAGTTGTATATATGTTTAGGCTTGGCTGTTTGGCTGTGTTAGCGTAATTCTGTCTTACCAAAAATACAATTTACTGGTAGAATATAGAATTTCGCATCAAGGGAATATTTGAATATAGAACAAGGCTGCCTCGCGTGCGCAGTTTTCAACTACAGCATTATTAATACCGTAAAAAGATTTTTTTAATGCAACTAAAAATTCTTTTATGTATTTAAAATTTGGTATAAGCAAAGAAAATCTTGCAGGAAACCATTAATTTGCAGAGATCCAAAACTTAATTTATTAAGATTATATCATTGTAATCCTGTTACTGACATGTTTCTTAATAATTTCTATATTGAAATTTAAGTTATGTTGAAATCAGATTACCTGTTTTATCAAAAAATATGTGTGTGCTTATTTTTAAGTTTGCCTCCTTGCAGTATAAAACCCCAAAAATATGTAAACGTTCGAACATGTGTTTCATTTATTGAACAAAATCAGAATGTCGTGTAGGTGGTAATCGTTTAGTGGTAAGTGCGTTACTTTTCAGCTTGGAACAATTTTACTATTGCTCACGGTTCTAGCTAATATATATATTTTTTAAGCAAATATATAACTGTTTTGTAAGGAATTATTCCAGAAAATCAAATCCTATCCAACAAATATATGATCTAAGGCCATTTCATCTATGGTACATTGATGTTAAAATGATTTCACATTTATAATCTGGGTCCAAAGGCTCTTTATATACCGTTCTATTCCATTTAAAAGGGTAATCCAAAAAAAAGTCAAATTTTTTAAGAATATTAGTGCAAGGAAAGAAATTTGGTGTGACCAATTATAAATTATAAAATCCAAAAAAGTAGTTATGCTAAAAACATAAAGACACTATAAAACTAATATATGTATAGTTCCCTTAAAGAGAGTTACCCAGTTGAATGAAATCTATGAATTCCATATTTATAGAACATTAGGGTGGAATCTACGTAGTCTGCTACTTTTGTGGACAACACAGAGTGGTTCTCTCTCTGGACGTTTTCAGTCTACCACAGATAATACCATATAAAGAAACGGTTTCCACGATACATATACTTTAACGTAATTTATCGTGTTTTCTTAGTAACAATATTATATATTCCTCGCAGTGAATGTAGCGTTTTTATAAAGATTGTATTAAAAATTAATATGAAATATTATAATAAATATCTGGTAAATGTTGTTTAAGTATAAGTATTGTCTTGTGTGTATTTAAGAAAACAACAAAATATTCTGTAATTTACGTTATACATGGAATATTAGCGGTAAAATAAACTAATTGTGGCTCCATTTTAGAAATAAAACTACATCCCTGATAGTAATTATATCTGTGTTACATATAGGCTACTTTTCAGCTCTCTCACCTTTTTCATGATGCTGAGTTAGATTTAGGTATTAGTTTTTTGCTACTATACATATCTCTTACGCTTAGATTTGCTATAACTGTTTAACCACGTCAGAAGTGGAAGATTTTGTGAGATTTACTGGTAATGGAAACATAGTTTTAATAGAGTTCTAAAACAAAACTAAATAGAGAATTTAACAATTCAAATTATATGCTTTTATTGGAATAAAAATTTACTTTAATTGTTTCAATTTCAATAAACTGTATATAATTATGTTATATTCTGTTTATGTCAGAGAATAATTGCAGTAAAGGTTTTAAGAGAAATAATACCAAACGTTGTTTTTCATAATTTTTATAATACTAATATTTGTTAAGTGTTTTTTATAATACTAATATCTTTGTTAATATCAAATTTAAGCTATTATGTCTAATATATTAGTTTCAAATAACAATCTCCACACTACACCAACGCGAGATAATGAACGTGAAAGGTGAATAGACAGCTGTATAAACTCTCAGTAACGAAATAACATCCACCCACAGCAGGCTGCCAAGATGCTGCAATTATAATTAATTACAAATTCTCATGCGTGGTTATGTAATTGCTTGTGTCAAGCAATTTAACTTGAAATGTTATTCAGAGGATTAATTCTGCTTTCATATCCTTTGTTTGTAATGTGCTAGTCCTAATGGCGTTTCTACAGTGTGTATTAACCAGTTTAGCTTCCGTTAATGGCAAATTCCATTGTTCTTGTAGAGCCTATTCCAGTTGAAAGCGAAGCGATGATAAAAAGCAGGTCTTCCTGTTATACTGGACGACTCTCGTCGCTTCTAGCGTGATCGCTTTATCTTTTTCTTTATTCTGCATGTTCCAGTCTAAACTATTTGCTTTCTGACCTTCTTTTTGTGTAAGTGGAATACGTTAGGTTTTAGAATATTATAAATTGTATTTTTAAATAAATGATAATATTTTATAAAATCAAGCCATTAATGTGTATCGTTGATAATATAATATTGTATAATTCTACCGTAGTGTGCGTACCTATAGAATATTAAATTGAACATTTCTTTTATGATACTAAATTAATTTATAATAAGTGTGTTAATTGTGTTATTTAGGACTTCTTGATAAATGGCCACTGTTTAGTAGTGGTGTAAAAAATCAAAATTTCCGGGTGTCCTAAAATTCATTCTGCAGAGGAGAAGTGTATAATGTATGAAATAAAAGAGAAATTGCTGTCTAAAGACAAATGGTTTTAAAAAGAGAAATTTCCTTTTGCAACAAGATGGATATTTACTACGTTACAGTGGATGCAGTTTCTAGCAACATATTTTACTAGCAGATACTATTTTAGTTTAAGCTGAGTTAAACGGTAAAATATGCAAACAAAATTTTTTTTATTTTATGGTGAATTATTATTCTACATTGCTTTACGAAACTTTTGATGGGCCAATCATAATGTTCTGACAATTAAAAGTTTTTTTTTTTTTTTTTTTTTAAATGTTTGCACGACATTTTCAACCGTTCTATCAACAAGCGAGGTGTTAGGTATAAGGAGATGTTGAGTGATGGAGACTCCAAGGCTTATTTAGCTGTTGTAGATAGTAATCGTTATCCTGATTTAGTAGTGTCTAAGTTAGAGTGCATAAACCATGTAGCAAAGCGTATGGGATCAAGACTGCGAAACACAAAAGCTTCCTACAAAGGTAAAGAGTTGTCCGATGGAAAGCCGATAAGAAGTAGACTATCTGACAAAAAAATTGATGAGTTGCAAACTTATTACAGCAATGCCATAAGAGGTAATTGCACAGATCTAAATCAAATGAAAAGAGTTGTATGGGCAATTTATTATCATAAGATTTCGACAGATGAGAATCCAAGTCATGGCCTTTGCCCTCCACCGCCCAAAACATGGCGCAAGTACAGGTTAGCTGAAGATAAGAAGGAGCTCTCAACATTCAGCCTTAAGGACTCCATTTCTGTACCTGTAATGGAAGTTTTGAAACCAGATTTTAGACATCTAGCTAACCCAGACTTACTAAGAAGATGGAAAAACTTAATATATAACATGGAAAAACTCAGAACGTTAATGAGGCTTTTAACAACGTCGTACGGACTAGAATACCAAAAAACACATTTGTAGGAAGGCTAACACTAGAGTTAGGAGTGTATGAAGTTGTCAGTACATTCAATGATGGCAATATTACTAGGCTAAAGGTATTACATGAGCTTGGACTTAATGACTATGGGAAGAACACGGTAGAAACGATGAAAAAATTGGATATGGAGCGGCTGCGAAAAGCTGAAAAAGCTGTACTAGATGCGACAAAAGAAGCAAGACTAGCCAAGAAAAGGTCAAACCTTGTTACAGAGGCCCCAAACCTACAGGATTATAACCCTGGAGCTTTTTAAGGTAGGGCAGCTTTTACTTTTCTGTATCAATATATGTTATACTTTGTTTAAATCCAATTTACCGAAAACTATGTTTTTACGTATAAATGCCCCATTATCTCAGAAAGTACTTGACATATTATCTTGATGATATTTTTACCATGTTCTCAGTATTATTGAGTGATGATATGGAACTATAATTATCTCAATATGTTACCAAATAAAATTTAAAAAAATATATCTTTAAAAAATTTTTTATAAAAAATATACTATTTAAAAGATAATTTATAATTCATGAAAATATTTTCATAATATATTTATTCTAGTTCAGCAATGTTATATTGGTATAAGAAACAATCTGTGAAATTTTGAAACCTGTACCATTGTTGGTTTCCGAGGAAACAGGTCATCAAGTAGACTAATTTAACATGGGCGATATAGGGCCGTTTAACTCACCTTAAACTATTGGTCCACAAGATAATGTGATCTGGCTTTTCAATGTCTAGATAAATTGAAAAATAATATTTCCGCTCAAAGGCTCTTGGATTTTCAGCATTTAAAGAAATAGACTTTAAACAGTTAGCAATATAGGTCATTTTCTCAAGTTCGAAAAAATATTTTTATGTGTGTAATGAATATTTGTAGGTATACTACTGTTGCTCAATGTGAACTCGTCACTGTGTAAATGAAATGAATTTATGACTTGATTGCACAAGTATTTTAATTCGTTTATTTATTCTACTTATTAAACTGCCTTTTGGGATACACAGGGTAGTATTATGCATGAATTTAATTTGTAGACTATAATCATTATATACAAGATTCTGACACATATTCTTAAATATTCTTATGCAAAACATGTCACAATAATAAAAATTGGTATACGAATCAGAAATCTTATGATCCGTTTATATAATTACAGGTTTTAAAAATGTAAATATATTTCGTAACATGTTTATGAAGTTCTTATTCATTTCTAAATTCTTTAGAATGCATCTTAATTGTATATACTTCAAATTATAGCTTATAAAGCAATACACAATTTGAAGCGTTATTTTATAAAGTTTATGATTATAAACGTTGCTATGATAAAAGCTTATATGCAGTTAATACAGATTTTGCATCACCGGTTAATAAAGATCTGGAAATTTTAAAATACAGGTCTTTCAATTTTGTTACGTTTCCCGTTGCACCTGTCCGTGTATGACGTCGTCGAATTATCATTTCAGACTTCCGCATGTTTCAAAAAAATAACCACCTAGTGAAACATGGTCATTAATTTTATATTGAAATACTTGAATGGAATTTAAACGAGAATACGGATATAATATAAGATGTTTACAAAACTCTGTTGTATAAAAAGTACCTAATATGTGAGATATAAATATGTGACGTCGCAAATTACAGTACAGTTTGTACAGGCAACTCAAATTCGGGTTAAATAGGAGGTCACGACGAACGCTGTGTGCGCCTGAGCGTTGTCGTGGTGGAGACGCCAGCGGTGAGCAAGGTCCTGTCGCTTCCGTTTGACGGCTTTAAGGACCGTAAATTTATTCATGGAGACCTCATCGGCGATCATTTTGAGACTTAAACGACGGTCGGAGTCCAGGAGTTCTTTCACTTTGTCCACCGATTCATCCACACGACTCGTTGAAGGGCGTCCAGATCGTTACATGTCTTCAACGGATTCCCTCCCATTTTTAAATTCATTAAACCACCGGAACACTTGAGCTCTTGATAGGGCGTGCTCTTTGTAGGCCTCCGTATTCATAGCAAAAGTTTCCGAAGCAGTTTTGCCCAAGGGAAAGCAAAATTTGATTGCATACCGCTCTTCTATCGAGCGATCCATCTTAAGCGTTTTCACAAGTGTCACGGGCACACAAACAACGTAATACGCGAAGCTCGACCCTCACTGCGCCAGAGCTACGACGCGACTGCGAACCGGTTCTACTGTTCAGATCCCCCACCACGTGACCTGCAGGTGGAGACCGCACTGCGAGCGACTGGGGCGCCGCGCGGCGGCCAGTCTCATTACTTATCTACCACACCCTGTATGTATTTAAACCCAAATTACTAAAAGGCAGCAAGAACTCATTCTGGATTTACGCAGTTCTGTTTGCCACTTTGGTTAGTTAAGTGTTTGTCTAGTTTGAGGGATATAGTGTTATATAATAATAATAAGGTTTTAATGTCCTGATAGTTTATGGTTCTATATCACCACAACTTCTTACATTCTACTTATTGTGTTACGTTAAAATAACATTTCTGAAGTTTATACTTCTTAATTCTCTTTGGTCTAAACTATTGTTTTGTTATAATACAGTAGACCATGGCTAAATGTATTTTTAGCTTGTACACATTCTACTTTCATTCATTTTCAATGATGTATACACAAAATAAATAATAATTTGGAGAGAAAAAACTGGAAACAAACTTGTACAATGAATAGAAAAACATCCAGAACATTAACAATAATAAATGAATGCAGCCGTAACGCTGTGTTGGTGTAAAGATTAATTCAGTCAATTGGCTTCAATAATATGCTATGTTTGATACAACCGTACCTTGATCAAAAACACACAGT
Organism: Homalodisca vitripennis; assembly: GCF_021130785.1. Lineage (NCBI taxonomy): Eukaryota > Metazoa > Arthropoda > Insecta > Hemiptera > Cicadellidae > Homalodisca > Homalodisca vitripennis. The sequence goes on from NC_060213.1 coordinate 2,282,379, forward strand.
ACCAATCAAAGGCCAATTAATGGTTCTGGTGTGAATCTGTAAAGCTACTAAGTACAAAGTAAATTCAGGGAAATTAAATTGGTTACATGCCTTTATTCATTCGTATGTCTTTGATGCTTTCTAGGTAACCTAAAAGAGAAGCGTAATGTTTATAATTCTGACAATCAATATTTGCATATCTAATTTGTAATACTGGATTCCTAGTATGATTTTACTGTATCTCAGTTACGTTTGACAACTCCATGGTTGAAAAGCAAAGTTATAATTTTATTAAACTTTGTGTACAAGACCAAGTCGTCTGTATATATATTGTATAGAGTGTAAGAAAATATGTAAAATGTTTGAAGTAATTTACTTACAGTCTGCTAGAAGTATTATGCATACCAAAGCCGCGGCCTAATATTAAATATCCCTTTAAAGAAAGGGACATTTAATGTGAGGATATCGTTTTGCAATAAATAATGTATTAATGGTTTTACAGATTAATTTGTAAGTTCTTTGATGCTTTGGAGTACCACAACTTTAAATAGTATAGAATGATTTAATATTCCCAATCAATCCTGTTTAATTCTACATAAGGTATAAGACCTGATTGTTGCAATCTAAAAGAGCATAACTTGATCATCCGCAATAGAACTTACCTGTCTATAGGGTAATTGATTCTAAATTCAGTTATATTGTTGTTTATTAAGTTGGTTTTTATAATATCTTAGATTTTGATTCAATAGACTATATAATATAAGAAGAAGATAGGCTTTCAAGTAACTAAACGTTTGGATAACTAAAAGATAACCTTAAAAGCTTTCAAGTAGCTGAGTGGTTGAAAAACTTAAAAAGTAGCTGGGGATTTAAATAATTATAATAAAAGCTATTATTCTTTCAAGTATCTGAGCTTTCAGTCAAATAGAAGAGAATCTGGTAACAATATATGTTAAATTTATTTAGATCTATTTTTATATAATTGTTATTTATATTTTTGTACCATAAATGTTTTTATCAGATATCCTTATCAGATTACAATTTTTGGTAGGGCTTTATTTATCTGCTTTTTTATATTTAACCAAATATATCAACCTATGCGTATAAGAGTTCCATACCTTAACTTTAGATTGCAGTTTATTTCTTCCTGAACTCAGATAAATTAATTTGGATAGTATCTAAAACTATGGCTTAGCACCTATACGTTATAAACAGCAGAGAGTGAGATTCCCATCGGATTTTTAAAATTCTAAGTGTTTACTTATGTGTACTACCTCATATTTCATAAATGTATTTAGATTAATGTAACAGAAATTATCTCCCTAGTTTTCGGCCTCATGCTAGAAGAGTAATAGCACTGATAAATTAAAAACTATAAGTTCAAGAGTTCAGAGAACAATCTGTTAATAAAAAGCAAGTGAGGTGGAAAATGTGTGATTCAATCCTCCTGTATTGCCATTATCTTCTTGTGTATTGAGGTTCACGTCAAAATTCAGGTTGAGATGAAGATGCATGTGGGGTGGAAAACTTAGATTTACACTGGCCACGATGTATCGCCTAATCACACCATTTTCTCCTCAACTTTGTCATTGTATATCCTGGAAGTTTTTTCCATTTAGTGAAATAGAACTTATTTTATCATTAAATAGTATAAATGTCTATATGTGTAGTAAATAAACATATACAACAACGATAACTCAAAACGTAGCATTTTCAAAGTTCACAATTATAGTACGGTTTCTAAGCTTTGAATGAAAATTAAAACAAACACATTAAAACGTATGCTACGTGTTTTAGTAAATTCTTCAGAAGTATTATTTTTGAAGTTAAAAAAAGACGTTTAAAAAAGCTGTATATGAAGTTGTTGATGTATTATCAATAATTGTCGTTACAAGTAATGTTAAGGAAATAATATTTTTTTCAGTTGGATATAGATGAAATCTTATATTATAATTAGCATGCAGGTATGAAATTTGTAAATAAGATGACAAAATATACTATTTTGTATAATATTAATGATAAATATTTTAAATTTTTGTTTACATTCTTTAGATTTGATGTATTTCATAATTCCTGGCTAAAGTATTTACAAGGAATATGATGAGTAAGTCACTTATTAATATATGTAAAGCTAATATTAACAGTATACAAGGTAAAAATTGAAAAAAAAGGTTTATTCATAAAAGTACTAAATCAAGTTTGTATGATTATTAAACATACTCGTATTATTTATGATTAATGTTTTATTCTAGTAGACTCTACTTGCCGTATTGTAACTGCTGTGACTTTTTGAAAGTGGGTGGGCTGTACGTTGTATGGTACAACTTGTATGACACAAAGGCAAACAAATCTGAATATCAGAAATAAATAACGTAGCACGTGTATAATCCTAAAAACAACTAAGTCGTATACTTATCAAACACTTTGAGCTTAGAAACCTTAATTAGAACATGCTTTCGGTATTAAAACCTTGAATAAGGGCAATGGTAGTCTACTTAGGGGATATTACGCGTGTTATACAAGTAATTGTAAATATTTGTATTAAATAACGGAAGTCAAAGTACGGATTCGTGACGTAACAAATCACTGTGAAGCCTAGGAAATTCTTTCCGGACGTGACGCAATTCCACAATCCAGATCAGCTGCTTTGTATTCTCGATCGTTTGTTGTGTTGTTAGAATTAATTTTTTGTACTGGAAATATTACAAGTAAGCAAAATCTGAATGACTCAATTTTAGGATTCGATTGTTGATAATTAAAAAAAAACTAACTCGCTGTTTATAAAATATATAGTATTCCTTTATTATTTTATTAAGAGGTCTCGAATTCCTAAATATACTTAGTATACTGAACTGTAGTTCTAGTAGTATAATTTTCTTTGTTAAAACATTAATTGTATTTGCATCTTCATAATTATATTTTCACATTATATGTGACCTTAAAGATTCGATTTTATTATCTGTTTTATTTTAATGTAGCGCATTTTTCATCTCTTATTAGTTTTAAAAGGATATTTGTCAAATAATGTATACAAATACAATTATAAAATTTAATTAAGGTAAGGAGATTTTGCATGAAGGTTTGACTTTATTCCTTTGAAATCATATTTTAACTGAGATGCAGTGTCATAAAACTAAATATCAAAAAACTCTTTAGACAATTTTAAATAATATACATAGGAGTTAAATCCATTTATTCTTGGTTAAATAATCGAAATTATTTCTGACAATAATATTCTGAAGTAAAGTATATTAAGATCAACTACCATTTAAAAATAATCATTTATAACATAGCTCAAGAATTTCACTTATTTTCACAAAAAAAAAAAAAATTATTTTTCTATTCTATAATGTAAGGTCTGGAGTTTGGGTGACGGAGAACATTTCCCTAAAATATTTTATTTTGAGGTGATATAAATAACGACGTATGGGGTCAGTATAACGCAATATTTTTTTGCATTGAATGTACGAATGAATGCACTCTTTTTTCTATAAACTTATGAGTACATGCTCATTTTTAAAACATGAACTTAACCTGTCTGTCTTACCTTGCGTTGAGATGAAAAGAAGATGTTGAAGAACATAAAATAAACAAATGTGCAGTGATTCTTATTATAGCTCAATTATTTTAATACATGACTTGGGTCAATTAATAGAAGTTATTTCTAAGACTATTAAAGTAGAATGATTTTCTGACGAGACGTCATTTATCTTAATGATCAAGCACATGTCTAATGTTATGATAAGCTTAGACAACCCACTTGTACAAAGTGTTCAGTTTTCATTTAAATTGAACCATTACTGTCTTTATGTCACAGTTTGTGGTAGATTAAAAAAATTCGTTTTACATTTACAACTGTTTAAAAAGAGGTAGTATTATTTTATGTTTCTTTGTACTTGTAATTAATAATAGCTTTTGATAATAGCTTTTCAGAAATAAAAATTCTTTTCAACATATTAAATATATAATCCTTGATCTAAAACTCGCAGTCTAAATGTTAATATGATCCAATGAAAGGTTTTATGACAAGACAATTGCGTATCGAAATTTTGATTCAGTATTGCGCTTATGAATAATTTTTCACGGTCGATTAATCTGTGAACACCGATTGTAATAATTTTTACTTTGTACTTGAATAAATAATTTGTTTAGTTTAACCGCAAAATCAAATATAAAAGTAGGTCAAACTGATGTTTCATTGCTAAACGAGAGCAATTTGCACCAAAGTGGAAATATACTGATTACCACCATTTAGTAAATGCACGAAATATGGATTACAATAAACATCATGTATATGAAATGAAGTGTTTTACTATTACAAATGTAGGGTTTGACACACATATTATTTCAAAAAATAATGTTGGCTTATCTTTATGTGTTTTTGGAATAACACATAGTTATATTATAATAAACCTCCTGATACTGAAATCCAACAATTGCCTGAAATAATATAATCGTGTATTGAATTCTCCTTATTAAGGGACATAATAGGTTTATTTGCCAGATACAGGACATATTTGGCTACATATATAGTATACTCAAGGTATCTTTATTGCTAAATATAGCGAAAACGTACATAAAATCCAGTGTAGGCAACGAACTGTATCTTAGTATTGTTAACAATAAGTAACCTGTCTGCCAGAACCAACAACAGTAATGAGTGTGTACTGAGGAGCGGCCGAGCTTCTTATTTACAACTGTTTACCGACCACACAGTGATTTATCTCAATTCCCTCTCGACGTCCTAGTGAAACAAACTAGTTGCTTCCACCTGAAAGGCGAGTATTTTGATATGTACATTTCTCTGTAAATTCAGATTACGTTACATTGTTTTACATAGTTTCACATCATCCAAAGAATTCCAGTTATATACACTATTTAAAAAGTTTTAATATCTTGGTCATTTTGGATGTTAATATACCTGGGTATAATATACATGTAATAACTTTATTATTTCTGTACTTTATGTTGTGTACTCTTTGACTTGAACAGTGTTTTTGACACAAAGATAAGAAACCTTTTTTGATTTCTTATTAATACGAATGAAATTAAAGGCCTATATTACCCTTTTAGTATTGATAATAATGACGTAAAAATATCGCGTACCTTATGATTAAAGAATTTTTGTCGAGTGAGCGCTACAAATAGAGAAAACTTACTGAATAATGAGGTGTCTATAACTAGAGGGCGTTTCATAAAATATTACGCAACCTTTAATCTTTATTGTCATGAAACTCGACCGGTAAAGTAGATAGAGCAGAAAGATACAGTGGGATCTATTGACAATCGTTGATATAATCAACATCCCGCTACCTTCTTGATGCTTCCTTATTGACTTCCGTTCCCACCATTCCTCTTTTTCTCCAAAAAAGCAAAAGTCGATGGGCTTTACTAGTCAGTCTTCAAATATTTGTTTTGTACAGGGATCTTTTTTAAGGATCCAGGTATTCCAAAACATATAATGTTTTCAGCTACAGATCTGGTTTTTTTAACTTAAAAGAATATTTGAAATTGAATTAAACCTTTTCATAACTGAAAGATTAAAATGTTTTACCAAAACTACACGAAGAGTACGTGCGTTTAACCTTGATTAATATTTAATTCTTTTAGCTTACAAAAGTCTGCAACCTTACTTAATAGAGTTACATCCGTATATACTGTCAGTATAGGTTAAATAATACCACGGTAAACAAAATTTAATTTAATTTATTAATTATCGTAAAATCATCAAAGTAATTGGATGATATGCATTGCCTTAACAATTTAAAACTAAGAATTATTTTATTAATGCATTGATATTCTTGTTTCTTGTTGATTGTTTATTGATAATTTGTAGTTTAGCTAATCTATATATATATATATGTCGGTTTATTAGATCGACCATTATAAAATTGTGTATGTATACGTATTTTTCCACGGAGAAGGTTTATATGCTAAGCCCATTGATGTCACTCACCACCAAGCGGCGCTGCAAAAGATAAAAGGTTTCAAAGCGCCTGCACACAATAAACCGCAATGACGAGACATTTACGTACATTACATAGACAAACACTATTTGAAGGCGTTAAGTTATTATGTATATTTGTCTTTAAGATACATTTCTACGTACATTACATAGACAAACACTATTTGAAGGCGTTAAGTTATTATGTATATTTGTCTTTAAGATACATTTCTGATTGAACTTAAAGCTTGAGTGTAAAGTATACCACTTTATAACAAAATACAGGTACGTTAACAATGGCTATAAACATAAATAGATTTTATTGATCGTAGCAACAACAACGCAAACTCTACACCGGCGTTGGAAATATAATTCAATTAAACCAGAAGTTCACATACACGGGCAAAGCGTACTAAAAGCGTGCAAAGCCGCGGGATACAGCTAGGGACATATAATAACAACCATGTTCACAAACTTTTTAACGAATGATGTATGAACAGCTGCAGTAGTGATACACTGAAATATGGTTTTATTGAAGTTTTATCTCCTCTGTCTCACCAATAATTTGTGTAGAATTCATGTTAACTAAAGCAAATGAATTTTAATGGGTTACAAAACTACCTTATTATGTGTTATTAACAATTCCCTTGATTGGTTACTACATTAATTTTATTTTCTGTTTATGTGTTTTTTTATACTATCTCACTAATGTTTTCCACTTCAAATATTGCTGATATAACTCGCATAAAAAGGAAATACTATTATTCCATATCACTATAAATAGGTTGCAACAACATACTTCTTAGTCAGCAGACTATGACGTGTGCTGTAACATCGTCAGCAATAGAAATAGAAGTAAAGGAACAAGTGAGGGCGGAGTGTTTGAGGTATTCCCGCGCTGCTGATGTTTCTCTTATTGTAGATTGAGGTTGTTATGTTGTCAGCGATTGTGAAGGAGATGGCTTAGTTTAATACAATTCGTTTTGAGTCTTACTCACCCCATCAACTTTCCTCATTCTAAACTTTAAAAAAAGATTTTATCTGTTCCGTATTATTAAACTTTCAACTGCTTGGATTGTTTTCCAAACTTTTCCAACGGATGGACCAATTGGTAAAACTATTTTATACATAGATTATTCTGTCAATTAAAATGTATTCGTAATTAATTCACTGTGAAACGTGAGAGAGAAAAATCTTAGCTTTATTATTGAAGAGTCGCGATTGAAATGTATTTTTTTCATAATATGTCTTGTAAATTAGCAATCAAAGAAATGTCTATATTTTTTTAATGCCTTGATATAATATATTGAATTACTTTACGAGTAAGAACTTACAGAAGAATCCAGAAATAGCAGGATGTTTCTGAATAAAACTGATATATCTAGTTGACAAAATTTATTACGTATGTGTATTATTTTTTACACCTTTGTAGAACTCATAAGGAGTTTGTTTATAAAAAGTAACCGTACGTAGCATATTCAGGATAAATATTTTTATCATTATATTATCTTTGAAATTGTACCAACACAGACGTGTAAGATTAAGCTAATACAAGCATATTTAATAAGTTTTAGTCTTTCCATTAAAGACTTTTTGATAGAAAATCCACGTTTTCTTAAATACTAAATAAGTCGCATTTTTTTATTTATAGTATTTTCTTGCGACTTAGCTTGTAATAGGTATATATGGTTAGTATACTTGAAAAATAATTTTTTTTTTAATTATTTATATTGCTTTGTAACATATAAGTTTTGTATTTCATTTTGGGCAAAACATAGTAAGAAAAGCAAGCACAGTTTTTGACGTTACAGAACTTCGATTTAAATAAAGCATAAAGTCTTAACCGGGTGTAAGAAATTGTAAAATCCTAGCAGCCATTAAGTTTTATATTATTGTTACTAAACAAAAGATTATTTTCCTCGATTCAAACAGGAAAAATCCCGAAACGTATATAAGTTTTACATAATAATTTGTACTAAATACAGTTCTAACAGCACAATTATAAAATTACAGGCAAAACATTGTTTTAGGGTCTTATACGTTACCGTGGTATTAACTAAACTTTTTAATTACTTTAATATCCGTAAAAATCACACAGTTTCGAAAACGGGGTAGGGAAAATATGACAATGAATCACTTCTATAGAATGGCAAAAATAAGACAACACGATACACGGTCACAAATCCCGTGACAGGAAAGAACTAGAGACAGTCCATTTCAGACCTAATTCAATTTCCGTGCTGAGGCCACCATCCTTTGATTTATCTTCCGTTTGTAGTGTTGATATCAAAATACATAAATTTACTAAACATGGGTAAGGAAATAACTGTTCAATATAACAGGCCTTTAATAGTTCAACTTTAATATAATAAGAACAACAGGATTTCAGACATTTGCCATCGTTATTTTACGAAACGTATAATAGCGTTTCGAAGTTTGTAATCTATCCTCTTTGTCAGGTGGGTACATACATTTAAACGTGGAGCAATAGACTGTCACTAAAGAAAAGAAGAAGATGGAATTTTAATGAATGAATCACAACTGCTGGGGGTCCAGGCAGGAGAAAAAGAAACTCTATTTTTGTGACTGCTAAAGATGAAAGTCACAAGCACAAGAAGTCAATAGCTCACCCACATGTCTTATCAGCACAGGCTAAAGCGAGATACTTATGTAGTCTAGTAATAAAATAACTACGTTTTTGAAGAACATCAATGATACCTCATTAACCGCATGGTAAGTACTGTTAGATTTAGTCTATCTTATTTTAGTGCATTCAAATTTACACATGGAAATATTTAATGTAAGCAAATAAAGTCTATAAATAAATAAATGCACTGTCTGCTCCTAGCACAAAATTTGTATCGAAACAAAAACGAAAGCACGATGTAATCCAGATTCCAAAGTCTTCTTACCTTAAAAGCATTCAGTAGCATTGTAAGGAATGCTTAAAGTTGTCAATCGTTATCTAAGGATAACTTTCGTGTAGCGTAATATTGTATAACGACACAATCAGAGAGATTGAGATTTTGATACATGTCGTGACATATCGCGACAAATGAATGATAATCCGAGTTTTGTATCTCGTGGATTTGTATGCTGATATCATACCATGCGTGCATTGAATTTCTACTTTAAGTATTACTTTCCTTTGGATAAACATTTATTCCCTATTTATTAAAAGTGGCACTTATTTGAGTGATATCCAAAGTACAGGAGATTCACTTAAGGGAAGCTACCACTTAAGGCCTGAATTCAAAATGTTGTCCATAAAATGATAATGTTGTTTTAAGAGTCCCTACCTACAAGAGTTTTAAAACGATTCAATATTTTGTATCTATGAAATAATTTTTAAGCATGTTTAATTCCTTAAATATATTATTCTTCTAATTAATGTTATTTATTACAAATAAACTGTTTTTTACAACATAAAACTAAATTAAAATAGTGGAAAGGATATTAGGAGTAAATTTGTGTATACTATTTAATTGCATTCATTGTTATGTTGTTTTTACAATTTGTTTATTATACAGTTTATACAGTGTATTTTATTGTATTATTTCCCCATACCTTTAGCTATAAACATAGTAGAGAGGCTTTCTTAGTGGCAATATGTTTCTATTAAATAGATCTTTAAAATTACATGTCACAGTATAGGGAGTTATTCTGTTCTATTCCCATTTAAAAAGGGAGTACAATTTTTGTATTGATAAAAAATCCAAAAAGGTATTTGAATAAGTAGGGTGAAGGTTGTACATTGATATCTGATACGTTTTGGATTATATCCAGGCGAATCAGGTCATAATTTACTCCCTGATATTTTAGGAGCTATATACCCTTAACTTTTGCTAAATACATCATCGATATATTTTATTTGTCATAGGGTTTTCACTAAATAGAGGTTTAAATTTACGTTTCACAAGATGAGGTATGTTTTCAATTTGAAAATTTAAATTTACCCCCTTCTACCCTTTTAAAATGGGGGGGGAGGATTTTTATTCTCCAAAATAAATCAGAAATTGATTTTAATAATCATAGCGAAGGTTGTACGTTAATATTTCAATCTTTTTGGAATCCAGGACTATTATAACTTAATTTACACCTTGAGTACATGTAAACATTCAAAATCTACTACGAATTATAAAGCACTTGTTATTACATATCCAAATTGGCTTTATGCATTTTTTTAAATTCAACTAAATTTAAACTTAGATACTATGAAATATATACACAGTTCATGAATACAAAGGCAAAGAAGAAAACTATCGGATGGCTGTGGCCAGGTGTTTTGCCCGCAACTGTACTAAATTGGGTTGGATCTTCTTAAACGAATAATGAAATCTCGTCTGCCACAAAGACTAAATGGCTTTTTTAAAATATAACAATATTGTTCTAAATCATTTAAAATGTGTGGAGTGTGTGTTAAATAATGTAATACGTATCTCTATTTTAAGCGAAGACACTGAAGTTTAATAAAAATCTGTATACTACTGCATTAAGTTTATTAATTTTAATTCTATTATTAGTTAATCATAATTTGTAAAAAGTATAACAGAACAATGTACAAGTGTCAATATATTGTAACTGTTATTTGGTAACATCATAGAACAACAAGAGATACAGACCCGTCACATATCACGTGTATTATGAGGCCGCGAAAATCAATTTCTGATGTAATCCAATTTCCCTCTTGAGCATGGCAGGCTTTGATTAGTTCCACTTTTGATTTAATATTATTGAATTAATACTGAACAAACAGGAATTAATACTGAAACCATTATTGGCTTTATCTACCTAAATTTTATATGATGTCTTTCATCATACTAGATGAAGATCAAATTAAATTTAGCTTGATGTATTTATTAGAAAAATTAGTAATTTAGGTTTAGTATTTACATAATAATTACATTTAGTTTGAAAAGTACTTTATGAGCTTCTTTTAATTGGTTGCTAGAGTAACTAAAACAAGAGGAGAGAAATCCTGAATTTTGATCAAAGCCTAAGGGTCGATAATGTTTTTCATCTTCTTTCACGTATTTGAAATCTTCTATCGTTGATTCTTACTCTCTGTATTAACGACAGATAAAGATTTATTGCTGACCTTCTATACCCTTCTGGTTTGATGTCACTTTGCATTTCGAAATATGTTTGTGCGTTCCACTTAACCGTTAGTTTTTGGAAACAAGATATCAACTCTGAATTTTCTTTTTTCTACTTCAAAGAGTAGCTTTCTAAATTGTTTCCAATTCTAGCTAAGCAACAAGAACCATGCACGGGCTAAATTAATTTTATTTTTATGGCCATTACAAACTTAATGTCACCATTTTTTCACATTATTCACGTTCTCCTATTATGAACACTTCGGATAAATACTGAAAGTTTTCAATATCCAGAGCTGAGCAGAATTCTGATAGTAGTATATGAGTGGGATGTCAGCACTGATCAATTCTATCCGCTAATAAACCAGATATAAGGCTAGAAGATTTTACCATTTATACTTATTAGGTAAGTGGTATTCGTACCTTGAATTTTTACTTTTCTCATAGGTTTTAAGCTTAGATATACCTTGTCACTTTCACTGGTTTCTGTGTGGCACCGGGGAGGAAAAGTTTTCCTAAGAAAAGAGGACAATGCACCTGTCATACAAGTATGTAACCAGGCTGACCTTGAAAGGCTTTAGTACTATTCTTGTATTGTAAGTATGTATTTAATTATTGATTCCATAACTTTAATTTGCTGTGTAATTGATGAAATTAATTATGAATTTTTTTGTGACATGTATTGTAATATTTTAGTTTAATTTTTCTCTAAAGGCAGTCCAAAATTTTATTAATAATAAAAAAAATTGAACTTAATTAATGATACTAGTTTTGAAGAGATAAATTGTTTCGATAGAACTTTTATGGTTATTCATCAAAATATTCGCAGCATGAGGCATAACTTTGATAGCCTGCTAGTACACCTATCTTCTTATAAAAGACGACCCGATTTTATATTCCTTTCCGAGATATGGATTAAAGATTCCGAAGCGAATCTGTACCAAATTAATGGCTATACGCTATTTTTAAAATGTAATAATAAATATAGAGCTGGTGGAGTCGCTGTCTATGTTCATGACTCGTTTGTTAAAAGTGTAAATTTTATTTCAACTACTAATTATTTTCAAACAGCAGATGTTTTATCGTTCTCCGTTAAAATTGATTCATATGAATGGTTTTTTATGGCTATATACAGGTTGCAACATTATTCTATTCCTGCGTTTTTATCTGAGCTACAAAACATTTTTAGAAAACGAACTAAAATTAAAAAGAAGTGCTTGTATAATTGGTGACATGAACATTAATTTACTAATCAATAGTAGTGCAGTAGACGATTACGAAATGTTGATGGCTAGTCATGGATTTGAGTCGATGATCAATGAGCCTACAAGAATTGCAGAGCGTTCTGAGACATGCATTGATCATGTTTATGTTAAACTTGCCTGCAAAGGACAAGACAATGATCAGTGCTGCGGTAGAGCATGCTCACATAACCGACCACTCGCTGACAGCCGTGTGGGGGGTGGGTTGAGGGGGGGCGCCCCTCCTGGAGGTTAAGTGGTAGAGAGGACTTTTAAGTCCTAACTTCGCCTCTGTAAATAAAGGCATTTTTCATTTCATTTCATTTGCATTTTCATTTCACCCGGTCCTCGAAACAGCTGATAGCACAAGTAAACAATACCGCATCAACTATAAATATCTTAACGATGTTTTCGACCAAACTGACTGGGCACAAGTGTATGGAACGGAAAACGCGTCCTGATGCTTTTGATAAGTTTTATGATTTGTTGCAAGTTGCGATTAGTGCAAGTAAAGCTGAAATTGAACTAAGAAATAAATGTGTTAAGTTGAAACCTTGGATCAGCGATGGAATCTGTAAGCGTATCATATTTAGAAATAAAACTGTTTAAGAGATTTAAAAAGCACAGAAACCAAACAAGGTGATAGGTTTAATATTTTTTTTCATTCGCTTTCGAAATAAATGAACAAAGACATAAAAGATCTAAAAAATGCTTATTATAAAAATCTGTTTGAAAAAAGCAAAGGTAACCCAAAAACAAACTTGGAATATTTTAAATGAAATAACTGGTCAAAAAAGTAAACAAATGGATTATTCATTGGAAATAGGACAAAATGAAATTACTAGAGATCCTAAAATAATAAGCTGATAAATTCAACAACTATTTCCTAACGGTTGTTGATAGCTTAGCCGACAGTATTGAAGAACCGACAAATTGTGAATTTTTGCCTTATGCCGGGTCATTCCCTAAGAATTACGAAAATGCGTTCTATGTTTCTGGAAACCTGTACTCTTACAGGACCTGCAAGACGCTGTCAACTCATTAAAGAATGGCAAGTCTCCCGGATTAGACGGAATTAGTTCAATTTTAATTAAACACACATTTCCTAAAATTTGTTATGTTCTTTTAATTTATAGTAAATTTAAGTTTTCAAAACAGGAGTTTTTCCGGAAAAAATTGAAGTCAGCAGTTGTTATTCCGATTCACAAGAAAGGCCCCTCAACAATTTGTAGCAACTTCCGCCCTATCTCTTTGGTTTCTACCATATCTAAGGTCTTAGAGAAAAATTATGAAGCGAAAATTGATTAATTTCCTCACTTTGACGGAGTTTTTTAGTCGCAATCAGTATGGGTTCAGAGAGGGCGTGAGCACCGGAAACTACACTTTTAAATTTCATTGGATTGATATCTGAGGGACTTGACCAAACAAAACTGTTAGTGGGCTGTTTTTGGACATAAAAAAAGCCTTTGACACTGTTGATCACGGAATATTATTGGGAAAAATGTTTGACTGTGGGATAAGGGGAGTTGTTTTAAATTGGTTTCAAGATTATTTAAAATCTAGAAGACAGTGTGTAAAAAATTAATGGAGTTTTCAGTGCAATGGGGTGAAATTAAGTGTGGTGTACCTCAAGGATCAGTTTTAGGCCCTACTCTTTTTCTTAATTTACATCAATGATCTTTGTAATGCTAGTCTTCAGGGTAGTATAACTTGTTTTGCTGACGACACTGCTTTGTGTTATTCCAGCTCCAGCTGGGGTGATATAGAGCTTGCTATGAATGTTGATCTCAAAGCGCTAAAGTGGTGGTTTTTGTAAAAACAGAATGGTTCTTAGCCCTGAGAAAGACAAGTTATATTTAATTTTAGTTTAAGAGGTCAAGTGCCTTTTGACGCCGGTGCAATTATTTATAAATGTTTTAATTGTCTTTGCAATAAATTCTATTTGCAATTTATCTTGTAAACCGGTTGCAGAAGCATGTGAAGTTAAATATCTAGGCGTAGTGTTAGACAGAGAATTAAAACTGGAATAACCACATATTAGTATTGAAATCTAAATTAAAAAATTATTTACGAGTTTTTTATTTTCTGAGGAATTTTTGTGACAAAGAGATATTTACGTCTTTTTTATTTTTCATTGGTAAACAGTCGGTTAGACTATGGTATTTCGTGTTGGGAGGCACTTACAAGACAAAGCTACAGCCTATTTGAAACTTCAAAAACATTTTATTAGAATTTATGGTAAACAAACCTAAAACCGAAACCTCATTCCCTCTATTTGTCAGCCTTAATATTTTACCTCTAAGATTTATGTTTGTGTACAAAACTTTAAAGTTGTTCTACGATAAGAGTGGAAACCTACCGGATGTTGACATTAATGAGTATTAGGTTTAAACTTCGCAATGCAAATAACTTTAGAACACCTAAACCACAAAAAACATTTTTTACTAAAACTTACTTTTTTTTTAGCCCCAAGAATATTTAACAAAATTCCTAATGAAATAAAATTTTAAAAAGTCAAAATTCTGTTTTTTGAAGACATTAAAACAATGGTTGTTTTCTTTCTGCGACATTGAGGTTTTAATTGAGGTTCAGGAATAAATGAATTAAATTTTCATTAATTTTTCCAAGCATGGTCCACAAAATTTACCCTGAAATAGATTCCAGTAGCATGTATTATCTTACACATGATTACAGAATTTCAATAAAAATAGCTTATAGGGACTTTTTTTCTTTTTAAATTTAACTGTCCCTGAACTTTTAATTTTTTTTTAGTTTTTAATAATATAATTACACGGTGTCCTCTAAACAGGCTTGCCTTGGAGGCCCCTAAATTTTCTCAGGATTTAAAATATTGTTTTATATGTACATATTAAAAATGGTTATTAGTTTTTCTTCCTCTAGTTGTGTATTTTGTTAGCTTTTATCTGATGTATACTTTAATTAACATTCATATTGTAGTTGCTGTAATGTACATAGTAGTTTAAGACTTAACAATTTGGACAAAGGTTTTTTTTAGTTTGTATAATTTGATTTTTTTTTCTTCATTAAGGTCAGACCTGGGAGAGTTTTTGTTTTGTTTTGTTTTGTTTTTTTTTTCACGCTCTGTAATACTGTATGTATTTATGTTATCCTGAGAAAATAAATTTATTCTTATTCTTATTCTTCTTTTCAGATATACAATAGCACATACTTTTCAAATTTTATTGTTTATATATAATCCGTATTGTTCTATAGTGTAGTATCTGATAATACTACTATAATATTATCAGATTACCGAACAACTCGAAAATTCAAACAGGTACGTTGTATAAGCTTTGAAATATTCAGTGGCCTTATTATATTTATGTGTTTGTAATCAGCCAAAATCAAAATTACCTTTCGCGTCAGATGCTTGATCTTTGTTGCCAGAACGTCTTTCAATCAGCTCTCTCAGAACGCTGCAGTGATCAAATAAAGTTCCTACTGTGATTTCACTATTACTGCTTGTGTTATATTTTGAGTACGTCCTTGTTATTATTATTATATGTTACAGAATTTTTCCAAATTTTCTATTTTTCTATTGAGTCTAGTAGAAATGTTTCGGAAAGATTATGTGACGTAAATTAGTTTTAATTGGTGGTTACTTTTGAAAGATCTTGAAAAAGATATAAAAACTTCATCTAGGAATGAAAATTATCAGAATCTAGGCCCGCTAGTTTTGGTGAAGGTTAAAATCGGAAGGTAGGAAAAGGTATAAAATATGAAATAATACATTTTCTCCAGATTTTAAAGCAAATGTAACACAACTTTAAGAGAGGTAAATGAATGTTATATCGGCATTAGGTAAACAAAAGCAGACCATTAGATTGGCGGATTTCATATAAGTTTTTTTTTTTCATTTTATATTTTTATTTTGCGGTTGAAGATCATTAATTACCCCACATACTAGAGAACCTTTTAGCACTTTAATAGTGGTTTGTTTGTTATATAAATTTCGTTTCTTAGTTTTCGATCATTATATTTTAAAGACACATATATTTTGTAAATCTTCATAAAACAAAAGAGTTACTAGCGGAGAACAAATAACATTATTTTCAAGCTTACAATTAGCTGTAATAAATACGTGAAGAGTTTACGGCTGGCAGGACGGATAGTGTGACGTAGTAACTGATGGTGGAGGGGAGCAGGATCCGGACATACATGGACTTAGACCGGTTGACTACCGTGATCTCGGTAACTGGTATCTGATGTGCCAGAATCAAAACTAGTAACACTCGCTTCAGACGTAGAGCCATATTATACACTACCGTTTGGAAAAAAGCTGCAATACATTTAAATTGGAGTGGTCTAATATATTAACATACACATTTTTTATCTTAACTATGTAACTTTAGTATGTGACACAATATATTGAAATCTTAAGAAAATTTTGAAGCGAGGATTTATCGATGTAAACTGCATTACTCCGGCATGTTCTGGAAGTACTATGGGAGGAGATCTATTGTTAATGGTATGCTCTCAAGGCATAAAGTTTGAGTATTAGCACATAAAACGTACGAGAAAGCACCAACTGTACTAACAAAGACAGTTGAATAAAGTTTGTAATAAACTTTCGTTGTCTCTGAGTAAAACATGACTTACCAACAGTCTTGTAATATATTTTTCGTGTCATTATAAGATGTTACCCTGTAAAACATTCAATGTACTTAATACTTACAAGTAGTAGGAGGATGCCACACCATGTTCGCGTACAATTCTTCACTGAGATTGCTTGCCAAATATAAAGCATACACTTCATTTCATTCTCGAATTTGCGTGTTAAGGAAGACAGAGAGACATCATACAGAAAAGCTATGTTTGCATCTCCCCAGCAGACAAAATATAAATGGTGACAACCTACTGATATTATGATTTCACACGCTCAGCCAAATTCCATTGTTGTACATGCACCACCATTGTTGTCTATGAACAAATAAATGTTATAGTTTAAAGTCTACAGATTAACTCATTATTAAGAAATATTTTCTTATTATCACTAACGTTGTTATCGTTTTGGTAGCAGTGTTTAAATAAAATTAATAGTAAGCCAGAGAGGATATAAAACGAAAGAGGACTCTTAATTCAAATATTTTCACAGATTTTTAACACTTGTTTTCAATATGCATTTCTTTTGTATTTTTAATATAATATAAGTAAACATCAAACGGATGTTTGCAAATGTATTCATCTCGCTATTTTCTCCATGAAGTGTTATTCACAAGATTATTGTAAAATGTTCTCGAACGCGTAGCCAAATCAGAGGAAATTACAAGCACAATTAATATAGGTTGGAGGCGGCTTGTATTATATGGAATCCCATTCATGTTATACACAAAGATGCCATAGAAAGGGTTCAAAAAAGATTTTTACGCTACCTCTATTATAAATGTTTTAATATTTATACATATTTGATTCCTTATGAAGAGCTGATGAGTCTGTTTTTGGGTTTGAGAGTCTGAGCCTGAGGAGGGATGTGATGGAGCAGATGTTTTTGAGGGGCCTGGTTCAGGGACGGGTGGACAGCGCTGAGGGTCTGGGGGTTTATAAGTTTTAGGGTCCCCTAGCTTTAACAGTAGAGGCAGGCTACTGTTTGAACTGCCACACGTGGGGGACGGTGGCGCACGCGTCCTCGCCTCTGCTCCGGATGGTGAGATCACATAATATGATGCTTTCAGGTGGAGGTGATATAGATATATTTTTCGAAAACGGATTCTACTTTTAAAAACAAGTGTCTAATGCTTCTTAAAACAGATCTTAATAATTATGTATAACATTGTTATTTATTAATTTACTAGCGGGCCCGGCGCGCTTTGCTGCGCATTTCAATAATTTTTTGCAAAAGTTGCCCCGCGGTTCGCACGCAATTTCCCGTTGAAAACAGTACACTATATTCACTTATTCTTTTTCTATCACATTCTAAACATTGCTGAGATAATTGATAGTCGTTCCATCGTGAGCCTCTTGGGCGTATTATGAAGGTATGTACCATATTCCTGCCTCTATCTAGCTGTTACCCACGGCTTCGCACGCTAAATCATTAAGAACCGAAGTCCTTATATTACTTAGTAATTTTTTTTTTTTTACTATAATTAAATTTTAGATTAAATTAGTTATATCTCCGATGCCACGATTGAGCTTGCTTTGTTGTCTCGATCGAGAGAATATGTACACACGGAGTTTTGAGAACCATACTTCTGTCAAAAAAAAACAACTAAGGTTTGATTTTATAACATTCTTTATATTTGTAGCCAACGTAAGATAGTAATTATGATATCTGCATTACTCTTCTGATCAAGCAAAGCATGAGCATGGTTTATATTAAATAAATATTGCAGTTAAAGGTGAATTTTTACGTCAAATTTGAATTGTATTATCTGGATAGTAAAGTCTATGTTTAACAGTGATTGCAAAAACAGTTTAAACAAAATTTTGTCGTTTCTCTTAAGCTTACTCTATGCTTTAAAAACTATAAGTGTAATATATGTTTACAAAGAACAGCTGATTAAAAATTTGAAAAGACGTTAATCATATGTTTGCTGCAATGCATTTCTTATGGGTATTTCTGTAACCAGTGGGGCGGAATCCTGAATCGGGAAAGGGATGGGCATAGCTTATAAACCTTCTCCGTGGAAAATACATATACGTACAAAATTTTCATCATGATCGGTCCAATAGTTCACGATTCCATAAAGGACAAACATACAAACATTCATTTTTTTATATATATAGATTTATGAAATTGTTAAATTTTTAGAATAGATATATTACACAACATATTGTTTTGCATTTTTTCTGCATGTTGAAATGTACAACTTAAAATATGTTTCTTGTTTGTTGATTATTAACTAAAGTTACAATTGATTTATTTGTGAATTCCAAATGCATGTTATACTCACATATTGTTATTGTTTATATATTGTTATTGTTATTTTTTTTTATTCTGGCCATTTATTTATTGTTGTTATTTACTTATTGTTGTTATTTATTTGTTGTTGTATTTATATATTATTTGAGTGAGTTATGTCTATTTACATAAAGGATATATATGCGTGTGTATTCCTTAAAATTAAGGTGTAGGTATAATTATTATTAAGTAGTAGTTTCAATTATTATTATTGCTTTTAAAATTTATTGCTTGTTGCATGTGGTTGGGGACTTTAACCCACAAAATATTGTATTGTAATAAGAGAAACTGCCCCAATGTAATTGGGTTGTTACTGTTTTTGGAGCATGTAAAATAAAAATAAATAAATATCCTCAGTGTTGCCTGTACAGAAATAGAGTACCATGAAAAATTTTAATTATACAAGATAGTTGGTTTTTACGATAACGTTCAGACATATGGGATAGACAATAAAACAGCACCTTTGGCAATAGAGTTCGTTCATGCCTATCCAATAAGTAAACAAAAATAAAGAATTTGACTAATTTTATAAAAACTAAATTTTGGGTGGGCTAAATGTGAAATCTGTCTTCTTGTCAGGACAACTACAGCTTTCTAAAAACACAAGATTTGTAACTTGGAGTCACGTACTTCTCACACGTTTTAGTTTTGATAATGAATGTCAAATATCTTCATCGTTATATGTTATAGAAATTATAACTATGAAAATGTCCACAGTCCTGTTATTATTTGAAATCATCCATAAATAAAACGTAATTTGTCATCAAAACTGTCAGTATTCAACATAATAAATGCTAGATTTTATGTCAATGTTAAGTTAAGCTTCAATTCAGTTTCCTCTTAGTGCAGCATCTGGGATTTCACGCTGTTACAGAATTGAATTATAAAATCTAGAATAATATACGTCTGAAGAGATCCCAAAAATGTCGGTGACCAAGGATCTTCAAAAAAATAAACCGTTTACATCGCTTTGACATCAGAAGAAACACCTAGACTACAAGATACAGTTAAATATAGGTGAAGGAGTATTCTCATCGTCTCATCAGGTACATGATTTAGTGCACTACGTTGTGATAGACACAATCACGGTGGAGCAACCGAGTTTTCTACACATAAAGTACAACTGTATAAGGTTCCTCACATGTTATACCACCGCATATGCTATCATATAAATTTTATAAAATTGCACTTTTTGGAGAACTTACGTGGCCCTGAGCTTTCAATTTTTTTGGTGTCACGTTTAGGGACGTAGACAGAAAGTCTAAGTTAGATGATAGGTATAGAGACTAATTATGAGTACTGTTTCTGGAAGAAGATGAACAGTGTATACATTACGTCCTAATATGCATAGATATAATCTAATCGGTTTAAGATATTGATGTAAAATCTTCAACATACCTATTAAAATACTTTTTGCTAAATAAATGGGGGCAGAGGGGGTAACTTTAAATATTAAAATTGCAACCCCAATTTTGTGAAATATAATTTTAAAGGTAAATTCAAACTAAATGCAATAATCTGAACGAAATATCTCTACGACGATCCTAGAAAATCTTTAGGTTAAAACAACCCCTTACATCTAAGGGTGTATATTAAGTCCTGTTACACCTGGATCTATTGAAAACTGATTGAGATATCAATGTACAACCATCACCGTATTTATTACATTACATTTTTAGAGTTTTTGAAGAAATCAAACTTTCAACCCCTTTTTCAAAGGCGGTTAGAAGGGGGTGGGTTTAAATATTCAAATTGCAAGCCCTATTTTTTGACTTGCTATCTCACAGGTCTATTAAAAAAAACAATGACACTAATAAACTTACGTTAAGTGTGTATCAAAAAATATATTCCAGCCTTACATGTGAAATAATTGCTTTAACGCAGAAATGTTTTTCACAAAAGTTTCTGTTTTTCTATGAAACTTACAATATCTAATATAAACTTTTATGAGATGAACTTGTCATTAATTTAATAACATTATTTTAGTGGAAATTGCCTGGAACTAATAATATCCACTAATGTACGTATAATTGGTATAATCAGTACTTCAAAGTGACAACTAATTAAATCCACCTTACTTACTACAGCTGTTCCAGAGCGTGGTATAGACAAGCTTCTGTAATTACAATGATTATATATTCCGGGGTGTGGTTAAAGCTATACAATCTCCGTTAGTTGTCGTACAAGACATGTCACTTCAAAGAATTAATCTAGCTTTCACTTCAAGACTATATGACTGTATTGTAACAAAGCCAGCTGGTGAAGCAGAAGAACATTAATAATAAGTTTGGAGTTTAGTATTGTAACAGCAAGAAGAATAGGAGTTTTAGAATGTGTTTTATCAGTAAAAAATCCGTGCAGTTTCAGACCAAAATCTTGTTGATTGTGTTGTTAGGAAACCAATTGTCTGGTAGCCACTGTCGAGGTTCTTGTTACTGTACGTGCTAACTAAGCTCATATGCAAATTTTTAATTAATTACCAGTACTTAAGGTTTGGTGGTGTAACAGCGAGAGGATTAAGTATTTTAGGCTTTTAGGCTTTGTTTCAACACTGCAATATCATAGGTAGCTATATAATTTCTATGTCCTGTCTACATGTATGCTTCTAAAAATACATAATTCTAGCATACTTTGATTATTTTAAGGTAACACATGCACCAGTTTTTTTAGGTCGATATTGCAATACAACAGAAATGATATTTGTATTTGATGTGACACAAAATAAAGGTTTAATATAGTTTTAGAATAAAACCACTTTACAATACATTTTTACAGTATTCCTCCATTACCTCCATAGCTGTGTAAGCAAAAGCAATAGGGTTTGTTGAAAGGTTCAGAAAATATAATTGGTATTTTGCTTGTATTGTCTTCCAAAAATGCCAATTGTAATAACGTAATTAATAAATAAATAACTATGTTAAATTGAGTGAAACTTTGATATAGGAAGGAGCAAAGATTACGTGATCAGAAAAAAGGAAATTTAGTGGTCAAATGCCATATGGCCAATCAGAGGATAGGTTGTAATCTGAACCAGTATGTAATTGGCAAGTGCCAGCAAAGCTTTAACTCGTCGCAATCAAAGAAAGTTATTAATACCATCCTCTGCGGCCAATTAGGGGACAGATTGTAATTTGAAACTCTGTGTGATTGGCCAGGGCCAGTAAAAAGCTTTACCTCATTCCAATCAGGGAAAATTGTCGTTCAAATGTCATGTGGCCAATTAGCGGACGGTTTGTAATCTGGACCCTTCTGTAGTTGGCTAATGCCAGCAAAGAAAAAATACCCAGTGATGGAAAATTAGTGGTTATATGCTTTTTGGCAATACACAAAACAATTATCACGGCAAAAACAAAATAAAAGCCTGTTTTTGATTGACAGGTTGTAATCTGAACCCGAATGTAAATAGCTGGAGTAATTACACAAGTAAGATTATATAATAAACTGAAGATAAGGGAATCACTGCTAAGCGTGGTAATGTGTGACTAATTTAACGCGTGTCACGGAGTTTGATTTTTTATATAGAGTGTACAGACTGTAGCATTTTGCTATACAGAGAATATTATCTTATCCTTGTTTTGGTTTCCTGCATTTTTTATTATAAATTGTATAAATGTGTTTCAATAGTTTTCTGCAAGTTACCTTTGGTTCATTAATATTTAAACGCCACAATACTGAAGGTTTACGAGTTCTACCCACTCAATGTTTATAAGGTAGTTAAGACTTGTTAGGTAGTTTTATTGCCCATTCCACTTCAGACACACTCAAGAATATTGAAACCCAACTAAACTTTGCAAGAACTTACTTATCTTTCTGTTCACGATACTGCATTTAATGAATCCCAGCCACTTTACTATAACTCCTAATAAAGCAGAAATACTAAATAATACATATTAATACTTAACCGTAAGTCACAGCAGAAAAGAAAACGCTTAAAAAGGTTTACGTATATGTATATTAATGAATTAATAGTTGGGTAGCAAACAACATTTTAACATGAACATGGGTCATTGGGTTTGTTATAAATTATTTTAAATGTATAATTTAACTAAATGCGGAAAATCATAATGTAAACAATCGGATAATATAAGTAATCATTTAAAATTAGACCCTTATATCTCTTAATTATACTAAATAATATTAATAAAATAATATTATAAACAAAATAGTACTAGATGAAGATACAAAAACTTTTTATTTGCTAGGCCTTTTCCAGCATTTGCATTTGGAGTTTTTAATCTTTTAGAAACGATAGCTAATTTTGCATGATTGAGTAATATACTTTTCTTTTTGGATCTGAAGTTATGTAACTGGTTGAAAACTATAACAGGTGAGCCTCCTCACTCCTGCCTTCTTTGGGGTATTTCAAGGTTCACTTTTAGGTCCAACCATTATCAACCAGTCAATTTATATTTGTATATATATATATTTATTGGTCAAAATTAAAACGTAGGTTAACTGCTTCTTGCCGATGATTGAAGATGTCACTATAGAATTCTTCTTACTATATGTAGATTCAGCGGAATAACATGAATGGTTTTGCCAGATGTTGGTGTGAAAATTAAATATAAATTAACTAATCAAAGTAAGAACTGATGACCTTTCATCGATTTCTACCTCCTGGGCTAAGGTAGTATCTTATAATGAGTATCTTCATTGTGGATAGGAAATACTGTGAAGAGAACGTAGAATTATTGTGCATAAGATCTACTTCAGGACAAATCGCTAACGTAAGATTTTGTATCCGGTGTATGAAAGGTTAATAGGACAATTGATTTATAGTTTTTTTTTTTTTACTAGGCTATTTCGTTTGTTCCATTATGAGTTTGTAGTATTGGACTGATAGTTGGATTGCCATTTATAACTATACTAATGGTAATTTGACGGAACATACTTAAATATATTTTCATTTTTTTCCACCCACTGTATGTTCATACTTATACGAATAAATATAATAAATCATACGAATATTATACACACATAATAAAGACTGTGTACGATGGTTTCAATTAGTTTTTGCGGCTGGCTAAGTTGCAGTACTTCCAGACAGGTGCTGTCCCCAATTACAATACTTCGTTAATGCATGTTACGCATGCCTTCAAACTGATTGTCTTGTATACGAAACCAGAGTATTGTCTGGGATAAAACGGTATTATGAAATATTCATTTATACTTATAAATTTAGATAGTGTGAGCTTAAATTTACAAGATATGTTAGTCCATTAACACGTGTGTTGCGTTTCTTTCAACCACACAGTAAATAAAATCCGGAACGTAATATCATGTACAGTCACACTTACACAGCACACATTATTTTGCAAATGTTAATATAAATTACAACTGTAAAGTCTAAACTTGAACCTTGTTGGACTTGGACTAAGTTAAAAATTAGTTTCAACTGCCAGTCTCTGATTTCGACTACATACTTTTATAGAAACATAAAATTATATCATGTTTGTATGTTATTACATAAACATTATATCCATCCAGTAGGATATAAGACTACCAATTTTAGTTTTATTATTGCCTTATTTTTTGTGATCATCTAGAGAAAAGGGTTCGGACGTTATATAAAAAATTCCAGAAGGTTTAGTACTAATATATCACAAAAACCACATGTTTTAGCGTTACTAATCTTAGAGGAAAATAAAACAGTATTTCAATTTATTTTATTCAATAATTACTTATTTAGAAACTTTCAAGTACCATGTTGCATAGAATATGACAAAATAGCAGAGATATTTATTTTACTCTTTAATTAATCTTTATCTTTCATAAAAAAAATAATTGAAAGTGAAAGAAACCCTGCTACGCGTGGTAATATTTTAATATTATAAAATGTTAATATTTTACACGTGCCCCAGAGTTTTAATTGAATGTAGCATTTACAGATCGTAACATTTTTATATAACCAGAATATTGTTCATCCATCCTTTTTTTCCAAACTCTTTCTTTTGAATCTATTGTTTTAACTCTTTTTCAATAGATTCCTGCAAGTTACCCTTGGTTAATTAATTTTTAAACGTCTCAATATTGAATGTTTACGAGTTTTACCGACACAAACAAAGTTTATAAGGCAGTTAAGACTTGTTAGGTAGTTTTATTGCCCATTCCACTTCAGACACACTTTGCAATATTAAAACCAAACTGAACTTTGCAAGAGTTCAGTTTTCTTTCTGTTTACGATATTACGTTTAAATAATTCATGGCGTAGTACTATTGTCGTTATTATATACATTATGCAATTTCTTTATAAATCCAAATTAAACTTGATCATGTACTAAATAACTAAAAAGAATCTTATAAAGTAATACTTTACCATACGAGAGTAGAACATATTTTAAAATTTAACTTATATGGTTATTAATATAATAAATATTGTGTACGAAATAAATTGTACGATGTCATAATAATAATAATAATAATAATACTAAATGAGGATGCAACACATCTTTAACATGCTAGGCAGTGTATACATTTTAAGAATTTCTTTATACCCACATTTTAATTGGATATTTGGTTTATCAACTGAATAGGTGGAATTATTTAATAAGTTTCTGTCTTGTTTGAGGTACCTACTGCAAGTTTGAATTTTGGATCCAATAATGTTTAAAAGAATAATCTTAAATTGCCTGTTTTTAATGATTACAGAAGATGTCCTAAGTGATTTCTTTTCATGTACTTGGATAAGCAGATTCTGCAGAATGTCTTGCACGGGTTGACCTGATTTTGTTGTGATTTAATTAACATACACTTAAAGAAACCTAAAATATGAATTAGTGCATCACTATTTTTAATTTTTGTATTATTAATTTTGGTTTTTTCGTGACCATGTCAAATAAATGTGTTCTCATATTTTCTAAACCATAACATAGGGTTTAGCAGCAACATATTACACTTATAATAACTTTAGTGATATTTGGCTGAACTTCACCAATGCCTATCACTCGAGGGGCTGAAAAGTCTCATTCCTATCTTTCCGTCTGCCTGTCTTTCTTTTCGTGCAATATCTCGAAAGCGAACTCAAATGAAATCAGATCCTTTATTTTCAATCTAGAATTATATATATATATATATATATATATATATATATATATATGTGTGTGTGTGTGTGTGTGTGTGTGTGTGTGATGTGTCGAGTGCCAGAAACTCCTCAACACTTTGTAAAAGCGTTTAACGCTAGTGAGAGTTTGAGTTAAGATTTTTACACTTCGGGTGTTGAGGCATTTTTGTTGTTGTTGTGCCAATCTGTTTATAAAAAGAACACCTGCCTGTGAAGGCTATCTTTCATCAACCACCTTTCTTGTGTTTTCCTACATGGTCGCTAAAGTTTGCCTCGTTTCTTATGTCCACTCGTTTAGACGTTTCAAAGATTTAAAAGCACTCCAAAGTGAACAATTGCTAATTTATGTCAAATTTCCTGCACCAATTTTTTTAAATTCAAATATTCGATTATGTGAATTTTTTTAGTGGTAGCTATTGGCACAGTCTCTACAAATTAAAGTAAAATATGATAATTTAATAAGCGTCTATAATTTATTATTATTATTATTATGAGACTAAATTTAGCCACAATATGCAGTAATCAGTACCACATAAAGTAACATTTTATAACTCACGTAGATGACTTATAATTAAGTAAGTCTTCTAACTTGTAAAGTAATTCTAGAGTAGAGTAAGAAAACTAAAAATATCAGACAAAAGGGATAAGAGTCATAGAGTCAATTCTCTAACTTAATTAAGAGGCGTTTGTCTCGCAGTCTACGGTGACGGATTTGAGGGTTGAGTTACAAATAGTACAGGTTCCAATCTTGTCTGCGATCACTTCATATCATCAGTAAATTTGATCTTATCGTGTACTGACTCTTCTCGTATACTGCTTCATGAGTTCTTCAAACCGGTTAATAGTTCATGAAGACTAGCAAAAGAAGTATAGAAAAGGCTGTATGTTCCCTCCTTACAAAACATTTGAACCACTACAGACTTCGTTAGGTCTTCACGAAATTAACAGCAAGCATAATCATTTCCCAAAACTTTGTAAGTTACAACAAAGTGAAAAACCACACGTAGTTGTGTCTCACAATATTGAATTTCCTTATTCCAAAAAACATAAATTATAGAAAAAGTGTGTCATAATTGCGGTCACTAAAACAATACCAAATTTTGCATAATATACAGAATATATAATAAAACTTGTACTATTGAAAGTTAAAATACAGTATGTTATAGTTTGCTGTAATTTTATGAACTTTCTTTTACTATTATAAATTAAAAATACTTGTTAAATAAATCATAGAAAAACGTCTCAGTTGACGTATTCAGTAGGTGTTTCAGTGAATAATCGGGATTAAATCCAGTAGTATTGTTGATGAAACTGGTTGTGGAGACCACGTCTATAACCTCAATAATGGCTTATGTTCCCCTACAGCAGCGGACCAACCCTCTATTGTAGACAGTGGTGCTAAACCCATACGAGCAGCTGTAATTGTTGTACAGTTTCATCAATTCCTTTACCACAAGACTGTATAGTATCGCAGCCAATGTTATTTACAAAATGTATTCAGAGGTAAGGCAAAGATTTGTCGTATCAAATAAAATAATTTTAATATAGTAAAAACATGTGATATACATCTTTTTATTTTATATTAAGATGGAAGATTCCTTGATTTTTAAGGGAACTGAATGCATGTTATACTAATAACACTACAATATTTACATATTTGTTGGCAAACATAGATTAAAAGAATCTATGCCATGCAGAAATCAACTCTTGCTTAAAAAGCCAATCGTACCATAGGTGGAATGCGCGGATAATAAAAATTGTTCATTGATTCTTAAAGCATGGACTTTTATATTGTAGAATTATTATGTAATAAGTAATGTTATTTTAAATTAAATTAAATTATTAAAATACAACTCTTCAAAGGTACGGAGTTATCTATAAGACTAGGTATATTTATGTAATCTATTTATTAACGGGATATTTAGTGCCTCGAATATTATGTTTATGAACTATGTATCTAAAACTAAATAAACACTCTTTATAATGATTGCTATGTGGATATCATCCTAATAATTGTAACCTGTATTATTTATGCAATCTCTGTACATTATATTAGTACAAATTTTAAGGTACATTATTTATGAAAACGTTTTCTACATTTATTAATTTTAAACACTATCAAGAGAAAAAATGTATAAATATAAAAAACTATGTTAAATTTAGTTTTAATTAAATAGATATAGATACATGAAAATATTTAAATTAATTTCAATTTTTCAAGATTATTTTTTATTAAAAATTTAATTCAATATGATATTAATATTTATATGTCTGTATAAATATTTAAATTCATTGTTCGTGTATAATTTTAAAACGTTGTATAAACCTGATAAATAGTATCAATTAATTTAAAATTCTATACATAATACTAGGAGCTCCTATACTGTATATTTACAATTTCACGAATCCAATAACAGATATATAGCTGAAATGAAGTACTATCCAAATAAACTTTAAACGATAGGGTATGGATGAAAAGAAGCATGTTATATTACCATATGTTCATAGAGTTAAATCCTCAATATTACTGCATGTTTTAAAAAAAACATTTGAGAAAGTCATTGTAAGTGGATTCTATTCATTAAAAGCCTACTGATTAATTTCCACTTTACATGACACACTGTCTCAACCAAAGTTGTAACGTTCTAAAGCTTAGTCTGACCCACATTACTCTTATCTCGGCTTAAAGTGCGAGACTTTCCTCTATAAATCAAGACTTTGCCCTTCTACTGAAATACGTAAACTTCGTGAAACTTTCAACCCATTTTTTTAAATTTCAATTGGTACTTGTTGCTACGTATTAACCAGATGTTCAATATGAGCTAAACTGCATTCTTTGTTTCAAGTTTGTTTTTGGCGATGGATGGTCGTAAGATTCCGGAAAAAAATTACAGTTATATGTTACAAAATCTAGAAAACAATATTGCTAGTGTTATACAACCAAGACTAACGTATAGATTTCTTCAATTTTTAAACCAACTTTAGGTTATCCTTTAAAACTCATCAATGAAGAGTTAAATAGATGATTTTAAAAATAAAGTTACCTCAGTTCTGGACAGTGACCAAATTAATTTAGTGTCATTCCATTAAATAAATCAGTGTTTGATTTTATTTCAGGCTTAACCGGATTTAATTTTAGAGAATATTATTTATTAATTTGATGACTATAAAACTTACAGACCATAATGGAAGCAGCAGTTAAGTTTAGTATGTTAAACACAATATTATTCGTTTGATAATATTGTGTCAGTCTCAATCGTGTATAAGATTTACGTGTGACGTTCACATATTACAATTAACCTCACACAATATCCTTTGTCTAAACCAAATTCTTGCCTTCATTCCTATTAAAACTTAATAAATTATATACAATTATTGTATATTTTGGGATTTTAAGTGGTACCTGAATTATATGAATAGGTATAAATATTACACGCCATAATGAAATGGAATAACTAACAAATCCTTACTATTGAAACATCACGCATTTCAAAGAAGGGTTAACTTAATCTTTTCTAACTTAATCCTTTTTGGAGAATGGATGTCAAAGTCCTGAAAATATGAAAATTTACTAGCCCTATGCAACATACCTCCTCAATACCTGCGGATTCATGATCATTATATTTCAACAAATCTGTTTGCTTCAAATGCAATAAATGATCCTCATTTCAATAACAACCTATTCACTTTCAAAAGGATCGCTTCTCATTAAACAGCTAATGCAGGATGCAATGTGATATTAAATAGTTCGACATTTGTTCCAATTTACCGGTTCATTGCCAGCTTCATACTTCGTAGTATATATTTAATTCTCTTTCAAATATTTAAAGTACTTAAAGGTATTTAAAGTATAATGTTTTTAAATACAAAAATTATAATTATTAGAACCTTCGCTAAAAATCTCTAAATAATTCTATTTCTAAAAATCTATGAATAATTCTATAATGCCCGTTGGACATTAACACTATTATATGCTATTATTTTATTTCCAAAAACATTACTTGAAAGGACTTTCCCTCTTCCAGACTGGTTCTAAACTTTACTGTCAGCTGTCTTAGCGTCAACCACAAAGTACCGTGACGTGACGCAGCTGTTGCGTGCTCCCAACGTCACCGCCTGTCACTTTCTAGCCAGCTGTTTCAATACACAAACAAAGAGCTGTTATTCAAATGTGTCCCATTTGTTGACAAACACATAAGCTTACTGTCAGTTAATTCAATAATTAAAAAATAAAACTTTACTCTGAAGCTGCAATTAAATTGCACATACACCTTATATAATAACACACTATCATTCAATATGAATTATTACTATTGCAATAAATATTATTAATTTTATATATGGTATTTTACATTATTGCTAGATATTTTTGTATATTCTCAGACGTGCATGACGTATTTTCAGGGGTCCATTCTGTAATAACATTGGATTTCATATGCTGCACTAAGAGAAAGGTGAATTGGAGCTTAACTCAACCATGTACAGTTTATTGGATGAAGCCAGATGTATTATTTAATTAACACCGACAATAAAGTCAAGGTTTAGATTTGTAACTTACGCGCAAGACTCCCGTATTGGATCCCTCAGTCTTTTGGCATGTAACTTGAAAATGTAACTTCTTTTGGCATTCGTTTATTTTTCTAGTGACCATCGCTGATCATACTACGTGATATTATGGTAATTAATAATATTTTAATTATTAAATTAAATCTTTTTTGTTTACGACTAAAAGAATTAACAATTATTACCTGCGATATATATTTTTTTATTATTATGGCATCCTGTAAAGTGTACTATTGCCCAAAGACATCTTACTTACCTTGTAAGCAAGTAACCGGTTAGATGTTGAGGACTTGGCCTCAAAAGTCACTCAAAATGTTGCTCCCCCTTTCGAGAGTAACAACTGAAACTAAATAGTTGCAGAACAAAACCTAGTATCAATCAATAGGCTCAATGAATATTAGTATTTGTAATCTAAGCATACTATAGTGTACTACCGTTACAGGATATAGTTATGTATACCTTCCTAGCAAACTGTAGTTTTCGTGTTTCTTGTAAAGGATAAAAATATAATATCAAGAAGTTTATTAAAATAATAATTAAAATATATTAATTATTGTTTAGTCACTTAATATGATAAATACCTGCAGTACTTTCGTTACCAACATTGCAATACAAAAATACTTTATTAAATTTTTGACACAATAAAAATACAGATTTAATAATAATTTGTATGAGTTTGAGATTTTCCTCTATTGATTTCCCTAAGCATTTAGCTCGCTACTTCTAAAAGGCGGGCGAGTGCATACCGATTATAATAAATAATAGGCTAGTACAAAATACTACGATAAAAAAAACTTCAAATGCAAGCGTAATGATTTTGCGTTAGAAAAGGTTGTCAGTTTTAGCTACAAAGATATAATCATCTTTCATGATCGAAATTTTTTGGAATTTTAGTGTAATTAAAATTCTGTGTTATAAGCCTTAATTAGCTAAGATTCATTAAATATTATACATCGCTCTATAATGCGACATAATCTTAACTCACAAATTAATTACCACGTATCGTTGTTAGCTTGAATCTGTGACATAAAACTTTACTTTATATCTGTCTAACCACATTATACGATATTTTATTTCGGCAAAGAGAGGTCCTATTAACTTAATGCTGTTGTATAAGCTTTATTTCTATACGAATAACTCTGAGTTGGATTTTTTCGCATGCCAACAGTAGGATATGTCTGAGCGTTAGCTAACAGTTTTACATAGGTTTTATGGGTAAAAAATTAAGACAGCGGAAATATAGCAGAGTGAATAAATTTAGAAACAAACTCAATATTCTTACAAATATTTTTAGAATTAAAATTCTACTATCAGGCCTATGTATACCAATTGGGTAAAGTCATAGTCAAAAGTTAGTAACAATATTTCAGTTCAGCGTACTCTTGGGTTGTAGTACTCTTATTAGCTTACTTAGATTTTATTTTATGACGCATTTATTATATATACACTGCTATGAAATCTGAAATAAATAAAATATATGTAAA
The DNA here is from genome assembly GCF_021130785.1 of Homalodisca vitripennis. Lineage (NCBI taxonomy): Eukaryota > Metazoa > Arthropoda > Insecta > Hemiptera > Cicadellidae > Homalodisca > Homalodisca vitripennis. The sequence goes on from NC_060213.1 coordinate 2,314,668, forward strand.
TGTATCATGTGGGAAGGTATTCCAATAACGTCTTCATCTATAGAATTTGAATTTTAAATGCAAACTCATTTCTAATTAGACAAGAATGTTTCAAATAACTGAACATGTACAAAAACGTGGCTTAGCGTCAATGAAGCTTTTTACTGTATCAAATGGATGTAACACTGTTTTATGGTTTTCCTCTATAGTGAATTCATTGAGCTTAAGGTGAGTTAACGCTTTATATATCATACTCGTTCTATTAATTATAGACTGGCCTAAATTTTTAAGGTTTTCCATATTTTTATATTTTATATTACGAGCAGTTGATGAACATTTAATTTAGTCAAACACACGTCACTAGATTCTCAAAAATATAATAGGACACAGTCATTACCAGCCGAAAATAAAACCGCTACTACATATATAATCCTTTCAAACAAAGGTGATTAGAGGGACATTAATGAATAAACAGCGAGTCCCAATTTATACCTGCTTTTTGATTACAATCAGGCTATATTAAAATGTTCCACAAAGACTAAAGTGTTCAAATATATGAGAGATGAAATGTGTAAAAAATTACTTCCACGAATCATTTTACACTCTTGTAATTTTTCATAAAAGAGCTCCTTTGTTTAAACAATATTTGAGTTATGTGTTTAGGTAATCATAAACTAATTAAGTTGCAACACTATGTAAAACAGTCAGTTTCCTAAACATGAAAAATACTATTCAAGGATAACGCAATATTGATTATCTCTGTCTTAAATAAATATTATTTACTCGTATGAACATTATTTCATTCCTGTTTACTAAGATGATTGTGTATTGATTGTTACGATTTTTACTAACGAAAACTGCACTAGGAAATTTATTTGATATTTATACATGATTTTAATTAATGTTACACGTCCACTCTATTATTAATAAATTATAATTATAAAGAAATAAATTGAAGTATAAAGATAACTAAATAATAATTAATGATAAATGAGTTATTTAAAAAAAATTAAATCCATAAAATCCACTGTTAGTTTAATACAAAATTATTATATTCCATGTTAAAATTAACCTATTTTAAATGTTATTAATAAGTATACGTACGCACTTTTACTTGAAGTAACTGCAGACCAGATACCGAATAATCCTACTTAAGTAAACATTGTCATAGTAAACGTTATCACTCGAGTTTTTTTTAGTAAAATATTTTTCAGTTTATAAAAACTGTGCATTTAAAAAAAGAAATATTCAAGTGTAATAATACCTAACATAAAACCTGGATATAGACGACTTATGTAAAAGTACAACAACAAATCATGTAAATGCATGTTTTTAAATGGTATAAAAATCAAGAATGGATATTAATCAATTATGCATGACTGAAACTATTATCATTTCTGGTAAGAAAATTCCACCATTACTACATTAAATATAATTAATTGTAACGTGTTGTATTAAAATGACTCATACGAACGGGAAAATTTAAATTTAAATTCTACTGAGTTTTCTTAATAAATTGAACTTATTGTAATAAATGAAAGATATTTAAGTGGAAAAAATAAGTAAAATGGATACACAGGTGTCAAAATAAAAAGCGACGACAAAAAATATATAAACTAAGAAACATATTGTATAGAATTTTTAACTAAAGAGTCTTAAGACAAATATTTGATATGGAGAGACTTAAATTGAATGACTTAAAACAAAGATTTTAAATCAAATAACAACAATTGACTGTGGTTCACCAAGCGGTGTAATTTGTGGTGTAATAATAATTAGCTCTGCGAGTAAATTTATATTTAATTATGTTATTATTTCAGCAGTAACATTGTAAAACATGGTTACATCGTTGTACTTGATTACATTCCATTTTTATAATCCGCAATGCCTTTATACTTTAAGTATACAAAGTATACAATGCAATATACTTTCCTGTATTAAAACTAAAATATATTTCTTAATAGTTGTGTGCGGGACGAAAAAAGCATTAAAATAATAATGTAACGAGCCTTCAAAATAAATCAAACAATTTTTTCACAAAATGGCTGGTTTAAGTGTTTTTCGTAATGAAATTGGTTTATGGGATATGAATACATAAACACATTGTACTGAATGTCTCATGTAAGTGCGACAGTCACTTAAGCATTGTCGTGTGGTACAATAAAAGTCACGTCTCTGGCATTACCCTCATACGACGCTACCGTATAATACCCTTATGTTGGCTGTAAAGTTCGTATCAGAGTTGTAGAGTACAGAGTATTATGCTCAAGGATAGATAGTAAAGGGTGATTTATCAGTTTTATCGGACACTTTAAGCTATCAAATAAGTTTCCTACCACCTTTTTGTAAGCGTTTGAGTTCAAGTATACGCTGCTAAAACTTTGGAAGATTTTTTTACAATTGAAACCACAACAAAATCAATATAAACTGTCTCATATGGGCAAAGGTGAGAGCTAAACGTGTAAAAAGTTACACTGTCCGTGAGCAACAGAGTCTCCTAATGGTACTGAGTGGCTAAGCCATCATTGTTCTCATTCGATGTTCGATGTTCATCACACTGTGTCAGATTATGACAGATTGCGTAGATATTCAAAATGGAGAATAAATAATCTATTTTAGCCAACAGGAAAACTTTAATGACAAAATACGCTTTTGCAAAAAACCTTTAGCCTAATTCTTAAAATACACTTAATTCTGAACATTGCTTTAAGCCTTAAAAGAGAAATTTAAAGAATATTATGAAAAATTATGTATTATGTTGTACATATAATATTCAAGAAGTATAGAAGACAAATGTTTATTCTAGGTTGGAGATTGTCCGTTTTAAAACTCAAATAAAATCAAGGTTTACAGTGGTTCGATCCGTGATCTAGTTATGTCATTTTATATTCTAAATAATAATAAAATATTTCTAATCAAGACACTTGGAAACTTAAAATATCCCAAGTAAGGCCTTTCATTAGGGAAATAATAATAATTGTTTAATTCTGACAATTTTTCTACGAATGCAAGTTTATCCTTTTAGCTCAGTGAATCTTAAATATATATTAGATGTATGTTAATTTAAAACCTTGAATATAAAAGGAACTCCTCAGATATAATATAAAGTTCAACACTCAAAATTATTTTTTTATTTTCTCGTAAATTTTTGAACATTTTCCGTTTTAAAATATATGTATTTTATTGAATTACTAAAATAACAAGATTTGAGTACGCCACAGCAGATTTCGTGTAGCAATCATAATTTTTTATCTTCCCCTCAATTTCTGACCATTATCAGTTGTAAATTATTTGTATTTTGGATTCAATTGTAGAGTCCCGGTAATCCGAGGTGAACGGGACCGAATGTACCTCGAATTGTGAAGAAACTCGGATTATACGGAAACACTTTGAGAAAAATTGGGTTATAATTAGAACTGAAGGCAAACAAAAGAAATATGCTTTTATTACAAATACCAGCATTAACAAATTACTTACAGGGGTACAAAGATGCAATGTTTACTTAAAAAAACTGTCTAGAGTTTTTTTGTTTCACCACACTGCAGCGTTTGCGGGCAGCCATGTCTCTCCACCCGCCGAAGCAATAAACGTGTCTGCCGCTGTCGCCTCTGCCTGCTGCTGCTCTACGTAGCGCAGGGGCCGCATCCAGTGCCGCGTAGCCGTCGCTGTGAGTCATTGCCAGGTCTGTCTCCTGCACACTTTCTTCTTCCTCACTCCCGTCAGCTGTCATGTCTGTGATCATCTCAACTATGGTGTCGTCTGTTGTCTCTAACTGTTCGTCCCTACTCATCCACTCTCCAATATCAGTTTGATTTGTCCCATTGCAAACCAGGAAGTCCTGTTTATTAAATTTATTAACGGTAGATCGTCATCTTCATCATCATTTTCAATTTTTACACACTCCGATTTTCTTCCATGATTTCTGGATTGTTCCTGGTTTAATTTCGCTCCAAGCTTCAGCGATCCAATAAATTACATCCTTGAATGTGACTCTTTTCAGGAAATCCTTTATGGTTGCCTCTCCTTCAATTGTTTGAAACATTGATTGCAACAAATGGCGTCTGTACTTTTTTTTCAAAGTTTCAAGTACGCCTTGGTCCATAGGCTGAATGAGGCTGGTCACGTTCGGTGGCAAAAACATCGTGCGTATGCCATCGCATTGCAGTTCCCCTTCATCTGGGTGTGATCCTGCGTTATCAAGTGTTAAGATGGCTTTAGAGGTTAGGTTGCTTTTCTTCAAAAACTTGTTGGTTTCAGGAACAAATTCACTAAAAAACCAGTTTTTTAAAAATTTGTTTGTCCATCCATGTGTTTTTTTGGTTTGTATAAAGTTGCTGGAAGCGTTGAAATAGACATGTTTTTAAACGCATGAGGCTTAGCAGACTTGCCCAATGACAGTTAGTTTTAACTTATGTCTTCCTGACCGCGTTTTGAAGTGGCTAGCACAGTCAGGTCTCTCTTTGCTTTTTTTTGTGACCCGGAGCAGCTTTTTCCTCACGTGAAGCTAGAGATTTTGATGGCAAAGTTTTTAAAATTCAAACCAGTTTCATCACAGTTGTAAATCTGATCAGGTGTTAAATTTTTCACTTTTAAAATAAGATTTTTTAACTTTTCACAGAACTGAACAACTGCCTCGGAATCCGCCGAGAGTTTCTCCCACAAAATTTCTAACTGCCTCACGCCATAACTTTTTTTCCAACGGTCAAGCCATCCTACACTTGCGGTAAAATCTTCCTCAACTTCATTGATTTCATTGCGAAAGTAAAATGCCTTTTCCTGTAAAATAGGTCCGGAAAATAGGACAACCTTTGTTTCTTTGTTGACAAAACCATAAAAATAGGGCCTCGCTAGTTTTTTCATACTCTGCTTTCTTCATAGACTTCCGCTCATTAGTACACTTTTCCGAGCACTTTTCTGATGCAAACTTTTAAATTTTATCGCGATTCCTTCGCCAGTCACCAACTGTCACTTCACTAACTCCGTACTCGGCAGCTAATTTTTTTAACGTTTCACCTTTATCAAGTCTTTTAAGAGCTTCTAGTTTTGTTTTTATCGGTACCAAACTTTTCTTTTACTTTTTGAACTTATATAGTTCACTGTACAATGAACACATAAACACTTCAGAAAAATACTTTTTTACTAAAACTTAATATTTAGACAACAAGTACTGTACGTTGTAAATAACAGACGGGTAAGCGCACTGCGGATCGTAATGCAGAACAACCGTACCGCAGTCGAACGTGATGATCAACGGGACTGATTTATTTTTAGACAATACGGGGCCACGATGTTCCGTGACCTTGACAAAAGGGTGGGGGTGGGGCGGTGCAAATTAAGTGGCACTGATGAGTCAGGCTGCCGGCTTCTCCAAGTAGCCTAGCACTCAGTTTACAGACATGCGCTCGGGTGTGTTGTACAAATATGTCAATATCACATTTAATTTTTTTACAATGTGTTTATCTCGGATTTAACGGAACCTCGGACTATCGAGACTCGAACTATCGGGACTCTACTGTACTATTAAAACAAGTAACCTTCTCCCTAAGATCAAAATCTTATCTGATAAACGTGTTCCTAATACATTGATCAACATGGTCTTCGTGATCAATTCCTTAAGTGAACATGCCTTTTAACTTAAAGCACATTTCACTACCATAAACCTACGGAAAGGTAGCCTAAATATAGATAGTAGTAGGCCTTGTCTCTAAGCGTTATAAAATAACGGGTTTAATTTTTTCTCGAGTGCATGGTATACTACTGATTAGTCAAATATTTTATATACGTAAAACTGAACTTTTTTTGTCGTTATATATATTACAGAGAGAACATTTTATTTCCCTTACAATTTGAAATAATGTATCGCTGCTTTTATAGTACTATTAAGTTACATTACATATTAAATTTATATTTAAAAATAATATAAAAAGTTGTAACAATCACAAATGCCATCGAATGCATATAAGTTTACTGTTGAACTTAGAAAAAAGTTTTTAAAACACAAAGTTTAATTAATTCCCTTAATGTTTACAGAGCTTCATCATACGTTCCTGGTATCTTGTGTTCACTCCCAGTTCCCGGGATTGTATACACTGTATTTCTGTGTCCGTGGACATACCATGGTCAAATATCGTTTCTTTTATTGAATGTATGAATGTGCCGCCTCCACTGATTATTTTACAGCATGTTGTTTGGTGTGTCTTTGTTTGCATTATAAAGTATAATAGTACAATCAATAACGTCTACTATAAAAAGATGCAATGTTTTTTTTTCTTAACATATAAATTAAAAGTTTTATCCAATTCATAAAAGTCTTCAATATTATGAAAATTGTTATTATTGTTCATAATTTAGAACCCAGAACAAAATGTAAAAAATATTAATACACATATAAATCAAATCAGTGCCACTTTATGGTAGCTTAAAATAATCCACTTTGTCTTATACAAATATATTTTAAATGTTTCGAACGTTAACAAAACTTATGTCTTAAGGGACTTACAAAATTTATTCAGTGTATGCTGGCTTGTACGTATGCAAATTTGAAATTTTGGATGAAACTTGTAACAACTTGTAAACAAATTCTACATGTAAATTTCCATGATAGTACACGTCCTTCTTTCAGATTTGAAGAAAAGTTAGCAAAGCATACATTCAGGATGATATCTTGAATATAAATTTATAAATGTAAAACTTGAGCATAAAACTGTATTCCTATATGTGTGACGTAGAATTAAATGATATGATATGTACCTCCTTGAGATATTCCTTATTCCTTAACGACTATTACACGACACGTGTTTAGAACTAGTTCTAAATGTACGAAATCTGTTAAACAATGCAGTAGCTACTAATTATCTTATCCTTAAAATTTATTATTGAAGATGAAAACTGAAAGGATTAGAAGTTCGAAAACTTTTAATCCTTAGTGTTAAAAAATAAAACACTACGACTGTGAGATCAAGATAAAAAAATATAAGATGAAAGGTGGCTGTCTTTTAAAAATCCTATCCTTCCTGAAAGGTTTTTTCAGATGACAGGCCGCAATGCCACGTGAAAACGCTCTTACTGATTTTCCCTCAGTATTTCTTGGTCCCTAGTGGTCATTGTAACGTGTTGGTTTGTGCGCTTGTTTTTTTATTTGCAGTGTCATTTATTGTAGTTTCTCCAGTAACCTAAGACTCTCAAATGCATAAGTTTTTCAAATACAAGTTTTTTTCAACTGTTAACCTCTACTTGCGTGAGTTCACTGCAGCAAAATAATTACTTAAACAATTGGAATCGTGTTTGTGTCATTCACTTCACCCCTTAGGTTATTTAACACTTAAAGAAGATAACAAATATGAATCTTCGAAATGTTCTATCTTCGTAACGGTAATGACCACATCTCTGAAAAAACTGTTATCCTCACAAATTACAATTACACCAAACATATACTATGAAATCTACTCACATAGAAGAAAGAAAGAAATAAATTATATCAATTTCCAGCCATAAAAGACACATTAGACATCCATAATAACTAAGTATAAAAAATGTTCCTCGCATGGGTCGTAACCTGTGCGCGAGAAGACTATACCACTATTTTTGGATATCCTGGGTAAAAACATTTGTGGTATAGGTCATCTGCTGCAAGTGAAAGGGACAAGATCCTGAGCTGACGCAGTAAACACGGTTCCAAGAGAAGAAGCAATTGCGGGACGTTTTAGAAGACACCTGGACTGAAGAAACAGAATTATCAAACAAACGAACCTCATCTAAAAAGAAATTCAATTAGACACCTACTTGTATTTAACTCTCTATGTGTGTGCGTGGGCGCGCGCGCGCGCGCGCGTGTAATCAGCAAAATAAAAAGTCAAATAACGATAGTTTTGTTATAAGAGGAATGAAAAAATACAGTTTAATTGATGTTTTTACATAAAATATACTGTGATCAACTTTGAGGTTTTTACATGAAATTACAAATATTTCTTTCATTTTAAGACTATTTAATACATATTTCATTTTAATTAGCCAATAATAGTCTTTCTATAGTCATATAACATAATATAATAAATAATGTGTCAATCAAATTTAAAGTAATTTTACAAGACCCAAAAAGTGATGAGTGTTTGTCGTTTTTTCAAATTAAAAAATATATATGTCCTACATTTAGATTTAACATATTACAATGGTGGAATCGGTGTATATGGTGTATGGTGTGTAATGGTGTATATTAATTTCTAGGTGAAATATTATATTTACATTAACTCAGATTCACTAGTTCTCCCAATGCCGTAGGTATTTTATAAGTTTAGTTTCTATATTTTGACTAAAATTCAGAAAATAAAAAATTCATATAAACATTTGACATGGTGTAGAGTGTTGACTCGACCTGAAAGGCTCTACCACAGTCCAATCAGGGAAGATTAGTGGTCGGATGTCCTGTAACCAATCTGCGGACTGATAGTAATCTGAACCTGTCTGTGAATAGCACGAATCAGCCAAGCGAGGTCTGATATTGAATCCCTGTTTAATAATTGTTTGTGTCTGCGGTTTGTAATACTGCCAAATTTGCTTAACTATGTATCTTAAAATAATATTCAATTAACAAAACAACAGGATCTATTTCCTTCAATGATTACCCCCTTCAAAATTGTAGAATAAGTAATATGCTATTTACTTTACGTTCTGGTGTTTCCTTGTTACTTCCTTCGTAGTTCTGCAGTACTGTTTTATTTGTCTTAAAATAAAATTAATAAGGATTAGTTAATGATTCAAAATCTTTAGCATTGCTCACATATTTACTGTACAACAAGATATGTGCTTTTATTTTGTACATTTTTTACATTAAACTATAAAGCTGTCCTATAATTTAAAACTCTAGATATTTGGTGTAGGCCTACTAACCTCTAAATGAGAACCACCATGAAGAATATGTGTTTAATGTATATATATATATATATATATATATATATATATATATATATATATATATATATATATATATTAACAAAAAATTACAAAAAACATTTAAAAAATAAATTTTGTATCATAAGAAATGTTTTCGATAACACGATTTCTTTTAAGCTTAAAAAATCATACATGTGAAGGAAATCACGAAATAAATTATTACTGGTCCTCTTTCGTAAACAAATTTCGGCCTTCACATAAAATAATTTCGGTTTTTTTACCTATACAGAATACATAAATTAAAAACGAATAAATAAATTTAAGAACCATGATACATAATTCCTAATTGATCGTTAAAATACAAACCAGACAAATTATTGAGAACTGTATAGAACTGTATAAACTGTATGAAATTAAATGAAAAATGCTTTATTTATACAGGCGCAGTTAGGGCCGCATGGCACCTTCTTACACTTAACCTGCGACGACGTAAAATTTAAAACATTAATTATTACCTTAAAAAAACAATAAAAAATAAAAGAAATAATTACATCTAAAAAATGTGGTGAAATAAATATAATATTTTAACATGATAAAATTTAAATTTAACAAATTAATGAGTTAATCACACATACATTATACAGGACATACATTATGTGAATCATGTAGAAGTAGTAATTAGCTGTTGATTGTTGTACTTTATTATATTAAATATCTATTACTATGTATATTTATATCAGAACCCGCTTTGGATATTCATAAATAGAACATGAATTATTTAGACAGTTAGAAAAATTTCTTTATTAACATATTATTCTCCAAGAATAGCAATAATTATAATATGCTTCAAACCCACCAGTGAAATACATTAAAAACAATATGGTTGACAATAAATGATATCAAAAAGCGACTAGGAATCTCCATTTTAACCTGAATGCTTCTAGGAATTCTTCAAGGATGTAAAATGGCTGGTTTTCAATGAAGTTGTTGGAGTTTTATTTTCAGAACTTCTCCCTTTATCATTTTGATTGTGTCTGGTAGAGTTTTCCATAGTTTTCGGCCGATGTAAGATGGGTTTTCTTCAAAAAGTGCTGTGCGGTGTGGAGGCAGAACAAAGTCGGCTGCGTGACTGGTGTTATGTGAGTGGAGGTGTTTCCTTTTTGGAGATTCAGCTGATGAACATGCTAAATTATTCCTTGAATGTACAGCCGAGTAACGGTCGTTATTCTCATAGATTTGAAAGCATATTATCTACAGTTACCTTACAATATTTGTGTTTATTTATAAACTACGATTTTTAAACAGTTAACCGTTAACGGTTTATTTTAAAGAGGAATAAACTGATATATGTAGTTTAAAAATGAGTTGTGTTCAAAGTCGCTGGCAACTGCTAGTAAATAAAATATTATTTCCTGCCGTTTTTTTGGATCATTATTTGAACGAAAAATTCTAAAATTTTGCTATTCATTTCAATTAACGTGTACTACATGTAAGTGTCTATACAGCATATACATTATTTTATTATGTATGGACTGAGAGAAGGAATAATTAATACAAACGTACTGTAGATGTTAATGCCTCATTAGGATAATACCGAATTACTCAGATAGTAATTTAATGCTATGTGGAATTTGTTTTAATATAATTAATTTTTTTATTAATATATTTGATAGCTTGAGTTTTGGTTTGAATAAAACTCTTGTTAATATTTACTGCCTTAGCAATACATTGTGCGAATGTAGTGGAAGCATCACTGATTAGAAGGAAGAATAAGTGCAGGTAGAAAAACTACTGCATGATCAGGTCAGTTTTGAAAAGAATAACTGCTCTTTCTTAACGAACGGTATCATCAGTTCACTTTTATATAATCTCATAATATGAGATTTTGTTCTTAAATCATAGATTGTTGTCACCTTTTTAATTGTAGCATAATACAGATATATAATATTTATTTTTATATTGATCTTATAATTGAAATTCTATGTACAGCTAAGTAAAAGATATCTTAGGGCCTATAATTTCTTTAAAAATGCCCTTCATCATGTCTAAAACATCTTATAACTCTTGACATTAGGACTCTTCACCATTATCATTTTGCTGGCGATATATTCCTAAGCTCTGTCTCTCAAAATCGGTTAGACACAGAAGGGAGTATTAAGCTCTGTTACCTTTGCTCTATGTACCTAATACCACAAAGCTTTAATAATCCTGTGAGTTTTGGCTCCAGACTTTAGAGATGCAACCTTTCATTTACGTGAATTGAAACAAATTCGGTTCTCTGCAACGAAACCAACCACACTGAACTATAGGGTTTTTCATTTTGGCGGGTAGATGTTGAGATGAAATAAAACAAGCTATATATGATATAATAACGAAATTTATTTTTCATATGAACGGCCAATGTATGCTGTTATGAATGGAATAAGACATCATTCAAATGTGCACCGCGGTTTCTCACAATGGAACGGATTCGAGTCGTCCAATTTTCAATTATTCTGCCGTATAAATTCGGTTGAATTTGAACGATGGCCTGGGTTATGTTGATCTTAAGTTCATCATTTGATTGAGACCTATTGGCATAGACCTGCGACTTCAGAAAATCACATACAAATTTATTGAAGTAACCTCTGCGAGAGATAACCATACCTTCAAATCGTTCATGCAAATATTGTTCTTGGTGTCGTTTGCTGTGTGACACGTAGCGCCGTCCTGCTGAAACCACGTGTCGTTTACACCCATATCGTTTAATTTTCGCCCATAATAGATCTGTTATCATCGTTCTTTGTCGTTCGCTATTGACAGTGATGGCCTCGCCAACGTTGTTTAAAAAACAATACGGACCAATCACAACGCCAGACCAAAAAGTAGCTTTTTGAGATGCGTCGCTACCTGATGAACCTCGTATAGGTTAGTCCCATATACGGCAATTATGTTTGGTAATATAGCCATTCATCCAGAAATGTGCTTTGTCACTGAGGATAACTTTTCGGCCGAAGTTAGGGTTCTCTTCCAAACGCTCCAAAGCCAACTCGGCGAACAAACGGTGTTGTTTATGGCCATAAACTTTGAGCTCCTGGCTCACTTGGACTTTGTACGGATGCAGGCCTAAATCCAGACGACCTTGATCGATAGACCTAGTGTTTCTTTGACGTCTGGGTGTAGGCTGGTTGTTTACCGAACCGGTCTTCTCGAATTAAGCTACCAAACGTTGAGAGGTCACATTGAAGGGCCTCCGCGTCCTGCCGTAAAATGGTCGCAACGCACGTAAAGTTTTAACTAGTAACTCGTTTTGATAATAAAGTTTAATCACCTGAACGTACTGCTCAATCATGTAACTAGTCACGATGAAATAACTGTCATGAAATGGCAGCACTCACTGAAACAACAATACACTAATGAAACAGCTGATACCAAAACAACATGATCAGATCAAGACAACGACGTGATTAAATCAGTACAACTATCATTCCACTAGATCAAACTTTTTAGAAATAGGCAAAAAAACTGTATAATTTGTTACCAAACCATATCCAACAACTTAGCTTAAGACCTTTTAAAATGAAAATTAAAAAGTTTGTTGTTGGATTTCTGCTGTTACAATATTGAAGAGTTTGTTAGTTTAATAAGTCAGGTTGATAGACTTAGTAATTAGTCAAATAATCATTAAGCCTAAGCATGACGTTGTGTCGCATTTGTGAAAATGTTTATCACAATAAATTTTCTGATTCTGATTCATGGCCACCACAGGCTGCCAACATCTACCCGCCCAAAATGAAAAAACCCTTTATATGCGGAGCATTAACAGATACAGTAATTTTATAATAAAGTCATTTCTATGTATTCTCAGTAGCTGTTACTTAGTTACTCTATGCATTTAAACAATAACATATGAACGTCCTCTTTATGAATAGTATTATACAACCGCCTGAAAAGAGGACTTTGTAGGATGACTTACTACAACGTATATTGCTTATTTTCAAAAAATCACAATTTTAACTTTATTTTAAACATATCAGTTACAAAAAAGTTATATAATTGACTTTAAATCTCAAGGTTACTTCTTCTGAACAATACAACAGCATATTGGAGTATCTGAAGACTAAAAAGAACCATTAGACTAGGGGAAGTAATCTAGAGCTCAATTGTCTACATTTCCTCCTTACTTCCGGTGGTTGGATGTTTACCGGAAGTTGGAATCACCGAGAGCAGTTGAAACTTATACATTAGACAGTAGATTATGTTTCGTACTAATTTTATCATTTCACATAGACTTAGCAGTTGATCTCCATTCATTGTGTATTTAAAATGTATTTGTTAGTAAATTTTTAAATGAGTTAACATTATTATTAACGTCAACGAACTTGTATAGTTTTTCTGATGCAAAATTGGATGAAATATATGTATCGTATTATAAATACGATAGTAGCGTATATATTTGTTTTTGTTCTGAATAACAAAAACTCATATGGCAAACGTTTAACATTAATGAATTACATATTATTTATCAAGCTGTGTATAAATTATATATAGAAAATATGATAAATTTTATAACAAGTTATCCTTTTATTCTGATTAAGCAATCACGTAAAGAATCTGTTTTAAATTCGTGCACATTTGTTCTTTGTATTTTATTGTTGTTTTAAAAGAAAATTATTTATTGTCTAAATGGTTATAAAAACTGCTCTTTCGTTATGGAGCTGGCAAAAAGGCTCTTTTTCTAGACTCACATGTTTTGAGCTACAGACTTCAAATACTAAGTTCTGTTTTATACAAAATAATATCCATATTTATATGATTGTGAATATCCTTTCCAGGGATATTGGCACTAACTCTTAACTCTTCACAACTTACCTCGATAAGAAATAGTATTATAAATACTACATTTGAATTAAACTTTGGAGTAATCCTGTTGGGTATCGCTTATAATGGCATACCTCTACATTGCAATTATTTATCGCAAGACATTTAAAGCAATTTAAACGCAAAAATCATTACTCCCAATTTTTTGTCACCTTTTTCTAAAGCTCAAGCACATGATGCTGATTAATTGTTAAAACATTGGTTACCTGAAAATGCATATTTTCAACAAATACAATCGTCTGATTAAACAAAAGATTACCAGAAAATCATTGAGCCCCAATAACTATTTTTAAATTTAAGCTGTGAAGTATACGTTAAAACTACAATACACTGAGTGTGCAGCCTACATTACAAAGTTGAAGACCACAGGAGAAAGAAGAGGTGGAACTTAATATGCCCACTATTTAACATACATGCCTCTTTATTGTTCTTTTGTTTTTTGAACTAATACTACACTAAGTCTACGAGTCAGAGGCCATTTCTACAAAGTAATTTTCGTTTTTAAAGTTTGTCGAGCATTATTATGTTTGTCCTCCTCCATCTTTCAGGACGAAAATTTGATCCGGATCATTGCACTCCAAGTTGCCGAAATATCTTTTCCAATTTACAAAACCTATCAATCTTGAGCAGAAACCCTCGAGGAATGTTGCTGCTGGAGAGAGACCAATTTAACACTCCTCCAACGCTTAGACATCTTTTATCAAGAATTTTCTTCCTTGAATGTTTGAATGAGTAGTTAATTCCTCTTATAAATTCAAATTTAAGTTTGATTTAGTGTAAAAAATACAAACCACTGTGAAGGTAATTGGTGTACATGTTCCCAAGATATACCTAAATTGTACAGCTAAATTTATGATTATAACATTTATTTACCTAACGTATATCTATACTATTATAAATCAATGTAATTGAGTTTATAATTAATTTAATTATAACTAATTTATATAATTAGTTTATATAATTTATATTATATAAATTATAAATAATTTTTAAATATTTATAAAACTATTTATTATAATTATTTATATATTTATAAATGATTATAAACTAATTTATATAATTAGTTTGATAACTAATTTAAATATATATTAAATTTATATATATATATATATATATTTCAATTTCGTACTACACACGGAAAAGAGAGGCAATCTCAATTACATTAATTTATAATAGTATAGATATACGTTAGGTAAATAAATGTTATATTATTAAATTCTAGCTGTACTATGTTAGGTATATCTTGGAAACATATACAGCAATTAACTTCACAGTGGCTGTATGTTTTACACTAAATCAAACTTAATTTGAATTTATAAGAGGAATTAACTACTCATTCAAATATTCAAGATATATATATATATATATATATATATATATATATATATATACTATATTATATATATATATTGCAAATATATTTGACACCTGATATGGTCATGGAGACTCAAATTTCACATTAAATTTAATTTAATTAAATACATAAATAAACTACAACTGAAATTTTTGTAATGAACAATAGTCTGACATAATCGCTATTAAAAATGGAAGAAGTGACGAGTATGGGATTTGGTTTCATTAGACATTTTGGACGTCTGTAAATATAGTAGCTGAAGGAACATGTACGAAATAACTGGGCATTTAGCATAAATTAACTAACCATTCACTCTGTGATTAGAATTTGAAGAAAAAAGTGAACGCAATGAGTCCACAATTTTACTAAGTGGAATCAGAAAACAATACGCCAAACACTAAAATACAATTTTTATTACAGAAAAACCGTCGAGGAAAACTTCGCGTCCATTTTACACTGATGAGATGCGGGATACTGATGAGGTATATTAATATTCATATAATTCTTAGACTGAACCAGGGGAATAGTATAATACAGTGAACATATATTGGAAATGTATTGGTAAGCAAGCTCATGTACTTTATTTTATCACTTTTGCAGATATTGATTCCTTCGAAAACAAGTATAGGGGGCACAAACCAAAGGCAATTTGAGGGGCCTGCAAAGCAAAGTAAGTATACATTTCTTTTTATTGTTATTAAACCATTTAAAATATTATTAGTAAAACCGGCCATTTTTAAAAGTTTTTGTGTGCCTCTCTACGTAAGTTTGTCCATACATTACCTCGAAAGGCGTTTTACGTAGTGTGAAGAGATCTAATACCAATGTAGGTCTATTGAATAGTGAAGCACATCACGATGTTTAGGATTTTTCACTGTACATATTTACCCAAAGTGGAATACAAGAGCAGAAGTAGATACTTGTCAACAGTAGTGGGCTTCTTAATTCAAATTATTTACTATGTATAGACTCGTAAATGTATCTACAAATTTGGCCCAAATATTATGTTGAAACAATACCACAGTATTAATGATAAGAAGTAACTAATAATTATTCAATATCGTTTACCAAAATTATGAAGCACCATTATCTGCATTGCAATTTAACATAACGAAAAATTATTTTGAAATGTGCCTCAACTAAAAAGGAATTATTAATTTAAAACTTTTATTTAAATTTCATAAAATTATGAAAAATTGTAGGGCGGGTGGGTCTATAAATATTTTTTTCTGGGCAAAAGAATCAAATTCCAATTTGGAAATAAATACAGGAACATTTTTTGTTTAAAGGAACACCTGGAATAAGAGTCACCCGAAGTTCGTTTAACTTGTGTCTTTTCAGCCATGAACACTGAAAAAAATGGGTACCTGATGTATGATATTTTGATAGTTCCATTCACAAATACCATACTACCTTTTCGCATTACATCATAAGTACATTTCACTAAGAAGCTATGAACTACGACTCGAGAGTTTATCTACATTGGTCTAAAAATTAATGCTGAAGTCGTGGGAGATGGTCTACCAAATACGCGGAATTAATTCATTAAAATTAAAAAGGGCAAACCCGGAGGTATGTGCTAGTGATTAATTAATTTAAAATAAATCTTAAAATTATTAATTTTTAATTTTAATTATTAACAAATTATATTCCACATACATTGAGAGGTTAGATTATATTGGACAACACAAATGCGTAACTTTACAACCCCACATTACAGTTAATATGTGATAATGTCGTAAAAGATTAATGTGAGAGAGGTGACTTTTATTGTATCACACAACAAGGCTTCAGTGACTGCCGCAATTTCATGAGACACTTCTGAATAACCTGGTTGTGTATTCATATCCAATAAAGGGCTTCCCCTTTAGTAGATTAAATTAAATTTTTTATACTATTTATGATGTTGGAAATGAGAAGAATAGTGTAACTGAAAAAGCTACAAACATGTTCATGAAATTTATCATTACAACATTGAAAGGTTTTTAGCTATTAAGAAACATGGCGGATGATCTTGTACAAATATGACTATTAATCACATTACTTTTGTAGTTTATTAATGAACAAAACGCACATAAGAACACCATAAGCATGCAGTTTATGACCACATAAAGCGAAGGTTTATACTACTTATGTCTATGGTACATTTCAGCAGTTTATTACAGTGCAACAGCCCCACACGTCAAGTGATAATAAAACAATGTTTCCGCAAACAAAATTTACTACATTTAGCAATATCTTTCAATTAATATTCAACAGCTTTACAGAATAAGGTGGGACTTTTTGCTAGTTCAGAGACCAGTGAGGCGTACCCCGGAGGGATTTTCTAAATAAAAAATAGACTTTTTATTCACACCAGGACCCTAGAATATGCATTGAAAATTTAAGTACATTCGATTGAATAGTTGATGCTTATAATGAAAATGAAGGCACTTTTCGCATTTATAATATTATTTAGATAACTAAATATCACCATATGTTCTATGAAAAAGTGACAACCTAAATGCATGTGGTGGATCCCTTTTGTTTAAAATTTAAATACTTAAAGTTAGAAATATTGAAAATATATGAATTTATGTTAGGTTAGGTTAGGTTACAGTGGTTGTTGCTTGTTTCACTGTACTCGTATCTCTATAAGCAACTCTAATACGCAGTTTTACGCTTTATTCTGAAAACATGCTGAAGACGACATTGTTGATAAAATCCTTATGACATAAGGATTGTTGATAAAATCCTTATGAAGGTACACACAATTTCATTAGTTTTAGAATCTATCAAACCATGAAAATTCATTAATAATTTATAAAGTACTGTTAAAATCTTCTTTGTGGGATAATTAATTTGAAATTTATCATGGAATGCTTCTATAGCATTAAGGTGGATAAAGTACCTTTTTGCTTAACTTTTTAAGCTTCAGGCAATATATTCGACAGCTTTAATACCAACTTTACAACCCACCATAAAAGTATTATCGGGTAACATTGTAAAAAGATTAATGCGAGAGACGTGAACTTCATTGTATCACTCGACAAAGCCGAATCTTGCCGCACTTTCGTGAATATATGTCAGTATAACGGGTTTTGTGCAGTCGTACTCTATTGACTCCTTTACGATGAACATGTTAATTGACTGAGGTTTAAAGTCATTGATTCACATCACACAAAAGCCGTCTCTAAAATCACGTTTTCGTTGTTCAAGTTATTTTCAAACTCGGAAAGATGTAATATGGTATCTTTAGTTTTGATTGAGGTAATACACATTAAAAATTTTATTGAAACCATGTAATCTATGTTTATATAAAATAAACTCATTGGACCATGGAAAGTTGGAGAAATGTGTGTTTTAGATGCAAAGTAAAAAGGACATGTCAACCTTTGTGCAACGTTACTACAACTTAATAGTACACCACACCACGTGTCGCTTATAAGCTTCTTCGAGATTGCATATAAAATTACAAGTCTAACTCATTTAATTCTTATGGAACACGATATACAAAGGAGAGCCAATCGTTTTTTTTCCACAAAGGATGATTACATCAGAAGTAATGTAGAATCGCATATTAAAAAAGAATTTGTTTATTTCATGCTATGCATGTTCCTTTACAATCAATTTTACGATGGGGAACAAATAAAAAACAGACGGGCACGCAAAAACTAATACGTAATTCTGTCCTCTGGATCATAAACTATTGTAATAGGCTACCTAACATCTTTGCATTAAATTTACATGACAATGTGACAAATAATATTGGCGAGGGCTTCCTGACATATGCCAATTACGCTTTAATACCATTTTACTGGACTAATCATATATTTTTACTGTTATAGCTTTAAAACATGAAACTTTATTATACCAACAAAGTTATTTTTGAAAAAAATATTTTGTGATGATTGGACATATGCTTTCTGTTATTTCCAATTTCTTAAAAATTTAGTTTGCTCAAAAAGGAAATGAAAAATTTGTTATTTTTTTTTATACGTTACTAATTTCAAAAGTCCATGAAGAAAATTTTTGGTTTTGTGAATTAAGAATTCTAAAAGTAAAGTCCCCCCCCCACCCCCCCCCCCCCCCACCCCCCCCCCCCCCCACCCCCCCCCCCCCCCACCCCCCCCCCCCCCCACCCCCCCCCCCCCCCACCCCCCCCCCAAGCATTTTTCTTCCGTTTATAACTCTTCTCCAGGTCCCATTCCTCAATACCATTATCTTTCGGAGATTAATATTTCTTCTTGTGTTCTCACTGAGGGTGACGTAGAGCGTAAACTTGCTTCTCTTGACCCTTTCAAGGGAACCGGTCCTGATGAGATACCACCGATGGTTTTGAAGCATTGTAGTGCCCTACTTGCACCTCAACTTACTGTGCTTTTCAATAAATTTCTGGAGCAGGGAATCTTTCCTGATAGCCTGAAGTCCAGTTACGTGGGTTCCTATCCACAAATCATCTACGCTGACTAATGTTCGTAACTATCGGCCCATTGTTTATTCAGCCTGCCCTGGGCAAGATTTTTGAGTCCTCTTCGTACTTTATCGCATTAGTTTTGCCTTCAGGAGTACTCTTATTCATGAGCAGCACGGCTTCACACCTGGTAGGTCTACAGTCACCAATCTCGTTCTGTATCAACACTACATTTTATCTTCTTTTCAAAACCACAGTCAAGTCGACAGTGTTTATATCGACTTCTCGAAGGCTTTTGACACGGTCAGTCATGCACATCTCTTGGCTAAGATGGAGGCTTATGGTGTTTTGGGCAGCCATCTTCAGTGGTTCCGTTCATATCTTTCAAATCGGTCCATGACTGTCAAATTTTCTGGTGCCACCCTCCCGACCTTTTCTTGATACCTCTGGCGTACCACAGGGTTCCCACTTGGGTCCCTTTTTATTCACTTTATTTATCAATGACATCATTGACTGTATCGATGTTGAATGTTTATTGTTTGCTGATGACATAAAAATATTCATATCCGTTTCAACCATGCAGGATTGCTTAAAACTTCAACGTTACCTTCTTGGATTGGATGATTGGTGTGTGCAGAACAATCTTAAGTTGAACATTGCTAAATGCGCAGTCATCACCTTTCACCGTTCCTCCGTTCCTATACTGTTTGATTACATACTCAATAACTCTGCTCTCATTCGTAAAACTTCTATTAGAGATCTTGGAATCGTAATCTCCCACAGTCTTGGCCCTGAATCCCACATTGATGCCATCACCACTAAAGCCTCTCGTAATCTGGGATTTCAGAACTTCAAGAAGCGGACTGAGTGTTGCAGCTATGAAGTTTATCTTTACTGCTCTGGTGAGGTCAGTGCTTGAATATGGCAGCGTTGTCTGGTCGCCCTATCAGGTTGGTCATATCCAGCAGCTCCAAAGTGTCCAGGATCGCTTCTTGCGGGTGGTTGGAGTCAAATGTGGATTTGAATGCAGAACTGTGCCATTGGAGGATTTGGGGATTTCCTTGGGTTTGAACTAGCTTGTGAAGCGTAGACAACTTTTAGATGTGGTTTTTTCCTCCATAAACTAATTAACGGAGACGTAAATTGTCCAGAACTGCTCAGGCGGATCGACTTCCGAGTGCCTCATCAGACCAGGTCCCTTCACACTTTCTGCCGTCGTGTCTACTCAACCAATTATGTACATCACAGCACTATCCCGAGA
The DNA here is from genome assembly GCF_021130785.1 of Homalodisca vitripennis. Taxonomy (NCBI): domain Eukaryota; kingdom Metazoa; phylum Arthropoda; class Insecta; order Hemiptera; family Cicadellidae; genus Homalodisca; species Homalodisca vitripennis. The sequence goes on from NC_060213.1 coordinate 2,335,404, forward strand.
CTTCACAGACTTGGAAACCTCGTCTCCTCCCAGCATGACTTTTTCAGTGATAGTGTTATGCACCTGAAAAAACATTTTCTTTTGTTGTAGACATTGACACCTGGCTCATAGTAATATGTGTATATATTTATTTCTTTCTATTTTTTCCTCTACTCTTTTCTACATGCATACATTTGATTCTTTTTTTTTTCCCCCTTTTATTGTAATAAATTATTCCTATGTAGTATATGTGTAAGTGCAGATGGATGTATAATTGATTGTATAATTACTGTTAATAGTTATTATTGTTGCTATGCTATTATTGTTATTTTCTATATAGTCTATTTTATATGTTATTGTTATGTTGTAGCAATTTATTTTGGCATTGTTAATAATTTATAATGTGGATCATTTTCATTAGCTTATTGTTGGATATAAGAATATCTTATTGTTTTTTCCATGTACTAATGGTGTTATCGTAAATAAATAAACAAAATTGTTTTAAGAAATTTGATGTTTAAATACGACAAAGTAACAAAATATTGTGTGAAATTTGTACTCCAGGCCGAAAAATAATTCACAACTCTCAGAAATTTTTAATATAAGTGATAAAAAAACGTTATTTTATTTTGTCCATTTGAAAATATCACGTTTCAAATAAATAATCTTGAGTTGTAAAATAATTGTAATACTAGTTTTGGCGGTGTTTGTGTTTTGTTTTTAAGATTTACTGTAATAACAATTTGTCCAGACGGACCTTAAAAGGGGCATATTATTATATTTGTAGGAAAAGGGCAATAGAAAAAAAAATTATATTACTGACGACCCTAATTTCCAATGTACTTCAAATCTTAAAAGCAAACTTGAAAGCTCCAGAAATTTGTAAATTATAACAGTAATATCACGGTTCATAATGACACTAAACTATTATTCACAACCACTTCACATTGCAAAACTCCTTGACTATATTAAATGGCCTTTTAAATAAATTTTCGCAATGATATATCACAATGTTTACTTCATTATTCGTCAGTGACTTATAACGATGTTCATAAAAAAAATTAAAGACATCAAATATGCCTGCCCTTGTATTATAAATTTATAAAGTCATTATGTCTTTTAAGGAAACTTTTACGTTAGCTATAAAAATAGGAACAATCATAATTAGATTCTCATATTGTTAAAATCATCCAAACTTACAAAAAAACGTTAATTTTGATATTGAATTCAAATCAGACGTAGCATCAATAATAATCCAATTTCAAGGTTTGTTCGCCATTATCTAAATTACTAGGTAAATAAGCAATTGCCTCATGCAATTTATTATTAAATAACAATAAAAATAATATATATATATATATATATATATATATATATATATATATATCCGTTTTAAAAATACGCCACGTGGCTAATTTCTTGTTTAACTACGACATGAACGAACATTATATAATCACATTAAATATTTAACGGTTTGATATACATTCAATGCATTTGCAGTTTGTTAAATAATTCGAGTTTGTATTGTTTTAAATAATAAAGAACTGGCCATTGCGGATAAGTTAAATCAAAAATTTAATTAAATTTAGAAATAATTATAACCAATACATTAGTAAAATATTGTATTCTATTATTAGCTCCGTACATCTACATTCACAACAATCTCTGTAACATTAAAAAAAACATTTAACTTTTATTTATTTCTGTATAATTACGTTTTTAATACGTGTGTTTCAGTAATAGGAGTACATTGAAAAAGTATTACAAGTGTTACGTTCATTAGTTACTCTTTCATATAGATTAAATAGGTATTGTTATTTATTTATCAAACCCTGAAATATACTCGTTAAAAGATTGTATATTTTATAAATGAGTTATTTAATTACAGTGTACAGAACATATTTTCTGTTTATTTAAATACATTGTATTCATTTCTGAAAATTCAAAGAAACAATACATGCCTAATCAAGGTACAAAGAACCCTAATAATATATTACTAGTTAAACGTTTTGGCCAATAAGAATATAGTTGATAGTTCGCCTCTCTATTAGAGCCTCCTGCTTTTGGATGGTTCATAGATGTCTCCTTAATTTCATCCTTTTCCTCAGAAATAAAGCTAAGGATGTGTTTCCCTCTTAATACGACGACATGCGTTTCATGTCGACTTCCAAAATCTACAAATAGTTTTTAAGTTTTATTACTCGATCATATTATTGTAATGCTCTAAGATTTTTTAAATATTGTTTGCTGTAAAAAACTAGATATTTTTGTAACTAGCAACAAACTAAACCAGCTTCAAACGTGTTACAACTATAAGCAAATTAATTAGTGTAGATTGACAAAACTAGGACAAACTTGTCTCAGCTGGGTCTTGTAGGGTTTTATATCTCTGAATGAAGAACGTCAGATGACATAAACTTTAATGATGTCACTAAATCATGGTAACCAAGTAGATATGGAAGAGCGGTGAAACTGGCATTCTCTCGAGACACTGATTAGTCAATCTATCTGGCACACAGAGGATTTGAGGCACACTAACATTTTTTCAATCCCATGTTAGTAAAAAGCATGCGATACAGTAAACAATGATGTGGTTCCAACATGTTGTGTTAAACATATAAAAAGTAACAACAAATGTACGGTAGACTGTAGAATCTTAATAACCACAAAATTTGATGTGCAATACGATAAAACGTTATACTACTATATTCATTTTGATTTGAAATATTTTTAGATGGCTATAATAATCTCAATTTCTTCAATTTTGTATTTAATAAGCACGCCCAATAATTGTCTTTTTAGAAATCTTATACAGTACAAATGTTAACTTTATACATCACGATTAAAACATCGTCTATATGAAAACACATGTACTTTGATTAAATGAAAACTATAAATGATGCTTTAACTATAGTAATTGGCAAAACTTTGACGAATGCTATTATCTTATGGGCCCGATAAATTTCCATTTCCTGTCTGCCGATATCTCAAAATGCAGACGTATAGACTTGCGTGAAGCATAATTTATACTTAAGGAACATTTTGTTTGACCCATCTCCCTCCATGGGATTTGACTGAGCAAAAGCGAATACTTTCAATAGACTTATAGCTAACCGCCATGGAAACAAGAAAATAGCTGCATAAATAAAATTTTGAACAAACTGTGTACAATAATATGACATTTTAACAAGTGAGACTTTTTATATTCAAAAAAGAAAATTAAATAAACTGTATTCAATGATTAGAGTTACGTTGCATTACCCAAGCTGGTTTACCGAAAGGTTTATTTGAATACTGCTATGAAACCTAACTTACTAAGCAAAGGAATGAAAGAGGGAAAATACCTTGAGAAATATTTCATATGTAATTCTTATTTTGAATTTTTTATGAACTTTATTTCTGTACACACAAGAGCGGTTTCTAATATGGTGTGTATGTAACCAATGACTGAGTTTTTACTGAATGTAGTTGATTCCAATCACTCACTAAATCTCAAAGATGAATTGAGCTGCAGATTTTATACGATGCATGTAACCTCAGTAAGGCCTTATACGCTATGTGGTGCTGCGTACTCCTACGTTGTGTGAACGTAGATTTGGGAAACATTATAGTATTAAGTAATACATTATGGAGCTATGGTTATCAACACAAATATTCCCGTATATTGTACGTATTTTTTATATTTTTATTGTTACTTTTATTGAAAGATTTAGTCCTCATTATTGTTAAATCTATTTAGGAATAATTGTTTGTTGAAGTAGTGTACATAGCTCAAGCTTTGGTGCTTAACAAAGTATTTTCTGTATTAATACTCAAATATATTCTCTATATGTTCATCGTGTGTAATCTGACACTGTCAAAGATTTCACTCCTGAAATATGTAAAATCACACGACATATATGTGGAGAGATCTGGTAAAATCGAAATATATTTTATTTAGACAGACGTATACGCCAGAAATCCGTGAAATTATCAGATTACAGAAAATTAACAAGCGGAGAGTTAGTATAACTATAAGTGAGTAAGTTAATTGTTGTTAGTCAAGTAAATAGTGACTTAATTATTCGTATCAACATTGTATATATAATAATTAAATCAATACAATACAGCTTTCAGTTCCTACATATATTACACAATACAATTTTTAAAGTTTTTCCAAAATAAAAGAAAGATTTATTTTTAATTCAACATATCGTGGGTTTGACGTTATTATACCCGAACGAAAGAATCACAAGTATAAACCTTTAAAGTAATACACGTCACCTAATGTATTTCATTTACTAATTGAGACGAGGAAAGATCCGTATAAATACTGATGTATCAGTCATTGAAGTTATGTATTTTAATTTTAGTTAAACTTTATTATTTATTAATGACTTAGATAATATTTGAAATTACAGAACAAAGTATTTTGGAGGGAAAAGTAACAACACAATATGAGAGTTCAAACAAAGTTTAACATGAGGTGTAACGCGGTTACCTCGCAAAGTTTTTTAATGCCTGGAACTTCAAGTAAACCTTGGTTAAAACAAATTTAATGAATAGAATTAGATATTTTAATTAATGAATCTCTGATAAGAAATCCCTTGTGTAAATGATATAAAATGAAAAATAGGTTCATACTTTTAAATGAAGTTTGGGAAAAAACTTTCTTTCAAATTCAGTTTATGATTCCTTATAGTTGATATGTTTTTATTCAAATACGCTAACAGCATATTGTCCTTTATGGCTTTTCAATTAACTGTCAATTTTATAACATAGCTTTGAGAAGAAACCGTGTGTTTTATTTACATTACCCCGTATTAGCCCTGATAAAAAGAAAAATTATCACTCTGATGAATGGTGGATCTCTATCACTATTGTGTCCATATGGATATTGCGGGCTAATCCTTTAATATACTAGCAACTTTAAATTTAATTCAATTTAAAAGCGTAAATTAGAAGAGTGAGATATAAAAGATTATGCGCCCAATATATATTCCAAAATTACTGGCTTTGTATAGCATCGAGATAGTGAGAGAGACAAATGGCACGTTACAATAACCATAATCTATAAAAAAAACTCTATCGACAGTTTTTGGTAATGATGAAGGGCATCTCCGAATGTATAAACAATCGATAATATATAATAAACTGTGGAGGAAATATGTAATTCTGTCTAACACTACGCAGACTATTACAAGAACGAACTAACCTACAGACTGACAATTATACATGAAGTTTCAAATATAAAACTGAAAGTTGAACTGAAATATGAAAGTTTCAAGATGAAAAATTCTAGGTCGATTTTTGTGTCGGATAATTTTGTATATTGAGAGTGATTTTACTCTAATGTCCAATATGGCAATTTTCGAGTCCCTATATCTTATTTTACGTCTACTAAACGCAGAACAGTTCATTAAATTTACAGTAGTTTTATAGTTACAACGTTGGCCTTGTGCTTCCGGAACTGAAACAGTGATACATCTCGCTGCTATTCAATATGTAGAGGTGTGGTCTGAGAACTTTGAGGTGCAAATCAGTGGCAATCAATTTAGGCGCGGACATTGGCATATTGAGTACGTTCACAAACTCTCATGCCCACAATGCTAATGTACCTTTCCATATGTAACTTGTATGTACTTGCAATGTATATATCCTATGGTACCCTATGTTCTAAGTTGAACATTAAAGCAAGAAATTGTGTAGCTAATACATTTGTGAATTTTATATTATTGCAGTACAGCCATTTAATAGTTATTTATTACAACATGTATTAACATTTGCGATAAATTATACTAGTAGAATGATATATATTTAAAAATAAAACAAGCAATTATGTTTATTATGAAATCATTTAACATTTCAGTTACATGTCGAATATTAAATTTTAAATCTGGCAAATAAATTATTACCTGAGCTTGCGATTGATTATTAACAAAATGAACTTTTTTATATATATGTTTATGTTTTAGGCAGTAATTCAAAGTCAAATAATACTATTTTAAAATTGAAACAAAATAATTCTTTGTATGATCCTATGTAACAGCCAAAGGAATGGATTTAGAAAGGAATTTTTTTTAGTTTTACACAGATTTAATATAAGCCTTTAGATGATGCAATGGTTAATGAAATTATAGGTTATAGTGCCTTGTTTATAAGCTTTTGATTTTAACATATATTTTTAAGAATTTATACAGAAAATATTTTATCTACCAAAGTGATGTAAGTCACCAAATACGAGTGTGATGCTAGTTACATAGTATCATATAAACAAAAAAATAATATCTTATTATTGCAATAGGTAATCAATGGTTACAAAACTTTAACCGCAAAACATTTTAATATTTTTGAGACTAACTTAGTGTGAATGTGTTCAATGTATGATTTTAAAAACTATTATTAGGAAACAAACAATTTTCCGAAAAAGATTATTCGAATATTTAGAACCGCTAACAATTTATTTTTTTGGGAGTTTCATATTTTGCAGTAAATATCTCATAATTGAAACGATTGCATCGTAAATTATCGAGATAGGCAGTGAGGCAAATAGTACGTAGTAATAAACACTATAATCGATTCAAAACTCTATCGACAGTTTGGTAATGACAAAGTGCATCTCCAAATTTATGACTAATCGACACTTGTACGTGTTGTTTCAGCTGTATTTTACTTTACTCTTTTTCCTGAATACAATAATTCTCTACCTTTTCTCATTAATAAATAAACAAAAATGCTTTTATTTCTTAAGCGTTTCTCAGCACATAACTGTTTTTCAGAATAACTTGCCTAAACTTGTTCAAATGGTATATGCCTAATAACTACTTATCAACTAAATAACAATAACATACTACATTACAACACACAAACTATACAAAAAACAGTTAAATGTTATAAATTACATATTTAAAGAAGTCAAATACAGAAATAAAAATTATGTAAATAAAATATTTAACAGTTCTAAAACGTAAAAACCAATATAACAAAATCAATACTTAATATGCAAATCCTTTAATAACATCTTAGTTGCTGCTGTTGTGTAATATTTTTATTTTTTTTTTAAACATGATAACAGCATAAGACTATGGTGTCAGGGAGGTCATACAAGGTTGGGCCAAAGTAGGTAAAACTTCTCCTCCCTACCTCAAGCCGCATTTGAGGAAAGTGAAGCTTTCGGTCTTCGCGGGTGCTCCTTTGTGTGACTTCTTCCCGACACAAATCAAATCAAATCTTTAATTGCTCGCACAATGTCTTCACATTGTATGGCAAACGTCATAATTATTTCTAAATTTTAAACTTTCATACCACACTACTACCACATTCAAACTTACATAATTTTTCATACATTCCAGTCTAATTCATCCTTCGCCAATCTCAACCCACTTCCAGCGCTGGAGTCAGTTATCGAATTGGGCGGTCTCCCAGTTAAACGCCAGAAACTCGTCAACGCTGTAGAATGCCTTTGACACCAGAAAGCGCTTAAGACGAGCTTTTGACGCCTTGGGCGTTTGGGCGTTTTTCATAGAATTTGGCAATCTGTTGATGAAATGAACACCTGCCTGCGACGGCAAGTGCTCATAAACCACCGTTCTGTGTCTTCCAGTTCGGTAGTTATCTCTGCCTCTAGTCTCATACCCGTGTATGCCACGTCCCCTGGTTAGGGCACATTTAGACAAACAGAACAAAGATGTTTCTACAATGTACAGACTGGGCAAAGTCAAAACTTGCAAATTTTTGAATACTGTCCTGCACGACTCTCTGAAATTCAACTTTGAGATAATACGAATCGCTTTTTTTGGTTTTGATACGACAGTTTGTGTCCAAGATACCGAGGCTGTCAAAGACTTAGGACTTTGAGAGTCATGCAGTTTGTCAGGACCCTGCATAGATCTTCCATTGGGGCTAACCTGACTTTCTCTTTAAAGGGCATGGCCTTTTATACACGTATATTTTTTATACAACCATGTCTTTTACATGTTCTTGCCGATTCATGCAATAACATTAACCTAACGGCCGAGATTGGCACTTTTTGAATCCTGCAAGCACACCCCCCCCCCTAAGATACTGTTTCTGAATGCAGGGTAGCATTAGTAAAACACTGACAAGGTAAGTGACTGCATGATATGCATGACTCTGGAAGCATATTTCTAAATTTATACACACCTCCCTGTCTACCCAAGGCACGCTGTGTAGCTTATGTTACGTGGTCACTAAAGTGAGGCCTGAATCCAGTATGACTCCCAAAGTTTTTACTTTGTCACACACTGCCAGACATAGTCATCTGCAATAGCCACACAGCTTGATTTGCAGATTAGTCTCGTCGAGGTTCTGTAAAATAGTGTGTGGGGCTACGTGAAGAACTGTGCACTTGTCTGTGTTGAGCTGAAGACCATTAGTCACTGACCACTGACTCGCACTAAGTAAATCAAAGTTAATTCAACCGATAGCCTCGCTCAACCTGTCCGGGTCATATGGCAAGTGCAGCAGACAATCATCCGCGAATAAATGAGGAATACAATACTACACACACCTGGGAAAGTCAGAAGTGTACAGATTAAACAAACTTGGACCATTACAGCTTCCTTGGGCAATGGTGAGTCACTCCCAATTCTGGTTATCTGCTGTCTCCCACCGAGGTGTGAACGTATCCAGTTAGAAACATTTTGTCTAAAACCATACTAATTCATCTTAGCAACTATTATCTTAGCATATCATGACTGATGGAGTCAAATGCTTGCGAATAATCACGTAAAACAACAGAGCTCGCTCTACCTCTGTCCTTTCCATCCACCAGATCACCAAATATGTTTGTTTGGGCATGTTTTCTCTAAATCCAGATTGCAATATTGGCAATACATAATTCGTTTTTATATGCGTGCTTAGCTGGTGAACTACTATTTTCTCTAGAAAGTTTAATATAGAGGAAAGGATTGATATAGGCCTTAGATGCTTGACTCTTGTAGTGGTCGACACTTCAGGCAACGGGGTGAACAACACTGGTTTTCAAATGTATAGGGAAATTCGCAGGTTTAACAGATGTATTGTATAAATGGGTCACTGCTTTAAGAATAAAAGGATTCACAGCTCTTAACATATTTCTTGAAATACCATCAATACTGTTCGCACTAGATCTTATCTCATTAATTGCTAATTTAACTTCATTGTCCTTCACAGCTTTAAAGTCCAATTCTTTGTCAATATTATCCATTGAAGTTGTCCTGTACAAATCCATGGCTTCTTTGCTGATTTCACCATTCTACCCCATTCCAACAAAAACTTCATTTATTTTATCAACCGTTATATAAAGAGATAAAAAACTTTCCTTATTATTGCCAACGATATCACATTCTTTTAAACACTTTCAGTTGTGTCGTGGGTTTTTAGAAGAAGCCAGACTCTTCGCAAGGTTTGCCCTTTTTTACTTATCAGTCCATAGAACTCATTTCTAGTGCGCTTGTATTTTCGCTAACCATTAACATCTCTTGTTTTCCAATATTTGTTTCGTTTTTTTTTTCAATTTGGTCAGCTTTACAATTTTAAAAGATTAGAGCATTTTCGTCGGAAATCCTTTTTATATTCAAAGTAGTAAATGTTTTTACGTCAGCAACAACCTGCATCTGCCCGACACTGCTCCATTGTATTTCTTTTATTTGAGATATCGCTTTGTTAACATTAAAACATGAGAAATCTCCGTAAGAATTCAATTTAGGACCAATCTTATCTTTCCTTACGTTAACTGCACAATACACTAGCTTATGGTCCGTTATCTTCCCACCTCTGAGGTCAGTAATGTCTGATACATCAATAATGGCGTACGACTCGATTTCAACCGACCTGTCCACTAATAATGTGGTCTAACAAAGTTGCCGCATATAACTGTGACTCTTGTGGGCTCATGAATTAATTGAATTCGTTTGATATTCTCAAGAATCGGCTTAAAAACTTAGTCTTGCTGTCTGACTCGAGAGCATATCTATATTAGTGTCACCCAAAAACAAGACATTGTTCACCTGGACAGCAATATCACCAATAACTGTGTGAAAAAAGGCCGCAGGGAAGTATACTTTGCATTCGGTAGTCGATAGCCCACGCAGACACCTACCTTTACTACTCTAAAGACAACACAGATATATTCCATTCCAGGAATTTTAAGCCAGCAGTATTCACTTCTGGCAAGTTTATACCTTCCAGTTGAACCCACCACTGGGCATTGAAAAAATCCATGTGTCACTTCAATCTGGGCAACCTTATGGATGTCCAGGAGCGGCACATTACTAACCACAAATGTCGAGATTCTGGGGTTCATGGGCAATTCGATAGCTCTAGTCTACTGTGGGAGATGACTGTTGGAGTTGGTGGGGTTTGTTCCCTAACCTCAGAGGTCCTTGCTAGCCTCAACAAGGGTGTGCCACCCCCTGCCTACTTTGACTGGAGAGGCTGGTTCAGAGCTGGCCTCCACTTCTTCCGGGGAGACATGACTTTGAGATGTAGTGCCCTAATTCTTCCTCATGGATCTCAATAGGAGGCGGCCCCCTACTCCCTAACCTTACCCATCCTGAATATCCTGTTACTCCGGAAGCAGCGCAAAGGTCTTACAGGACTAAGTGCAATTTTTAAGCTTCTTGTCCTAAGAAAACAAAAAAATGTCGCTCAAAAACAACACCGCGCTTGATATAGATAGCGACATCACCGCCTACTCGGTCACCATCACAACCTGCCCGGTAATTGCGATCGCACCGCAACATGGTATATCATGTCATAGTCCATTCTGATATCCTAGATATCTGTTCAGAATAGCCTGGAATTCTATTATTCCTGTTTAATTATTATTTATACTGATATATATATATATATATATATATTATATATATATATATATATATATATACTAGCAGACCCGACAGACGTTGTCCTGTACACACGTCTTTAATACGAAAATTTTAAACTTTGATTAATCTGTAACAATCTGGGCTGTTTTGATAAAAATGTCTATTAAAAAGTTATTACAATATCTAACTTCATCACATGTACATTTCATCACACTTCAACCAACCGATAGTGTGTGAGTATAACATGAGTGATGTGAAATGTAGAGGATGTTTTAAATGAAAACTTACTTAATCTTAAGGTAAAAAAGTTGAAACAAACGATTTTATAACAGGTATATTTTTTCAATTTACAACTTAATTTATCGTAATGCCATTGAATGTACAATATTTTTTGTTAATCAGGAGTATACACAAACAAATTAGATGATTTTCCGATAGGGCTGAAGTATAATAAGTGACCTCCATCACAATCGAATTATTGATATTTCTGAATAGCCTATATAACTACTATCCGAATTAGATTATAGTTATGTAAAGCCTGAAGTATAATAAGCGGCTACCATCACAATCGAATTATTGATATTTCTGAATAGTCTATCTAAACTACCGAATTTCATTATAGTTATTTAAAATTACAGTATATTATCGGAACTAGCCAACAGAATTTAATTTATCTAAAATACTAAATAAGTATTCCGTATAGGGCTGAAGTATAATAAGTGGCCAGCATCACAATCAAATTATAGATATTTCTGAATAGCCTATCTAAACTACTAAAATGACGAACTGAATTAGATTATAGTTATTTAAAGGCTGAATTATAATTAGCGGCCAACATCGCAATCAAATTATTGATATTTCTAATTAGCCTATCTAAACTACCGAATTTCATTATCTTTATATTTATATTTCTTGTGTGCGTGTGTATGGAGCTGAACTCCTCCTAAATGAGTGGACCACCTTGGAATGTTTTACATTGTATCCAGCAGAATGCGCTAAGATCACAGTTTCAAATGTTTTCTATTTTAATTCCAGATTTTCCTGACAGTTTGTGCTGCTATCAAATATGTGTGTTGTTTTGTAACATCGTGTAATTATTGTGTGAGTGCTAATTGTAATATTACATTGATAGAGATTGAAGATGTTTGAAGTATATAAAAAAACTATAGTTATATATTAAAGTTATTGAACTAATTTTGAAAATTTATTGAACGAAGTGAGTATATTGGTCGCATAACCTAAGCAGCATACAAATCAAAAGGTTGTGTTTCTATGTGTGAATAACTATTGTTAACAGTTTGGTCACATAAGTTCAAATTAAGTAGCATATAAATCACATAATTGAATAACTATTCGTCCTCCTCCACGAAGACGTGGCATTTTTCTGTAAAAATAAAATTCTGTATAATAGTACACAATGAATATGAGTAACTTATTGAATATGTAATTTTAATTAAGTAACTTCTAGATAAAAATGTATACCAACGTAGACTACGGTATCTAAAATACTAAATAAGTATTCCCTACAGGTCTGAAGTACAATAAGTGGCCACCATCACAATCGAATTATTGATATATCTGAATAGCCTATCTAAACTACTAAAATGACGATCCGAATTAGATTATAGTTACTTAAAGGCTGAAGTACAATAAGCGGTAACAATCTCAATCGAATTATTGATATTTCTGAATAGCCTATCTAAACTACTAAAATGACGATCCGAATTAGATTATAGTTATTTAAAGCCTGAAGTATAATAAGCGGCCACCATCACAATCAACTTATTGATATTTCTGATTAGTCTATCTAAACTACTGAATTGCATTATAGTTTTTTGCAATTACAGTATAGTATCGAAACTGGCCAATAGAATTTAATTTATCTAATATACTAAATAAGGTCTGAAGTAGAAACTACTGAATTTCATTATAGTTACTTTAAATTACAGTATAGTATCAGAACTGGCCAACAGAATTTACTTTAAAACCAATTCCTACATTATTAACAATAGTTATTGACACATGTGATTCTCTATTAATTTAATATTACAATTAGCACTCACACAATAATTATACGATGATACAAAACAACACCAAATTTGATAGCAGCACAAACTGTCGGGAAAACCTGGAATTAAAATAGAAAAACATTTGAAACTGCGATCGTAGCACATTCTGCTGGATCCAATTTAAAACATACTAAGATAAAAAAACAATTTATTTATAAACAAAAATTAACTGATCAATCGCTGCACACTTAATATTTACGAATTTCAGTTAAAAGTGTATTTTACTAAAACTGCCAATTTTATATCTGGATAACCTCTATTGATGTTCCTGATTAGCCTATCTAAACTACCGAATTTCATTATAATTATTTAAAATTACAGTATAGTATCAGAACTGGCCAACAGAATTTAATTTAAAACCAATTCCTACACTATTAACAATAGTTATTCACACATGTGATTTGTATGCTACTTAATTTGAACTTATCTGACCAATTTTGACTGCAGATTAAAAATGTAAATTACAACAAATTATTTTAATTCCATTAGTTTAAAACTTGATTATCTAAAATGTTAACAATAGTTATTCACACATAGGAACACAACCTTTTGATTTGTATGCTACTTAGGTTATTTGAGGTAATGCGACCAATAATCTCTATTAATGTACTATTATAATTTTAGCACTCACACAATAATTACACGATGTTTTATTTTTTATTTTCTTCTTTTTGCCTGTTGGCTTTTATAAACTTATAACGCGGCCACGTAGTACACTTTTTATAACTTCATTCTATTATATTTTAATGTTATTTGCCGTATTTACTTTTGAAACATGAACCTTACAAAACAACACACACACATTGATAGCAGCACAAACTGTCAATTTCAGTTAAAAGCTAAAACTTCCAATTTTATATCTGGATAATCTCTATCCTCCAAAGTAAGTACAGAATATATTGAAATAAGAAGTGGTGTTATTTTTATATGTTTATGCTTACTCTATGCTTTCAAGACTGTTATTGATTAAACTGTGTTGTAATATTATAATGTTTATATAGAACAATTGGTGAGAATTTAACTTTGCAATCTGCATTAGACTACTGATCAAGCACTTTATAATAATGTAATCTAAATGTAAACAAATGTTTCTGCCTCTTTGGTGAACTTCAGCTGAAAATATTCAGAGCTGTTAAGTATCAGTTCACTTTGTATTACGTGTCGTAGCGCAGTCTGTCGTATCCAATATAAAACACTCCAACATCAACAACAATTTATAATTAAAAATTTAATTATATTTGACCGAATAAATAACTATAATGAAATTCAGTAGTTTGGATAGGCTATTCAGAAATATCAATAATTCGATTGTGATGGTGGCTGCTTATTATACTTCAGCGTTTAAATCATTATAATCCAATTCGGATAGTAGTTTGGATAGGCTATTCAGAAATATCAATAATTCGATTGTGATGGAGGTCACTTATTATACTTCAGCCCTATCGGAAAACCATCTAATTTGTTTATGTACATTCCTGAAGGATTAACAAAACATATTGTACATTCAATAGCATTACGATAGATTAAGTTGTAAATTTAAAAAAATATACTTGTTATAAAATTAGTAATTTAAAATTACAGTATAATATCGGAACTGGCCAACAGAATTTAATTTAAAACCAATTGCTACACTATTAACAATAAGTAGTTATTCAAACATGTATGCTACTTAATTTGAACTTATGTGACCAATTCTGACTGCAGATTAAAAAATGTAAATTACAACAAATTATTTTAAATCCAATTAGTTTAAAACTTGATTATATAAACTGTTAACAATATTCACACACAGAAACACAACCTTTTAATTTGTATGCTACTTAGGTTATTTGAGGTAGGCCTATGCGACCAATATACTAACTTCAATAAATTTGCAAAATGAGTTAAATAACTTTAATAAATAACTATAGTTTTTTATGCACTTCAAACATCTTCAATCTCTATTAATGTATTATAACAATTAGCACTCACACAATAATTATAGAATGTTACAAAACAACGCACAAATTTGATAGCAGCACAAACTGTCGGCTGGAATTAAAATAGAAAAACATTATGGCTGTGTTGTAATATTATAATGTTAACGTAGAACAATTGGTGAAACTTCATCTTTGCAATCTGCATTACACTACTGATCAAGCACTTTACAAATTTAAAATATGAACTTTCTAAATTTTAAATGTGAACAAATGTTTCTGCCTCTTTGATGAACTTCAGCTGAAAATATTCACAGTTGTTAAGTAACAGTTCACTTTGTATTACGTGTCGTGGCGCAGTCTGGCGGATCCAATGTAAAACACTCCACCATCAACAACAATTTATTATTAAAAAATTAATTAAATAAACTATTAAAATTGGACCGAATTATGAATCTAAACCATTCTCGGATCCAACTGAAGACACACAAAAAGTTTCATTAAAATCGGTTTACCCGTTTAGGAGGAGTTCATTAACATACACACGCGCACAAGAAATATATATATAAAGAAATATATATATATATATATATATATCAGTATAAATAATAATTAATATATATATATATATAATTATATATATATATATATATATATATATACATATATATACCATTGAGTGCACTTTTAACCTTATTATTCTGTTATGTGGAAACTTAATGACGCATGTATTTACACACATGAATATATAACCAATTTTACATATTTGCCTATAAACTAATGCTAAATATTAACCAATACATGATGAAAGTTACCCCTTTGAACACTAAATATTTAACCATATGTTAACTATCACACTGGACAAAAGCAAACGGCTGTTTCAACTATTAGTATCTAAAATTTCTGTGGTTTTAACATGATATGATACAAATCATGATAAAATCATGTAAGCAAATATATAATTCAGTTGTTTAGTTTTGGTTGTTTACTTTTGTTGAATATAATATCTATCGTAATACTAGATAAATTATTAAAAGGACTGATACATTTATATTTCTACAAATACTTTTTGAACCGAAACGTGCTACTGAAATATTCTTGCTGTTATGCAAGAGATCGTGCACCCAGGGGAGTTTTCCTTACAGAGACTTTTCTCCTTCCTTTTAATTTCCGGCGAAGGGTTTCTTCTCAGGCGTCTTGATCCTTTCAAACACGAACAGTGCAAACATATATTTGTCTAAGATATATACTTTCACTAGTTCTAATACACTATGTATAGGTATAATTATTATATATCTTTATGATTTTGAACAGTATTTAATAGACAGCGTATTTTAATTGCTTAATTTAAACAAATGTTGCATCGCTCATACATATAAATGTAATGATATTAAAATTGTTACTCTCTAGTAACTAGACTAGGATTTAATGCAGAAGAGTAATAGTACTATCTTCCTAACCAAGCCATTATAAGGTAAAATGAACCGCAATATTGAATGATATGTCTATTATGACATCTGGGTTTAACTCATTTAATTTAAACTTTACCGATTAGCGTGACTGAGCTGTAAATGATACTTTCAAATATTCGCAATCCATTTTTGTTAAAAAAGTTAAAATTTATGTTTTAAAAATTGCTGCCTGTGTTGTTATTCACGTGGCAAAAATTGAAACCATAACTAAACACAGTTATTTTTGGAGTTCATGTATTTTTAATGATAATTCGTGTTCATAATTCTAATTTTAGAATTTAACATTGACTTTGAATAGTACTATAATATTTATTACAAAAAATGTAAGCATATATGCCTAACTAAGTATTTTAGGATATCCTTGTTTAAAATTTCAATGTGGTTAAATATTTCTCTACGATTGTATATTATTTTATATATATAATATCTTTATATAGATTTCTTAAGTCCGTGTGTATGTGACTGAACTCCTCCTTCAGGAAGAGTTTGAAGAGTTGAAGGAGTTTCATTCATTTCGGTCAAAATCGGTCCAGTCGTAAACGATACCGATATGATTTTGATGAAATTTTTTCTGTGTTTTCAATGGAATTCGAAAATGGTTTAGACTCACAATTAGGTCCAATTCAAATTGCTTATTTAATCGATATTTTATTTATAAACTGTTATTGATTTGGAATGTTTTTCCTTCGATCCTACAGACTGCGCTACCACACGTAATACAAAGTAAACTGATACTTAACATCTGTTAATACTTTCAGCTGAAGTTCATCAAAGAAGCAGAAACATTTGTGTACATTTGAAATGTAGAAAACTATTATTGTAACGTGCTTGATCAGTAATGTAATGCAGATTGCATAGAAATTATTGCCTAATTTAAAATTTAGATTACACCAACGATCAATAAACTATCTAATGCAATGAAAATACTACTACTGTTTTTATAAAAACCACCTCAAAAAACCATACATATCTGCTCATAAGGTAATCGAATTTGGTTAGATCGGAGGTAAATGAAAAGAGCCGAAATAAGACGCTTTATGATCGAAATTGGTTTTGGTTGATACATTTTCTTTATCAGAGCACAAGGCAAACACCACAATAATACTGGAAATATCTTTGATTCTTTATAACTTAATTATTTTATCGAAATTTATCACTATAAATTAATTGTACTGAATAACTTATCAACACGTAGCAAAAACCAGGAAAGATATAGGCAGGAAATATGGTACCTACCTTCATTATTGTGCTCAAGAGGCTCACTAAGGAACGACTATCAATTATGTCAGGAGTATTTAGAATGTGATAGAAAAAGAATACGTGAATACAGTGTACTGTTTTTCAACAGGAAATTGCGAGTGAAGCCTCGGGGAACTGCTAGTTATTATATATATATAATAATAATTATAACTACGTTTTCTAAATTACATGCAAGTTATCAGATTCAGAAAATTGCCCCAAATGCTTCTTCATGTCAACTATGCATTAGATAAACCTGTGTTAGGATTGAACTGAGTGCTTAGCTCTCAGTTTAGATCAGTTTTCCGCTATTATCTAGTTGCTAAGAAATTATTATGTATAATCATAAAGTATTGATGAAAACTTCAAATAATAAAATAGATTTATCAAATTAATAAAAATTATGGTTTTTGGGACAACTCATTTCCAACTTAACACAAAAAGACGCACTTAAAGTTAGTGCAACCTGCAATACCTTAACAATGATGGCAAAATTTACTAAAGTTTTATCATTGCTTTTTAGTTTCTTCTTAAAAGTATAATTTAACATCTTTTGGAATTCTAGAACAATATCGTTCTAGGAATAAGACCTTAGATATATGACAAGCTTCTACTACCCACTTCCAGTCTCCTTTCTGAGGATGTGAAGTTGTAGGCGAGTGCTGTGCTTAGATACCTTCAAGTAAATCAGCCTCTCTCACAGATACTGCGATCTATATAGCGATTAAAATAATTTCTTAGATCAATTACACTCCAAATCTTTGAGAGTTGGGATTATTTGGGGCAAATTTCCAGTACGATGCCAATCATAGTAACGATTAACGTTTTTGCTATATTTTAAATATTTTAAACTTTCTTCGTCATATAAATTTGTTTAAAATACTTTTACCGTTGATGTAAATGTACTTCTTTGATTAAGTAAGCATAATCTTTAAACCTTGAACATACGTTATAAGTCAGCTACAAAAAATGACTTTTCTATTATAAGGATTACACATAAGGGACATTTAAGTTATACAGTTGTGGCGCAAGAACTAATAATTAGTTATATAAAACAAAGTTTTAATCCTATAATATCTGAGATTAGAGATAAAAGAGAGAATGACGACGCTGTTCTTAGGATATACGCTTTCATTAACATTAAATTACAATATCTAAAGCGAAGTTGATGCTTTTAATTGGACGTCACTTTCATAAAACCAGCGTTAATTTCATGGCAGTTGTACTATTTGTATCATCTGTAACTCTGTTCGTCTGCTGTATCTTCTTTTTATATGTGACTTTAGTTATATAGTATGCAATAATTAGTGAAACTTTACTAAACTTATGGCTCTTTTGATGTGACACAGAGTTTTAATACGGATTTTAAAGGCTTTATTATACTTGACATCTCATGATAATATAAAATTCCATATAATAACCAACGTTATCCATCTCAACATTAAGGCAGTACACACGAGTCTTAGTACACACAGTAACACCAGGTAAGGGTTTTCTGGGTTTTAAGAATCAATTTATTTCATTGCAATTAGAGTTTATTCAAATTTCACTTTTTAAGTACAAAAACTAACAACATTTTTTGAATATAACAACCTTATACTACATAAATCGCATAGTATAAACTCTCATAATGTACCAGAATAAAGCCATTGAAATGTTCTTATATAATTTAAGGACAGAGCTCTGTTGATATTGGGCGCGGCTCAACTAAGCAACGATGGCGTAAGGCTTTTTCAGTGCGGGCTGCCATCTTTTGGATAATCATGCGCTGTCGTCTCTATGCGTCTATTTGTCTGCACGATATATGTAGAATAAAATAACCTATAATAGTAATAACATATTATATGAATGGTGATTTTGTAAAGCATGATTTCTCTAAGGCAACAATGAGTCTGATGATGTTGAACGTCATTCTATGGATTTGACCGAGCGTGAAAGTTTATTTTTAATGTCATGTAAAGTTTTCGTGGTAACGTGAAAAATACTGGATTACACTTGTAAAAGAAATTAATAAAATCACATTTCATTCATACAAGTTATATATTAACAGACATGGCCAACTATACACTGAGCTATAGATTTTAAGTATTTCATACAATATCAGTGACGTCGATTACGTGAAATGTGGATTGGCGTACTTCCCTATTGTTTTACTGGGTAACTCTATGAAAAACATGTTTGGAAACTAGATCTAGTTAAAAGCCTTTTTATATTTTTATTGGGGAGAGGCTTTTCAATGTAAGTGTATATGTCATCTGTTGATTCTGTGTCTCAATGGAAGAAGGAACTTACAGAGCAGAACTTCGTCAAGATATTACAAAGAAAGAACTAACTTAGCTGGAAACTGAGAAACAACGCAATAAGTACACACACTGGAGGGTTTTTTTTCCCTCTCCAGACTTACATGATTGCTTTGTTCACTAGCAGTAATACTGTTGTGTGATATTAGGTCCAAACTTTATCTCGTTTGCCCAGTTACTAATGTTCAAGATAAACCTTAGTTAGTTATTTACTACTTTCAAATTAACCTTACTGGATGCGGCAATGCTTCTGATATACACTATTACTATTAACTATTTAGAAATAATTAAAAAAGTAAAGAGCCGGTGACAAACTCATGAATCGTTAAACCACTATCAATGTCTGTGATAAAGTTTCATTTCTTATTTTACAAAAAAACAATTTATAATACCAAAGCCTTCGTTAGGACTTCATTTTACTCCTATTCAATCGGTCAGTGGTTAAAATTACCCAGTTTAATGACAATACAAAACAATTTTATAAACAAACTTTCTGGATATCTGAGTGATATTTCAACCATTTCCTAATTATTACAGCAATCGCATATTTCTTATATATTCTCAAGAATATAAGCCGTACTTTATAAGTGAAATCTGGAAGAGTGAAATAAATGGAAACTTCGACATCTAGCTCAAGTTAGGAGCAATATATTTGATTTGTTCATATATATTTCGTATGCCATACATATCGATAAGCTTCTATATGTATTCAAAACACTTTATATATATATATATATATATATATATATATATATATATATATATATGCATACATATCTTCAATAACAATAGAAAAAAGGAACATAAAATTATATATATTTCGTTCGTCTTAAGATATTAGAGAGATATAGGTAAATAAGTAAATATATATTAAAAAAATTTAAAATTAAAATGTTAAATCAGATAACATTTAGCTGACCTATTGGAAGTTTAATCCGAACTTTGCAGATCCAATATAATGTTTCATAACAGCTGATAATTTGAATAAATAACATAAAAAACAAATAATTGCGTATTAATTTCTTTTAAATAGCTGATACACAGTATTGTATTGTTTGACGAATCAATTACGATTGCGTTTCCCCCACCTGACCTTTGTGTTTCGCTAGATATCAATTATATTTGTATTGTAGCTTACGATAAACTAATCAATGTTCAATCAGATTTTGGAATTGAAAATCAAGAATTGAATAGGTTTAGGTCTTATTTGAGTAATCGTAAACAACATGAAGAACTAATATATGCAAACAATGAAAATATAAATACATATTTATCTAAACAAAGTTTTATCAAATACGGTGTCTCCCATGGCTCAATATGAGACCTTTACTATTTAACTGCTGTATAAAAAGACTACTAGACATAATTATAGAAAATTACCTTTATTTGTTTCCTGATGACACAAACCTTGTTGTTCAGAGAAAAGATCCATAAATAGTTGAAAAATCTGCTATTAACTCATTAAACTCGATGAATTATTTTTTTAAGTGAAAAGAACATTTTACTAAAGGTCCAGATAACAGCTGGTATGTTGTGTAAATATCACTCATTGAAGTTATTAATTTAAATGCAATATATACATTTAGCAATATTTCAATATCGCTTAAATGACTGAAGCACTGTCTGTAATTTTAGAGCAAGAAATTCTGGTAGGAAACATAATAACACAATATGAGAATTCAAGGAAAGTTTAATATGAGATGTAACGTGGTTACCTCGCAAAGTTTGGGTAATGCCGGGAACTTCATGCTAACTTTGGTTAAAACATATTTAATATTTACAGTTTGAAGAATTTTTATGTCCTTAATCTACTGAGTACATAATAAAAGGGAGAATAAAAATATGTTGTTCCCAGATCAGTGCTACATGCCAAATATTATTTACATTTTACAATCCGTTTGATCTCAATAACGGTTTATATGCCATTCCTGTATTATGTCACTTTTAACTAAAATCTATATGTATTATCATAATAGGCATTTTTGATTATTGTAATAAAATGATAGGATTAAAACCTTTTTGATATTCCTTTAAAACCTTTTGAGAAAACGGTTCGTTTTTCTATATAATAGGGATTTGGTACAAAAAAAGTGAATCTGTTATTTTTGTCCATATAAAAATGTATTTACAAGTATTTGAATGGATTCATTTTCTATATTTAAAGCCATGGGCATGCTGATCTTTTTACTGATGATACACAGTGCTTTCAAGATTTCTGTAACAATAAATTATACATTTACAGTAATAATAAAATTAGTAATTTAGCTCATTATTATAAAAACAATTTGCTTTTCTAAACACAAGAAGCAAAAAATGACTGAGTTTTTTACTACAAAATTATCTTGCGGAATACTTTTTTATTTTTATCTTTTAAATTTATTTTTACAATACGGTATATTTTTATGCATGAATGTACTTTATAAAAGTTATTCAATCACTGATACATTTATTTCATTTTATAATTTAATATTTTTATTCTTTAAAACCTAATGGTTGTATTGAAACAGCAGAAATATAAGTTAATAACTTACTTGAAACTCAGTGGTATTATTGGACAAACTAATAAAATAAGTTTCTCTCTGAAAGGAACCCATTAAATTGTTTCGATGTACAAGTGTTCAAAGCAATACTCGTCATGAAAATTAGTAAAGTATTCACTGATGGAGATCCAATACATATCACTATTGAAGGCCAAAGTGCGAACAACATCCTTTAATCTCTGTAGTTGGTAGAGGGTAATTATATTTTAATTACAGTAAAACCACTTTAGTGTTACAGTTGAACTCGTTCTAGACATTTAGGTTGTTTAGAAACATGTATTTTCCTCATGGTTTTTCAAACGAACTCTTACTTTTATTACTAAGCGTTGGGGTGAAAGCTTCTAGGAACTGTATTTACAACCCGTATCAGATCTGATAAAAAAAATTAAAACAACATTCTGTGTGTGAGGAATGAGTATTACTATTTTTAACATATGACTACACTAGATTATTACGGGCTAAACCATTAATATACTAGCTTCTTTAAATTTGATTCAAATTGGAAGATTAATAATTTACATTAATTTGTTAAGGCAGATATACAATCTTCTGTCCACCACTACATAAGTCCATGGCAAAACATGCACTTCAATCTGGACACTCTTTTTCAAATGCAAAATTATTAAAAGAAGTACAAAATAAAAAAAAATCCTCGATACATATGAAACACTTTTTCTAAAGAAGAACCAAATTATCTAGTAAACAACGAACCTGGGCTTTTTTCAAAACTTACTGTTACTTTATTTCATCTAACTAAATAGTATCTAATTTATTTTTTTATACATACATATAACGTAATATCCTGGCATAGAATACTCTTTGTATTTTTAATGCCATATGTTTTTATTTAGTACAACATTGTTTTTGTTATTATTGATATTATTAATTTTATTCAGTTATGTGGGTCCGAAGATGTTTTAATTGAGTACGAAAGGCTTCACAAAATTAAAAACTTATATTATTGGAGAGTTTGTTTAAACTAATATATAATATCCAATAAGAAGAGAGCTTCAAGAATGTACGGTTATATATATATATAGGATATTACATAATTAACTAACCTACAGACCCACAATAATTCATGAAGTTTCAATTATATAGGAAGATGGCAAATTCTAGGTCAATGGTGGTGCATGTCACTCTATGAGATTTAGCTGAACAGTAGCAAAAATCTTGTCATTGGCAAATTATTAGTTACTTTGGGTAGTTTCAATCTAATTTCGTAAATTTCGATTTGCTGTATCTTAAATTATCTCTAAGTACTTTTGCAGTAATTGCGTTTAATTGTCATTTTTGGAGCTGTAACTGTAATACAGGCCTCTACCATTCACTTTGCAGAGGTGTGGCCAGAGAACTTTCAGTTGCAAATCAGTAGCAATCAGTTAAGCGGGGACATGGATATATTGAGAAAGTTTACAAACTCTCATGCCCACAATGCTAATGCACCTTTCCATATATAAAGTGTACGTTATTCCATCCAAACATGCTATTTTGTTTACTCAATTTAAAACATAAAATAAGAATTTAAATTGTTGTAATTCAGATATTTTATAAATATTCATTAAAACCATATTTAAATATTGAGAAAGAAGACTATATAAATAAAATATTGAAGGAGCATTTAAGACAGTTATACAAATATAAGAAACCTTTAGTTTCAGTTCCCTTTAAATTTACAATTAAAAATATTATTAGACCTTAAAATTTATAATTGTAAAATGGTAAAATGTTAGATTAATGAAAACAAAAAGAAAATGGATTTTTTATCTGGTAAAGAAATTTGGAAACAATCACTTCTCTCTATTTTTGACAGATCTAAAAATAAGACTTTAGATGATGCAATGGTAATTAAATGATTTATTATAGCCTTTTCTTTAAGAATTGTTTGCTCTTACTTTAAAATAAATATTTAAAAGAACTTTATACACGAAATATTTTTGTGCACCAAATTGGTGCCAATAACAAAGTTGTGGAAGCTACCCCGCACCAAAGTAGTGCTACTTATCCAACAACAAAGTGGTGCTACGTACATCGCACAACACTGGTGCTAGTTATGCAATAACAAAGTGGTGAAAGCTACCGCGCACCAAAGAGGTGCTACTTATCCAACAACAAAGTGGTGCTACGTACATCGCACAACACTGGTGCTAGTTATGCAATAACAAAGTGGTGAAAGCTACCGCGCACCAAAGAGGTGCTACTTATCCAACAACAAAGTGGTGCTACGTACATCGCACCACACTGGTGCTAGTTATGCAATAACAAAGTAGTGAAAGCTACCCTGCAACAAAGAAATGCTACTTATCCAACAACAAAATGGTGCTACCTACCCCGCACCAAAGTGGTGCTAGTTACCCAATAACAAAGTGGTGAAAGCTACCCCGCAACAAAGAAATGCTACTTATCCAACAACAAAATGGTGCTACCTACCCCGCACCAAAGTGGTGCTAGTTACCCAATAACAAAGTGGTGAAAGCTACCGCGCACCAAAGAGGTGCTACTTATCCAACAACAAAGTGGTGCTACGTACATCGCACCACACTGGTGCTAGTTATGCAATAACAAAGTGGTGAAAGCTACCGCGCACCAAAGTGGTGCTACTTATCCAACAACAAAATGGTGCTACCTACCCCCAATTTTGCTAGTTCCGCAGCGCCAAATTAACAAAAATAAGGTTATTTTATTGTTATCCTAGGTAATCACTGATAAAAAGCTTTTAAATCCTGAAATAATGAAAATATTCTTGAGATTAACGTATTATAAAGGTGTGCGATGTATGTGATTTCATTTATTACACATATGATATCAATTATCTCCTGAAAAGTATTAACTGCTGTCATATTTATAACCCCTTAGAAGAAATGTTTTAATTTTGAGTTTCCTGTTTTGCCTTAAATATTTTCCGATAGAACCAAAATGAAATCATCACATATTATAGAAATAGTGAGGGAGACAAATGGCCTATAGTAATAAACCATTATCGATACAAACCTCTATCGACAGTTTGATCATGATGGAGGGCATTTCCAAATGTATGGCTAATTGACAATGTATTGTTGTTGTAGCGACATTTTACAACACACTTTCCCTGAATGAAATAACATTCCATCTTTTTGTAACATATCATGTCTGTGTAATTATTATATATATACTAATATAAATATAAGTGTATTATTATTGTATATTACATTATTATATTATCTTATTATTGTATTATGTGCGAACATAATTACGCATTTATCTACACATGCAAATTTGACAAATTTAAGATGAAAGTAACATTTTTGTTGTTAACTGTTTATTTATATCACCTGTACACGGTAGATAAAGTTTTTATTTAAACGATTTTTTAATTGGAATTCGTTTATTAATTAAGGCAATGCTCATTTCAGGAACTTCTTTACAAGGAATAAAATGACTAAACTTTCTGGAAGAACATTTTTTTCATATTTAACGGTACAACTATGGTTACAATAGTATCTTAACCTTTCATATCGTAGTGTATTGTGGTGTTTTTAATTTATTCCATATGATCTGTCCGGAATCTGTTTTAGCTAATTTAAATTTAGTACGGTCGAAAACTTTATCAGGATATGCAATACATCAACCGAGGACGGTTGTGGTAAATTTGAAAAGAATGTGATAGTATCCAACAAAATAGGACTAGGAAGGTGATACAAATTATTAATTTGTACTAAACATCATATAATACATGAGAGATACTTTTTAATACAACAAGTAAGTTTATTTTTTTTACCTTTTTGAATAAAAAATTAGTATAATTATAGCTAAGATACAGTTCCAATTTAAATTAGACGCAATGGCTGGAAGAGGCAACGTAAAATTATTATTTTCAAAATGTATTTTATTTTTCTCAAAACCCTGTAACTTCTTGATAAAAGAAGAACATTAGTGAAAACTAAGCTGTTTCTAACAGTTGGAATCGACTCGGTACCGGACGTACCGAGTCGATTCTTCTTCCTTCTTCTTCCTTATTTCGACAGAACCAATTGTAAAAAACCCGGTGCATTTTATAAGGATATTAGACCACATAGACTGCCACTAAGTTTCAATTCATCGGTCGATCTGTCATGGGTTTTATATTATCAATCCACCCGTGAAGTCATTGTAAAAGGCATGCTTCCGTCGTCAACGTTAAGAGAATTCAGGGAAGGCAACTTCCTTTTTAATTAACTAAGAACTGAACCCTCCGGTGATTACCTTGGTTGTTTTCTATTCAAGATAGGCAGCATGATTAACATCAAACACGGAAAGATGAAAGCCAAAGTGGACGTCTAATATACCGCTCGCATACTAGTGTGGAACATTACGTACATCACGTAGAATCCGCATTCATTGCCGCATTGACTTACAAGCGACACAATCAAGTAATATTATCTCTCCAGACATTTCATTACGAAATGAATTGCGTAATAATATGTAGGTACTGAACAGTTTTTCATAATAGTTAAAAACTTCATTTAGAAATGAATGAAAACAATGATAAAATAATAAAACCCGGAAATACATCACAAAAAGACCCAAAGAAAACTTGACATACTTTATATTCTTTTCTACGAATAAACAAAGTATTTTTAGTTAAAAAATGTTAAATTTCATTTTGAAGTTAAAAAAATATTTATAGGCTTACTTAAAATTTCTTTATAAATAATAAATATTATTAAAAGTATATCTACCTATCAATTAAATTTACTTAAAATATACTACAAATTAATATTAAATGTATCAACATGTTGCAGAAATACAGCGATTAGACGAAACCGAACCTTTTTACTCTAACTATGATAGCAGGTGTAGTCGTTATTCCTATAGTAAGAGGTCGTGGTGTTTTGATTGCTCTTTTATTTTTAGGGGAATTACCCTTTCATGTTTATAAAGCTGCACAGATTGTTTAATCTTATTATCTAAACTTTAATGTACCTTAACCTTCTCTTAATCATAACCTTATAAATTTAACAATTATATGTTATAATGTATAACGCGTACATTGGCAGTCTTAATTTTTATGAAATTTATAGAATGAGATTAAATCTGTTTTATTTGGGTTTCACGCTGTGTTAAACAAATTTTTTCCAAATTCACATTTTAAAATATGATTGTACTCAGTCATTTATAAATATATTTATTAAATCTTATAGTGGCCATTTTAGCATCTGGTAAATTTTATTTCATCCATGTAATAATTATATTGGAAGGTTAAAAAAACGCATTTTCTCAAGAAAAAAGAACGATTAATGTCATTACAATTGTAATCATAAAATAGATATTTTATTTACCACTGAAGGGGTAATAAGGGCGGTTAGAGCTTCATAAAATCACGCTATAGTAACAATATTTTGTTTTCGAAGGAGTGCTTTCAATATGTTAATAAGACAAACATTTGTAATTTTTTAAAGTTTATTTTTGAAGATTAAAGGATTTTGAAGGAATACGATATTAAGAGACATTTACCATCGTTCAGTGATACAAAAATTCAGCAACATTACGTTTCCAGATCTGCAATCTGATCCCCTCAGTTGCAGGTGGTTGTTCGGCGAATGCAGACCTATTACGACCTGTTCTGTTGTTCAGTTTTAATAATTATTGCTGTGTTTGGTTTTTTATTAAGTGCATATTTGAAAGTTAGTGAAGTTGACACGCAAAATGGTGGTTGCGATTCCTGACTTATGCGTGCCACAACGCTCTGGTATGATTTGTTTATTATAACCTAGTTTGTAATTATGTGTTAGATTAATTATTTACCTGAAAAAGAGATCAGACCGCAGATCTCGAAACGTAGTATTACTGATGTTTTGTATCACTGAATGATGACAAATGTCCGGAAAAAATCATGTTTCCTTCATAGTATAGTTAATAGTTAAAGCAAATTGGATAACCCGAGAGATTTTATAAACAAGGTTGATTATACTTAAGGCTCCTGAAGGATCCGTGCCCTGTTAAGGCGGCTAATACTCTTTAAATACACGTTCCTGAAACTGAGAGAGAATCTATTCGTAACAAATGCCTTACAGTTTAACTACACTAAAAAATTATTAATGTATTTGTAAGTACTTTATATATAAATATTTCTGCTTTGACCCACAGTACAGCTTTCTTTCCTTTCTTATTGCAGTTGTTTTTATTTACTACGATATTCCAAATTTTAAACGGTATATAACGGTTTATATTAAAGATGAATAAAACTAATATAGTTTTAAAACATATTTAAGAATTGGTTGCGTTCGAAGTTGCTGGTAGTTGCTAATAACTAAAAATATTAATTCCTGTCGTTTCAGGGTTATTATTTGAACGAACTATACAATAACTTTACTATACATTTTAATTAACGTGTACTACGTGTAAGTGTCTATAAATCATAAACATTATTATACTAACTGTGGACCAAGAGAAGGAATAATAATTCAAAGAGTAATGTAGATGTTAATGATTCATTATGATAATGTTGAATTACTCAGATACTAATATAATTTTAAGAGGAATTTGTTTAAATGTAATTCAAAATTGTAACCTACTTAATTTGTGATGGCATGCGTTTTGGTTGTTAATAATTACTGCCTTAACAGTACATTGTGCGAATGTAATGGAAACATCACTGATCAGAATGAAGAATGAGTGCAGGTAGAAAAATTAATGCATGGTCAGGTCAGTTTTAAAAGTAGGACTTCTCTTCCTTAATGAACGGCATCATCAGTCGTTGCTTATTGCACTTTTAGACAATCTCATTATATGTGATCTTGTCCTTCAACCATAGATTGTTGTCACTTTGTTTAATGTAGCATGATAAAGATATCTAGTATTGATTTTATATTGATTGCTAATGGAAATTTTATGGCCAGCTAAGTAAGATTTCTTAGGCCTTTAATTCCTTGAAAAATGCCACTCATCATGTTTAATACATCTCATAACACTTGACATTAGGTCTCTTCAGCATTATCATTTTGCTGGCGAGATATTCGTAAGCTCTGTCTCTCAAAATCGGTTAGATACAAGAAGGAACATTAAGCTCTGTTACCTTTGCTTTATTTATCTAATACCACAAAGCTTTGGTATCCCATGAATTTTGGCTCCAGACCTCAGAGATGCAACTGTTAATTTATGTGAATTGAAACAAATTCAGTTCTCTGCAACGAAACCAACCTCGCTGAACTATGCGGAGCATTAACAGGCATAGTAATTTGAACTAAAGACGTGTCAATGGATTCCCAATAGATGTAACTTATTTACTCTCATGCGTTTAAACACTAACATGTGAACGTCCTCTTTATGACTAATATCATGCAATTTCCTGAAAAAAGTACTTTGTAGGATAAATTACTACAACCTATATTTCGTCATTATTTTTAAAATATCACAATGTTTAATCTATTTTAAACAGGTCAGATACAAATAATGTAATTCCATTTACGCCTCAAGGTTACTTCTTCTGAACAATACAACAGCATATGGGAGTAACTGAAGACTAGAAAGCACCATTAGATAAGGGGAAGTAACCTAGAGCTCAATTGTCAACATTTCCTGCTTACTTCCGGTGGTTGGATGTTTACCGGAAGTTGGAATCACCGAGGGCAGTTGAAACTTCTACATTAAACAGTAGATTATGTTTGGTACTAACTTTAACATTTCTCTTATACTTAGAAGTTGATGTCTCTTCATTATATGTTCATAATGTATTTTTATATGAAATGTTTGAATGAGTTTCCATTATAAAAATTAATGAACTAGCGCAGTTTTCTGATTTGCATTTGGATCAAATACGTGTATCCTTCTCAGAAAAACGATAGTAGGGAACACATTTGTCTTTATTCTGGATAACGTAAACTCGTATAGTAAAAGTTTAATATTAATTGCTTACATATTATTTATTAATTTGTTTTGGAAATGCATAGAGAGAATATAATTATAATTAATAATATAATTAATTTCATAAAAAATAGTAGTCTTATTCTGACTAAGCAATCACATAACAAATCTGTTTACATTCGTGCACTTTTGTTCTTTGTTTAGTACTGTTATAAAAGAAAAACATTTATTGTCTGAGTGGTATAAAAACTGTTCATTCTTTATGGTGCTGACAAAATTTATATTTGGTCTACTCCACTCAATGTCTCGAGAGTTAATTGAGCTGCAGACTTAAAAATTAAGTTTTGTTTTTATATAGATAACATCCATCTCTATGATTGTGAATATCCTTTCCAGGGATTCCGCACTAACTCTTAACTCTTCACAACTTACCTCGATAAGAAATAGTATTATAAATACTACAATTTGCTTGAAATTTTGGATAATTCCTGTTGGTATTATTTATCGCGAGACATTTAAAGCAACGTAAACGCAAAATCATTACTCCTAGTTCCCAATTGTTGTCACCTTTTTCTAAAGCTCAAGCACAAGATACTGATTTGTTGTTAAACATTGGTTACCTGAAAATGTATATTTTCAACAAATACAATCGTCCGATTAAACAAAGGGTTACCAGAAAATCATTGAGCCCCAATAACTATTTTAAAATTTAAGCTGTAAAGTATACGTTAAAACCTACAATACACTGAGTGTGCAGCCTACATTACAAAGTTGAAGACCACAGGAGAAAGAAGAGGTGGAACTTAATATGGCCACTATTAACATACATGCCACTTTATTGTTCTTTTGTTTTTTGAACTTATACTGCATAAATCTACGAGTCAGAGGCCATTTCTACAAAGTAATTTTCGTTTAAAGTTTGTCGAGCATTATTATGTTGTCCTCCTTCATCTTTCAGGACGAAAATGTGATCCGAATCATTGCACTCCAAGTTTCCGAAATATCTTTTCCAATTTACAAACCTATCAATATTGAGCAGAAACCCTCGAGGAATGCTGCTGCTGGAAAGAGACTAATTTAACACTCCTCCAACGCTTAGACGTCTTTTATCAAGAATTTTATTTCTTGAATAGTTGAATGAGTAGTTAATCCCTCTAATAAATTCAAATTAAGTTTGATTTAGTGTAAAAAATACAGCCACTGTGAAGATAATTGCTGTATATGTTTCCAAGATATACCTACATACTACAGCTAGAATTTATAATATAAAATTTATTTACCTAACGTATATCTATAATATTATAAATCAATGTAATTGAGTTTGCCTCTCTTTTCGTGTGTAGTAGGAAATTTCTATATATATATATATATATATATATATATATATATATATATATATATATATAGAGAGAGAGAGAGAGAGAGAGAGAGAGCTATTGTATACATATTTTTACAGATTTTATTGATTGTGGCAACAAAGCAAACTCAACATTGGCGCCAGAAACTCATTCAAATCAGAGGTGCTCATAAACGTACACGTAAGCCTACGAAGTTGGGTATGTAACCGCGGTTAACTTCTAGCAGCATTAATGGAATCACATATAATGAATATTTTTTTCGAAATACCACCTACAAATATATTTTATGTAAAGATTGGAAATATTTTTGATAGCTGATATGGTCACGGAGAATCAATTACACATTACCTTTTAATTAAATACATAAATAAATTACAACTGAAATTTTGTAATGAAATAGTCTGACATAATGGCTATTAAAAATGGAAGAAGTGACGAGTATGGGGTTTGGTTTCATTAGACATTTTGGACGTCTGTAAATATAGTAGCGGAAGGAACATGTACGAAATAACTGGGCATTAGCATAAATCAACTAACCATTCACTCTGTGCTTAGAATTTGAAGAAAAAAGTGAACGCATTGAGTCCACAATTTTACTAATTGGAATCACAAACCAATACGCCAAACAATAAATACAATTTTTATCACAGAAAAACCCGTCAAGGAAACTTCGCGTCCATTTTTCACTGATGAGATGCGTAATACTGATGAGGTATATTAATATTCATATAATTCTTAGTCTGAACCAGGGGAATAGTGTAATACAGTGAACATATATTGGAAATTTATTGGTAAGCAAGGTCATGTACTTTATTTTATCACTTTTGCAAATATTGATTCCTTCGAAAACAAATATAGGGGGCACAAACAAAGGCAATTTGAGGGCCCTGCAAAGTAAGTATACATTTCTTTTTAGGGGATTAAACCATTTAAAAATATTATTAGTAAATCCGGCTATTTAAAAAAAAATTTTATGCCTCTCTACGTAATTTTGTCCATACATTACCTCGAAAGCCGTTTTACGTTGTGTGAAGAGATCTAACACCAATGTATGTCTATTGAACAGTGAAGCACATCACAATGTTAGGATTGTTCACTGTACCCATTTACCCAAAGTGGAATACAAGAGCAGAAGTAAATACTTGTCAACAGTAGTGGGCTTCTTAATTCAAATTATTTACTATGTATATACCCGTATATGTATCTACAAATTTGGCCCAAATATTATGTGGAAACAATAACACAGTATTAATGATAAGAAGTAACTAATAATTATTCGATATCGTTTACCAAAATTATGAAGCACCATTATATCTGCCATGCATTTGAACATAACGAAATTTATTTTGAAATATGCCTCAACTAAAAAGGAATTATTAATTTAAAACTTCAATTAAATTTCATAAATTATGAACATTAGAGAGCTGGGGGGGTCTATAAATATTGTTTTTTCTGGGCAAAAGATCAAATTCCAATTTGGAAAAAATACTGGAACATTTTTTGTTAAAGGAACACCTGGAATAAGAGTCACCCAAAGTTTCGTTTAACTTGTAGTCTCCTCAGCCATGAACACTGAAAACGGGTACCTGATGTATGATATTTGGATAGTTCCATTCACAAATACCATACTACCTTTTCGCATTACATCGTAAGTACCTTTCACTAAGAAGCTATGAACTACGACTCGAGAGTTTATCCACATTGGTCTAAAAATTAATGCTGAAGTCGTGAGAGATGGTCTACTAAATACGCGGAATATTTCATTAAAATTAAAGGGCAAACCCGGAGGTATGTGCTAGTGATTAATTAATTTAAAATAAATCTTAAAATTATAAATTTGAATTTTAATTAGTAACAAATTATATTCCACATACATTGAGAGGTTAGATACATTATATTGGACAACACAAACGCTAACGTTACAACCCCACATACAGTTAAAATGTGATAATGTCGTAAAAGATTAATGTGAGAGACGTGACTTTTATTGTACCACACTACAAGGCTTAAGTGACTGTCGCAATTTCATGAGACATTTCTGAATAACCTGGTTGTGTATTTATATCCAATAAAGGGCTTCGCTTTTAGTAGATTAAATTAAATTTTTATATTATTTATGATGTTGGAAATGAGAAGAATAGTGTAACTACAAAAGCTACAAACATGTTCGTGAATTTTATAATACAACATTGAAAGGTTTTTAGCTATTAAGAAACATGGCGGATGATCTTGTACAATATGATATTAATCACATTACTTTTGTAGTTTATTAATGAACAAAACGCACATAAGAACACCATAAGCATGCAGTTTATGATCACATAAAGCGAAGGTTTATACTACTTATGTCTATGGTACATTTCAGCAGTTTATTACAGTGCAACAGCCCCACACGTCAAGTGATAATAAAACAATGTTTCCACAACAAAGTTTACTACATTTAGCAATATCTTTCCATTAATATGCAACAGCTTTACAGAATAAGGTGGGACTTTTTGCTAGTTCAGAGACCAGTGAGGCGTACCTTGGAGGGATTTTCTAAATAAAAAAAAGGCTTTTATTCACACCAGGACCCTAGAATATGCATTGAAAATTTAAGTACATTCGATTGAATAGTTGATTCTTATGAGGAAAATGAAGGCACTTTCGCATTTATAATATTATTTAGATAACTAAATATCATCATATGTTCTATGAAAAAGTTACAACCTAAATGCATGTGATGGATCCCTTTTGTTTAAAATTTAAGTACTTAAAGTTACAAATATTCAAAAGATATGAACTATTTTAGGTTAGGTTAGTTTACAGTGGTTGTTGTTTGTTTCACTGTACTCGTATCTCTATAAGCAACTCTAATACGCAGTTTTACGCTTATACTGAAAACATGCTGAAGACAACATTTAACGTAAATAAATCCTTACGATGGTACAAAATTTAATTAGTTTTAGAATCTATCAAACCATAAAAATCACGAATAATTTATGAAGTACTGTTGAAATCTTCTTTGGGGGATAATTAATTTGAAATTTGTCATGGAGTGCTTCTATAGCATTAAGGTGATAAAGTACCTTTTTGCTTAATTTTTTAAGCTTCAGGCAATATATTCGACAACGTTAATAACAAATTTACAACCCAACATAAAAGTATTATCGGGTAACATTGTAAAAGATTAATGCGAGAGACGTGAACTTCATTGTATCTCTCGACAAAGCTGAATCTTGCCGCACTTTCGTGAATATATGTCAGTATAATATTTTTGTGCAGTCGTATTCTATTCACTCCTTTACGATGAACATGTTAACTGACTGAGGTTTAAAGTCATTGATTCACGTCACACAAAAGCCGTCTCTAAAAGACATATTTTCGTTGTTTAAGTTATTTTCAAACTCGGAAAGTAGTAATATGGTATCTTTAGTTTTGATTGAGATAATGCACCTTAAAATTTGTATTGCATCATGTAATCCATGTTTATGTATAATAAACTCATTGGACCATGAAAATTGGAGAAATATGTGGTTTAGATGCAAAGTAAAAAGGGATTTTGGACGATTCACCCCGTAAGAATGTTAATACATGTCAACCTCTTTGCAAAGTTACTACAACTTAATAGTACACCACACCACGTGTCGCTTATAAGCTTCTTCGAGATTGCACATAAAATTACAAGTCTAACTCCTTTAATTCTATGGACAGATATACAAGGAGAGAATCGTACAAAGGGATGATTACATCAGAGTAATGTAGAATCAATTAAAAACGAAGTTGTTATTTCATAATATGCAATGTTACTTACATCAATGTTACAATGAGGCCAAAAAAAACACGGGCACGCAAAAACTAATACGTTTTCTGTCCCTCTGATCATAACTATTGTAATCGGCTACCTGACACTTTGCATTAAATTACATGACTATGTGACATATAATATTGGCGAGGCTTCTACATATGTAATACGCTAATACCATTTACTGACTAATCATATATTTTTACTGTATAGCTTTAAACATGAAACTTTATTATACCAACAAAGTTATTTTTGAAAAAATTATTTGTGATATGACTATGCTTTCTGTTATTTCAATTCTTAAAATTTAGTTCGCTTAAAAATGAAATGAAAATTTGTATTTTTTTAATATACGTGACTAATTTTAAAATCCGTAAAGAATTTGGTTTTTTATGAATAAGAATTCTAAAAGTAAAGTTTATTTCAATAAAAAATACAAAAAACTTAGTTTAATTAAACTGTAGGAAGTAACTCTAAAGTATATCCATATCCATATCCATATATATATATATATATATATATATATATATATATATATATATATATATATGTTATATATGTTATTTATAAACACAGAGGACGACATAAACAACTCAGCAAAGCCAGAAGTAAATTCCAGAACAGAATGAAATGTTCAAATGACCTTAACAACTAAGTGAACGCATGGAGAGATTTTATAAGTAACAGGTCAGAGTTTTCCAAATATTATCTCTCAGAAGCTGAATATTTAAACTCACATAGTGCAATCCTTTCTTTCTAATTATTGACTTCTTTTCATTTGCTTTTAACCATCTTTGAATCTATAATGTTTAGTTCCCATCTCTATCAATAGCATAAAGTACCTAGGGAAAAACCGGAATTAAATGGTCAGATGGACGTATAAAACAGAAAAATATATCTAATGGGCTTACTTACTAAATATTGTGACAAATATTCCAGATTATCCCTAATTGAAAGAACAATTTGATCTGAGCTGTCTACCGTATATCATCGCTTTTCTTTCTAATTCCTCTTCATGCGTTAACTGTTCTGCCCATATAAAAATTAGTGGATATTTCAGTTTACTTTAGGATTCACATGGATTCTACATTCTTAATTTGTTGTCTTTTATATTTTAAGACACTTCCTACAGTTTCCAAATATAACCTGTCAGAAAAACTGTACAGAAAAAAATACCAACATATTGAGAATTTTATACATCTATAACGCGTTCTCCAAAGGCCCCTTCGTTTTCTCGGCATTTTTACGTTACTGAATTAAACATTTTTAAATTTCAATTTTATCCCTAATATTGTGTTATCTGTTTAACTTATTCTACATCTGATCAGGCTTATGATATCTTTATACCTGTTGATTTTGGTAAATCAATTTTAATCTTGATTTATGAAAAGTGAAATATTAAAAGAGGCTCATTTTCATTTTACCAGGAGAAGATCATTAACGTTGGAATAACTTGAGTCGGTCACCATCTGGCAGCAGATTAAAAAAGTTTTCAAATAATACTTGTCAAAATCTTTGCTACTGACTTTAATAATCTATGTTAATGATTTCATATGCAGGACTCTCAGGCAAGCGATTCTGCTAAAAAGTCATATTTAGTGCCTACTTTCCTAATGCTTACATTTTACCTATTATTCTACTACATTCAAGTATTCCAATTAATTAAACACTTTATTTGAGTGTATATGTTGCAGTGCCATTATACTAGAATTAAAATTATTTATATAGCAATCCCTTTAGCAGCAAAATAATTAGGCTACAAGTAAAAAACTTATAAATTTAGAAAGTGTGTGCACAATATTTGAGTGAGCGTTAGCAAAGGGGGCTGAATGTTCATAATGAAAGGGGCTGTACATGTTCATGCTTGTATTATAGTCAGAACGATATTAAGGAATGAAGTAACCTGTGGCCTTGAAATTTTGCAAGAATTTTAATTTAGGTGGCCTTGAGAAGTCTATAGGTTTATTTGTATATAGGCAAGATAAATATGGATACTGTTGCATTAATCCATGGATTTCTCCCAGCGTTAGCAAAGCCTAAGAGAGGAGTCTCGATGATAATTTTGTTTATCAAACTAAAAAACTTTATATTTAATTTAGCTATCAATAACGGTTTGAAAATTTTGGGATATATCTTTCTGTCTTCCTGTCTGGTTGTGTATTCTTTTTCCGATATATACCTAAAACGATTTTTTTAGCCACTAACCTGAAATGTTACTTGTAACATAATCTCTACATGGACATCTGATGTTTGTATAATGGGTATTGTTTATAACTCTTTCAATTGTTTGTGTCTTGAGAACAAGTTCGTCAGTGCAATTTAGATGTGGCATGAAACTTCTTTTATATAGACAAGAATGGGCTCCATGAAAGTACATGTCTATAAATTCGGTTTAACCGAGCATCATTGAACCGTATATCTCACAAGTCTTGCAAATTTTATCTTCTCTCTGCCTGAGGGATGACCTTTCCAGGACATCTCGATAACAAAAAAGTACAGAAAAATTAATTGAAATAGTATCTAAAACATATAGTAATTGAGCCTTTCTTAAAAAGCTGAATAAAATACTCAAGTGCAATTTAACTTTGTTCAACATTGAATAGAAAGTACATATGTTAGATCTTATTCAACGTAAAGTGTTATAATCACGTTCTAGGTCTGAAGACAGTAATCAGAGCACTGAATTTACTGTTCAAAAGTCATAAAATAAAATTGTATATGCAGTATGAACAAAAATCCATTGCTTTTACAAAATCACATTTACAGCCTGCTTGCTGTACATGTAATACAATTAATAAATAATTTATTAATCAATTATTAATAAACCTTAATAATGGAAGGTTTATTAATAATTCATTCAAACAACACAATGTTAACATGTGTTTAGTAAATTATGTTTGTTATATAACATGCAAATCTGTATTTAATCTTTGGGTGAAGTTTAACAGTTTTGTTTTATAACTATTTAACTTTTATTACTATAGCAAAATTTACCCGTAACTTCGGTGCCCGTTTCTTGTTAAAGCCAGAATCGTGTAAATATTCTAGCAAAAGTGATATTTAAATATTGTGATCTCTTTGTATGACAGTCATGATACATTGTGACAGCAAATTGTCCTCGAGCCTGGAGCCGTGGTTTGTCCTTCTTCGGCATATGATGACCTTGAGAAAGTCTTCTCCAGAAAGGCTCCTTATTTGTGTGCACGAAGATTTGATCGTACTACCTTTAGGCAGAGGAATGCGGCTCCAACATCAGTTATCTCTCCCTTTCTTCCAGTACTAAAAGATTTCGTTGGATTTCCTGTTCTATTCAGCTGACCATGTGCGTTTCAGCGGGTGCATTTCAATGCAGTCATTTATCTTTGTAGGATCTAAGGTAAAAATTTCATAAACCCTTGCAGTTTTGCGGACAATTCCTATTTCGGGAATACAATTCATATCTCAAAACTGTCAATTACAAGTCCTTAACAAATTACAAATAACATGGGTTTGTAAACTTTCTTGGCTCTTGACTCTGTAGATTTGATTATCACGTCAATTTTTAGTTATTACTAGCAAATTATTTACTGCATTAAATTTCATGACAAAAATATAAACAAAAATATGTTATTGTTTATCCTACGTTTACAGCAAATATTACTTTAAGGATTTTGTACTTTGATAAACTATGTTTTAGTAATTTTAAAATTGTTTTCTTTTACCTTATTTTATTAGATTTAAACAGTTTTTAAATATTTTTAACTCGTTAATCATATATTTATTTTTTAAGACGTTGACTACTGCAGGTACCGTACAGTTCATCATATTATGTAGAGAATTTGGTCTCATTTAGTAAAGAATCTTAAAA
This sequence comes from Homalodisca vitripennis, assembly GCF_021130785.1. Lineage (NCBI taxonomy): Eukaryota > Metazoa > Arthropoda > Insecta > Hemiptera > Cicadellidae > Homalodisca > Homalodisca vitripennis. The sequence continues at coordinate 2,374,537 of NC_060213.1, forward strand.
GGTGTTCAATACAAATAAAATAGATAAACATGCAAAATTAAAAATCATTAATTTTAACCGTATCTGAGTTATGATATTCTTTAATCCAAACACACAGACATACAAGAACAAAGAATGTCAAGTAAAACATATGAGACGCTTTATAATTGCTAAAATTTATTCAGACATATTAGTAGTAGGCCTACATTTTACAAAGTAGTAGGCCTCCATCACTTAGATTTAAATTTATTTCTAATAATAGATAAACTTTTGTTAATTATTGCGAAGACAATAAAAATATTAAGCTTGAGAAAGAGTGTTTTAGCTTGTGGTCTATTGCAGTTTTTTATAATATTTAGAATACTGCAGCGTTGGTTCCAACATTAATTATTCGATTCATTTCGTGGTAAGCCTTACACAGAATGCAATTATATTTGCATAGTGAAGGAAACAGGACTTTTCGATATTTTCCATCGTTCAGTGAAACAAAAATTCAGTAACACTACGTTTCGAGATCTGCAGTCTGATCTCTTCTTCAGGTAAATAACTAACCTAACACATAATTATAAACTAGGCTAAAATAAACAAATCATGCATTATCGTTCACATATTATTTGTTTTTAAAGAAAATGTTTTACAAAAAGGTTTAATTATAATTTTTGACGGTGAAACTAGTCAAAGGTATAAGGTTTAATATGTAATTGTTAAACAGGAAATATAAAGAGGCAGAAGATTATGAAGGTTCAGAATATACGAGATTGCTACAAAAAGACAGATTGTGTGATAAAAACGTTCTCTGTAATCTTTGTAGGTGGACAGTGTCAGTGTAGAAGTGGCCGAATGCTCTTTGAGTATGTTGAAAACTTTCATCAAAAGATAGTCAAATTTCATCAGAGGGAGTTACTGCTCTAGAACTGAGCTTTATACACGTGATCGTCTTACAAGTGGTTTTCTTTTGAAAGCGATTTTCGCTTAAATAATTTTAACAAATCACATCCTTCCTCTTACACATATTTGCTATTTAATAAATAAATAAATATATATATATATATATATATATATATATATATATATATACATGTTGTTATAGAATTTTAAGAAAACAAGTGTTGCTTTATAATTTATTTAAAAGCACAGATTGAATAGATGGTATTACAAATATGGTGGTGAAAAATTTAATTTTTCATATTTTATTATTAGCAATAGATTTATTTCTTAAACACCTTGACTGCGGTTGACATGATACGGTGCAAAATAGTAGGTAGAGTAATTGGCTTCACTCAGTATAGAGTCTCAGAAAGTGGTAAGGAAACAAGTTTATTTTAATAACTTGCAAAATTAAAAAGGAATTTATTTTAACCGTATTTGAGTTATGATATTTTTAAATCCAAACAGACAGGCGGACACTAAATGAAGCCAAAGATATCATAGTATTTTAGGAATGTTTATGTTATTATCATATATTTAACCACATTCCAAAACATATTCTCACCTGTTTGTACAACCTGTATAACTTCTATGACTTTAATACTCAGAAACATTAAAAGACTAAATTGAATTTATAGTTATAGTAAAACTGTCTTACTAAATCTTAATGTGTTTGTGTGAGAGTAGTAATAAACTAGTTACTAGTCCATATGACAAACCTCATAATACAAAACCGATATAAATCAGCATAGCGAGTCGATGGTATTTAACTGCGAAGCGGGATAGTAAATACTTATTTAATAATCCGTAAAGAATTTAGTAGACTTTTAATTAGTAAGTATTATAAAGTATTAAGTTTCCAAAAACATTTAATCTAAAATTTTAAGATTCTACAGCTTCATTAGTGCCAATGCTGACGCTGTAAAAGCAAATCCGACTGTTAATCAGAGAGGTTTATGTCCTCTCCAAGTCGCATCATTATATTTTACTGAACCTAAACGACAATAAATTCTTTTAGTTTCCTTGCTCCAACTGTGGTTTGTAGGAATCACATTAATGAATCGACACCTAATGTACTACCAGTGGTATAAAAGTGTGTATTAAATAAATTTGATGTTAACGCCCCGTAATTGTCTACCCACAAATTTTCAGTAGTAATAAAACTCTCAGAAAAATTGGTGTTTTCAGATCTTTTTTGGAAGATATTTTTTGAAATTGGTATATTTTCTCAACAAACTCCTAACCATTACGATACATACTCTTTTAGAGTAAAAAAAGTTTGAAATTCCTTTTTTCCTTAATTTTGTTAATGAAAATTTTAATTATTTTAGTTCGTACAAGACGCTGATAAACTCATTGACTTAATCGTAAGGAAAGACATTTGCACTTTCCCCTGGAGTGACACAATATTCAGGTCTGGAATGGTTGTTGGTAGCGGCCGTCTCCTGTAAAGTGATTCATATTGAAACTATGTTTTTGGTGTATCAGCAAACTCCTTACAGATATTATCCTAGATGTGCAAATCGATAATAATCTAAATTTTTTAAATTCATAGAAATTATAATACATTTTAATTGTATAGTTCAAATATTCTGAAAAACACCGCTCTTTTACATACACGAATTACTGAAACCAATCTCAGTAAAAATATAAATTTTACATCTAGCTACTTTGAGCATATAGGTTCAAAATGTATTGCATTATTGTAAATAATTCTTCGCTTCTAAAGTAAACTTATATTTTAGAACTGTTACTCTATCTAAAATAACATCAGTTTTGTTACATTCATTAAAATGACAACAAGAAAACTTGAGATTAATATGATTTAGTCAGAGTAGGAAGAATATTTTAGTAATTTTAATGCGCTCTACTTTTTTTTGTATTTCGTTGACGCAATCCATCTGGCTTTGGAGGATAATGATGATATAACCAAGCATCACGTATCAACTGATGAAGTAAATATCCTAAAACTCTCTTTGAACTTTGTATCATCTCTTATTTACTAATTGTTCACTCAGTATCAGATGCTTATCAGACTGGTTTATTCAAGCAATTTTACCGTGGCCAGGGCTCTCAGGGAGTCCGCACTTGCACTGCTAGACTTGTCCGGGGGCGGGTGACGGTACATGACGGTGCCCGCCAAAAGTGAATACGGCCCTGATTAGCATTTATTGGTGACAGGAAAGGATTAAAAACAATTTTTTGTTGTATATCAAGGCAAGTTGTTTTTATCAATGGCTTATCAGAACTTTGATTTGAATACTGCTACAAAACCCAACTTCATGAACAAAAATCTGAATGTATCATGTTTAAGGATATATCCAGTAAGATGCCATTTATACACTTTGAAATGAGCATAAAATTTCATTTTTAGATATAAAAGAACGAGTTCTATGATGGTGCATGTCCACCTATGGAATTTGTCTGAGCGTCATTGAAGCCTATAACTCAGTAGGTGAAAACAATTTATATTTTGTATACCTGAGGACTTTAATTATTTTATTTCTGTGTGTATGTACAGTCCGTCTATTCCTTCACCGGAAATATAGAGAATGCAATAAATTATATAGCTCTATATTTTTGCACGCGACCTTATCGAAGATTGTTATGCGACACGTGAAGTGGCAATCGTACTTTCAAAATCAAAATCTTTTTTATTGCAGCGACTTTTTACATACATTGTATGGCAAACTTTAATACGGGGTTTCTAAAATTCCAGGCATTCATACACACAATACACATTCATACTTACAATTTTACAATCACGCCTCTTTCATTCTTCGCCAATGCAGCCCACTTAGTACAGCAGAGTCAGTCTTCTAATTGGGCGGTCTCCCAGTCGAATGCCAAAAACTCACCCGCATTATAGAATGCCTGAGACACCAAGAAGCGTTTGAGGCGAGTCTTTAACGCCTTAGGCGTTGGGGCATTTTTAATTGATTTCGGCAGTCTGTTGAGGAAATGCACACCCGCTTGCGAGGGTAGACGTTCATAAACTACCGTTCTGTGTCTCCCAGTCCGGTAGTTTGCTCTGCCATACGTCTCATACATGTGTATGTCTTGGTCTCTGGTTAAGGCACATATACTGATACAAAACAAAGTTGTTTCCAAAATGTAGAGGCACGGCAGAGTCAACAGCTGGTAGATAATATGGTAGACTTTGCCTTGGAAGATAATATGGAATATTTGTTATATTATTACACACTCACAGTCTGGAATACTAACCATTAAAAAGTGCTAAGAATTCATCTCTGGTGCACATTTAAGAAATATCTTATATTATTAATATTTTCGATATCATTATATTACATAATTAGTTGGAGTTCGGGTATTGTTTTAGAGAAGCGAAAGTTAACAAAGCTCTACCACAATCCTTTAAAATTTCAACACTTCATTAGGCGGTGAAGGAGAAAAAGCTGATCAACTTCTCAAGATAATCTTTAATCACCACCCCCTTTTCTGGATATTATATTCTTTTACAGAAAAACCAAATAATTTATTCATGTTACTGTTCTAAAGATTTTCCTTGAACGTTTACTAGTTATACGTTTATAATAGACATGACAAAAATGTATAAATTTGTCGAAGTTTAGTCTTTTCCGAATATTTATTACATAGTTTATTTACTTAAGGTTATTTAAACCATCAACAGGTTCAAATCACCATATTATAAATATATAACCATATTATAAAATGATAAATAGATCTTAAGAATGTTTTTTATTTAAGTTAATGCTCAAAATACTAGTGCAATAAATTGAGATAATGCGTTAAGCAACGCAAAGCAGAAGTGATTATTGGGTCGAAGGATTGTTTATGTATTTACGTAAAAGAATAGAACTGAAAAATCATATCCCAGATTCTGAAGCCAACTGCAAACTTCAGGCCTGATCGCATAATTAATCGCTTTTCCTGCACTTTTTATGTTTGCTAACACATTACAAATAGAATCTCAGTTGATCTGATATGATTAGAAGAAATTTACGATTGTAAAGTATAGCCACATAATTGTATTATTGTCAACATCAATAAAAGACTTGACTTAGATTTTGACTTTGACTTTAGTGGAAAATATTATATAAAATAATTATTTTACTTCTGATTTCCTTTATACTTTAAAGTTTTCAAATAAATTACAAATTATTAAAATAAAACAAACCCGAACACTATAATACTTTGAATGTGCCTTCTAATTGATTTTTACATTCTAATTTCGTTGTCAACCCAGTGCGCTAAGGTCATAGTTATAAAAAACTTTTGTTCCTTAGTAGTTTACCTCAAAAAGCTCAATTTTCAACATATTGATCAACTGAGTTTATTAACTTATAGACATTTAAAGTTGAAAATTTATTTAACTTTGAAGATCAAGTCTTAATTACATATTATTATTAATATTATTATTTTCAGTCTTAAGAACAGAAAATATAACTTAGGAAAAAAATAGAAATGTTATTATCGAAAGTCAGCAATATATTATTATTAATATTTAAACTATAAAATGTACGATAAGTAAACATGTATTAGGTTATATTAATTATTAATAAAGTACGCATTACGTGATATACCATAGATTACAACAGTCTTGCGTGATTAACTATGTTAAACCAAGCTATTATGATATACAGTAATTACAGTAAGCGCGGCGGTCAAATGTAATAGTAAGCCCGTAATTACTTATTACGGGTAACCATAATAAACTGTGCTTAGTTAGAGATAGATGTAGGATGTGAGTCAGAATATTTGTCCTAGACGTAACGCTTTTAAATCACATACAGAGAATCTATTTGTAATAGGTTCATGCAGAAATAGGATGTGTCAAGGGTACAGGAAATTGAAGGTCCCAAGTATGAACCACAAATTTTAATAAGTAAATTTGTGACAAATGGCACATTTTACAGGTATAGTGAACCCAAACTTTATAATATAGTTTGCATTCATTAATTTGCTCAGTTTTAAAATAACGTACCAAAACATTACATTCCTCATTATAATTTACAACAAACTCGTTGAACTAGACTAAATAAGTTAAGCAGTTATTCACAGCAGATTCCTGGGTATTATCTAAATAAATAAAGTAGTATTATAGAATTTCGTATCTATTTAAGACTAAATTTACAAAGAATTTTATTTTTATGGAACGTGAGTGCCCCTTAGTATAGTCTACGCCAAACATTGTGATTCTACAATCAGCCGCTATTTCAAGTGAAGTGCTCAAGGTTTTCCAACGCTTTAAAATTCTGATTTCATTTTTTTTTAATTCTTCTATTAACTTCTTAAATTATAATGGATAAAATAAGATACACCCGTGAATAATAATTGTAGTAATTATATTCACTTTCATTAAAAACAAAAATATTGTTAGGTTTAACTATTTAACTATAATAACTATCGAAATAACAATTATAAAGTATATGCTTATAAGACATATTTAAATACACGTAAGGTTTGTGATAAAGAGCGGTATATTGTCGTACGCTCTCAACTCACAATTAATTTATTACCTATAAAAACAGTTAAAATCTCAGTATGTTGTGATGTGAGAGTTCTACGTGTATTTATAACATCTAACCATTATCACTATGCTTGTGTAATCACAACTTTCTACTATCACTAAAAGAACATTTAAATTCAGGATAAAATAATTACTTTAGATAGATATTGATAAACGTACAGAGTTTTCATTGAAGGTAAAGAATAGACAAAGCTAAGCAGTTTGTGAAAAAAAAAGATGTGATAATGAGCTAGATAATCGCTCATTATGTATTGTTTAGTAATTTATGAACCTTGTTTAAAGACTTATTAGATACTTTATACTCCTTATAGGACTGATGGAAAGTTATCAGATAATGGTCTACATGTTGTAAAATTTAAGTGAACTAGACTATTTAGACATAATTATAAAAATCTACTACAAGTATAATCCCAGAGTAACTACTAAATTCATAAACAAATATTTGTTATCCTACACAAATTGTTATTATATGGAAATTTTTACGAGGAACTGTATTCCTAACCTTTCTTTCTGAAGAAAATTCATTTTACCTGGAAATAATTATTAATTAAATAATTAGTATATCAATTAATTTATCTTTTACACAGTTTTTACATTTTTTGAATATAACTAAGTTGTGTTGCTTTGTCTTGTTGGTGTTTTAGTGCCTTTTAACTTTTTCGTACATTTTGTTTATACTCATTCTACAGGGTCCTTTGATTTACAAATACTTATGTTCTGTGGCAATGTTTTAATATTTAGGAAAACGTGCAATACTTGATGCAATCAAGTAATATAAATGTTTAAACATTAAAACTAGCTATAGGATTTTTTATAATTTAAATTTGTCAAATTATCATAAGTCAAATATTATGGTTACAAATCTGTGAATTTAATATGTACTGTATGAGATATATGTTTACAGAACAATATAATTTTAACCTTATACATTATATATATATATATATATATATATATATATATATATATATATATATATACATTAAATTGTATAATGGCAATAGCCTTATTTAATTTCAATAAACATTGAATCGCAAAAAGTACTTGCTCCGCCGGGAGTCGAACCCGGATCTCTCACTTGCCGGGTGAATGTGCTACCATTACACCACAGAGCGCTTACTTTTTCCGATTCAATTATTTTGTATTTGGCCGTATCTGTCACATATGGGTTTAAATAAGCAAACTAACATATGATCGGAAGACCAAATACCTGTCAAACGACATTTATTTACATTAAATTGTATAATGGCAATAGCCTTATTTAATTTCAATAAACATTGAATCGCAAAAAGTACTTGCTCCGCCGGGAGTCGAACCCGGATCTCTCACTTGCCGGGTGAATGTGCTACCATTACACCACAGAGCGCTTACTTTTTCCGATTCAATTATTTTGTATTTGGCCGTATCTGTCACATATGGGTTTAAATAAGCAAACAATATATATATATATATATATATATATATATATATATATATATATATATATATATATATATATATTTATATATTGTTAGGTTATATTTTAATTACTATAAAATCCTCTGGCAATTCTTTTGTTAAGGCTCCTCGTTAATGAACATAGATTTGGAATAGATCGGTTTTCAGAACAAATATGTGAATATTAAATTGTGCCACATCGGATAAACTCTGACATTTAAATGCACGTGTACGTTTGATTACCATACAAATCTCAGTGTGTATTAGTATAAATTCAGGCATGAGGGTTATAGTAGCATACATTTTTATATGATACGTATGTAAATAGCATTAGTATGTGACACTTTAAGTTCTAAAAAAACTAAATAAGTATAATTATTGTGTTTAAACTAATAAAATTTTACCCAGTACCTATAACATTTGTCTCAAGAGGAACTTTTGTGCTACAGACAAAACTGTAATATGATATCAATAGACTGAAACTATATCATAGACCTTAAAACCCATACTTACCGACTGGTTGACAAGTTCAGATACTAATGACGTATTAGACTTGGATAACAGTGAAGTGACAAGCTCAGAAGCCAATTAACTAATGAGGTAATCAACCAGAGGCAATCGGGACAAATGGGTTAGTCTGATCAACTCAATCGATTTATAGTAGTTAGTTACAAAGTTGCATTTGACTTTATAAGGTTTCAATAGTTTTGGCTATTTATTAGACAACACGGTAGTAAGCAACAATAACTACAGATATGTGAAAGATATGAAAAAAACTTGAAAAGTAGGATTTCTGTTAAAAAGATATTTAAATAGTTAAATGTTAAATGGATACTAGTAAAGGTAGCCTTAAACCACAATATTCGATAGAAAGCTAGAACTAAAAGTCACCAAGAAATCACATACAATAAGGGTGACGGGTGTAACGCATAGAATCTGAACAGTACTTTGACTGGAAAAAACACTTGACAAAATGTACTGTGTTGAGAATTTTTAGTTTAGCTGTGACAGCATCCTGTCCTCTTAGTGCACCATCAGGATTCTTACGCCTGGAATCAGTAGAAAAACTCGACAGAGGAGATCCATAAAAGTCCAGCGACGAAGAAGCTCAAAATAAACTCTTTACATCGTTTCGACATCAGAAACACATAGACTAAAAATATAGTGTAATTATAAAGGTGTTACCGTGGCATATTAGATTTTATACATCTTAAATCTTAACTGTTTCAACACCAGCAGTGCCAAACCACCTATCCCTACATAGTCATTTCCCAAATACACAAGCAGACTTACTACTCCCAGTATTATGACACATTATTATGATCTCGCATCTTGGAGGAAGACCTACTTTTCATTCCAACCACATTCTTGCATTCTGCCATACTACTGTGTGTGATAATTTAGTTTTTATCACCCCTTGCAATGTAGTTGAGCTTTAGTAAAGATTATTATTCATGGACATTAACAAATTAATATCTGTCTGTCTTCACGATATCTTGATAACGAACTGATTTATAGACTAACAATTTTGCATTAAGATCCATTTATGAATTAGCAAAACTCAGTAAGATAATCGTGCATATCACTAGTAAATGTTACTAAGAGTTAGTGAATATTGTTACATAGGTAATATAAGTAACCACGATGCAATGAGAAAGTTGCAGAATACCTACATTTTAAAAGAAATTGAATTTAGTAGTTAAAGATACCAGCATGTGAATTTATCTATAGTGTAAATAGAAAAAGTGTGGAAAGTCAATGTTTAATAATTGATGATAAAATTTCAGTTCAATGATTTCTTGCGAATGTTCGTATGGAGATCCAACAATTGCTTGCAACGAATGAGATCAAAATGATCACCTTACGGCGTCGTTTCAACATAAAAAACCGCTATAATCATGCCTCATGATATTTTTTTCTGTAAGGTATATGCAGCATTGCCACCATTTGCTATTAAAACATTGTCAGTGAAGATGTTGGCATTGAATACCAGTAAAGTGTTTCATTTTAGTAAACTATTCTAGAGATGAGAAGAACGTGAGATAAATGCCCTCGTCGTTACTCAAACTTAATATACAAAAATTACTAAAAAATAATTTGTATTGAATCAATAACCTATATTTATGCTACATTCCAAAGTAATCTATTGAATGTCGAAGAACAGTACATCGCTTAAAAACATTTTGAGATCTTGGGGAATGAGGTTATTAACTAGAATGATATTCCAGAAACAACGAAACTATAATTATTAAAGCAGATGGGTTTTCCCTATTGTCAAAGTATTGTCTCCAAAATATTCTTTTTATACATGGTCTTAACTAAATAAATCGTTTAAACGCAGAAAATAAAGAATACCGGTCACAATATGTCTGCAATTACTAACTAACCATATAGAACTAAGCAGATGTCAACAAAATCAAGAGCTTGGTCTGGACATCTTTACTATAATTCTTTGTTTAATCTAGGCAAACTTTTCAATACCATAATCTAACTCAGTATTCTTTTATTAGAAATATCTAATCTTTTTCATAATTTAAATTTCCATAGTAGTTCATTATCACAATTGACAACAACATTGACAACGGCCTAATTCCGACCGATTGTTGGCTGATTCGTTGAACTGCTAATTTAATATATCATGGCTTGATTAACTTTCTTATAAAGTCTTGATGTATCCGCTGTACCATTTTATCTCAAACCCAATTATTCATATGATGTTTTTTTACAGACCTACAAAAATGCGAAATTTTTAACTGTTGGTCCCAGTCTTTTCCAAGGAAACTCTCCCGTTTACTTCACGATTATTCTAACGTGAAACCCTACAGTTATTTATTGAAAAAAGAGTTGGTTCATGTATGTAACATTAACGATGACAAATTTCCAAAAAGCTGGTATATTATATGCCTGTCTTCTAAAAGTTATATAATATCATTCTAAGCTTACTCGTACTTCGTTCAATTTATTTCAACCAAGAAATGGTTTAATCTCCAAATATTTTAAATGATAATAATTTTTAATTAAAAATAACTTTTCCATAACTAAAAAGTATTAGGTATTACATTAGTAATTGTCTATTATCTTAATATGTGTGCTAGCGTGTACGGTTTTGAGATATAATATGTGTATCAGTACTAACAAATTTGTAAGGGCAATAATAAAATGTAAGTTTGCCCACAATCTCTACTTTGTACAGTTCTCTAGGTATTTTATAAATATGAGTTTTTAATCAAAATGTAATCCAGAAAACCTTTAGAAAATGTTCACAATAATTTACAAAGGTCAGGAGTGTTGATGCGGTCAGATAGACGCCACAGCCCAATCAGGGAAGATTAGTGGTCGGATGTCCTGTAACCAATCAGCGGACATATTGTAATCTGAACCTCTCTGTGAATGGCACGAGGCAGCCACGCGAAGTTTGGTCTGTCTGATATTAAATCCCTCCGTAATTATTATGTGTGTCTGCGGTTTCCCGTTATTGTCAAACGTGATGTAGCGTTGTTCTTGGAATACAATTCAATTATCAAACTACAGGATCCATATCTGTAGATCAAATTACTTCATTCTTAGAAATTGTTAAAATATTCAATACGTCGTTTATATTCTGTACTTGTAGGTTATAATAACTTAATCCTAAATAATTGCCTGATTTGCTCTTATCACAAAAGTTAACCAGTGTTAGTAAATGTAATAACACAGTCGCATACGATTCTAAATATAATAACAATATTCTCCTGAGAATGTTGAATTTAGCTTCATTTTACCTACCTTTTACGTGCAGTATCTAAAATCTGATGCTGTTGCAAGACTTTACCCCTGAAATCTAGAGTCATGGTCGTTTTGAAGGAATCGAAAATAGTCGATGACGAAGAACGAAGACGCTCTACACGAATCCCCAGCATCCTTTCAACATCAGAGACGCCCAGACTACAGAAAGTAATGCAATCTAGGTGAAGAGGTATTCTCATTGTCTCATCAGGTACACAATTGAGCGCACTACGATGTTGATAGTATCCTCATAGTTACATTCGTACTCAAGCAATTATAAGGAGATTCAGAGGTCGATGAGTCTATAACATCGGACTTTGCATCTGAAGGTGCAGGGTCAAGATCCGGTCATTGCACTTTTTTATTAGTACTGTCTTAGATTAGGTTTTTACTACCATTAATTTTTAAAGTTTGCGGAAAACATTTGTTAAATAAATATATACATTATTTTGTAATACAAATTTAGTTTTCTAAAACATATTTTCAACCCAATTATTTATACTTCAAAAGAAAATATAAGTTCTTCTAAATTATATTTTAAATGTAGCTGGTGTAGAATCTGCTCTAATTGTAGCTAAGGTTTATACTGTATGTGTATTTCATAATAATTTCGTGAATGAAATAATTTTACTATGAATGTATAAATACCTAATATAGTTAGCCCTATGAGATGAATCCATTAAGTGACAGTTTCCTTCTTCTGCCACATTCCTGATGTATATTCCATCCATTGATAGAGTCTAAATAGAAATATGCTTAAGGGAATTACAAAATTGGAGACTGGTACAATGTTTGGAAACCCATGTTAGTTATTAACCACTGTAACGTGGGAGACAATGTATTGCTTCTTTTAATTTACCTACAAGTATGATTCATTTTAAAATAAAGTAGATAGTTAAAATGAAGTAATTACTTATTCTGGAACCAAAAACAATTATTTTTAAATCCTATTTATTAAGGGGATTCAGCACCAAAAAATTGTTTTTCTTTATTTCTTTTAGTTATTATTTTTTTTGTATTTCTTACTATTGTAAATGCTAAATAATGACCAAAAAAATGTTTTTGGGATTTTTATTCTGTACCCATGTCATAAAGACATAACTGCCTATTAAAACTTATATAAGAGACAATTTTTCAATGTTAGCATGTCTCACATATGTACCTATATGCGCGTTCATTTTATTGACGTTATTAAGTTCTTCCAGGTTGATATATAAAAGACGGACCCAAATGACTATTTTTCATAACTCTCTGTACTGAACGTGTTATATTCTTATGATAAAAATGTTTTGTAGCATGTACTGCAATAGCTCGCTTACTGGAAAATTTATTAAAACGCGATAAACAGCTTAACTCATACTATTAATGTTAAGCTTCCAAACCTTGCCGTTGTATATTTTTTTGCAAAACTACCCCTACTTGAAGCGCGTACACAAATAGGAGCAATAAAACAGATTAGCCTAATCGGAAGGTTTTCAACAGTGAAAATGTTTTGTTTGAAATTAAATCATAACATAACGTCCATAAATACATCTAATGCACTTTAGATGTTGATATTTAGCATGTTCTTTACGATTCATGACACTATACCTCAAAAATAATTTTCAATATTATTTAGATAACGATATATCTGTAAGCTTTCGTCAAAACCGTTTTATATTACAAGGTATATTAAATTCTAATACCCTCCCTCTATTAACCAACATGATCAGGTTTCAAACCCCGTGGATGTAACTTAAGGATTCATTTTTAATGAGAAGGGCATGAGGGTTCCAAGCGTTCATTTATCTAAACTGTTGGATATTCACACCTCTCCACTAAAACAAACCTCGCTGTACTATTTCCATAGTCTTGGCCCTTCAACAGGAACAGTAATTTCATTAAGGATTTTTCTATTCATTCATGGGAGCAGTAACTTAATCTTATGTATTCAAACAATAAGACATCAGATCCGTTTTAGGAATAATATCATTCAATCGACTAATCGAAGGCTAGGTAGGATAAATTACTTAACGGATATTTCATGAAAATTTAATTATTATCAAATTAATAACTTTATATGTTAAATGCTCACTTTCATAGACGTTAGTTACGAAAATGTATACATGCATTTATACCTCAATAATTTTAAACTTCTAAATAATACAACAGCATATTTGAGTATTTGAAGACTAAAGCAGGAAATTAGAGAAGCGGAAGTACTGTAATCCAGAGCTGAATTGTCAACATTTCCTGCTTACTTCCGGTGGTTGGTCGTTAACCGGAAGTTAGAATGACTGGAAACAGTTGAAACTTATACATCAAATAGTAGATTATGTTTGATATTACTTTACTATTTCAAAAACCTAATAGGTCGACCTGTATTTATTTTATTGTTTTAATACATTTTTATAAGAAAACTTGAATGAGTTATCATTTAACGTTAATTACCTGATGTAGTTGTGTTTTAAACAATCATCGGATATTTAAGATCGATCTATGTATTCTTAAAATATTTGCCATATTTTATATTCATGTTTTCGAGAGCGACAAAAAAGTTACAAACATTCTCATCGATTTCCTATATGATAGTAAAATCTGTCGTACCTTTTTGACATGATGGTTTATTGATATCGTATAGCATAATATCAGTTTATTAGTTGATTAATCAAGATAACGCACAGATGAGCCAATGAACCTGTTGTTTTATGATCACATAAAGCAAGGGTTGAGACTACCCACGTTTATGGTACATTTCAGCAGTTTACTGCAGTGCAACATCCCCACGAGTCGAGTGATTGCCATTTAAGATGTAAGGAGATCACTTAGCTGTATTTAAATAAATGAATTAAGGCAGTGATATTAAGTTCTATGTTACAATACCTATGTTTGTCTGTCCCATAATTTTATTGTGTGTGGTCAGATATTATCATAAAAGATTTTAATGATTGTTGAAAACCTAAAGTATACAGTTAACAAAAGTTAACTCTTTTACTAAAATCAATTGCATGTTGCATCTAATATTGTCAATCCATTACAAATGTATTCAGCAGCACTTACAAATAAGTAACTACAGTAACAGCTTTCTTCGCATATGGTTTAAATTGTCTGATGAGTTTTATATGAGAGACTTAAATGAGTAATCATTTAAACAATAATTGCTTTATGTAGTTGCGTTTCAAATAATCATCAGATATTTTGGATCGAACAATTTATTATTAAAACAATTACGATAATGGTGTTTACATTGGGTTTAGTTCAGAACTTTATATTAGGCCTACACGCGATTTTTTTATTATTTGAACGATTCTCCACATTTATGGATATAAAAAATTCCTCTGTTAATTATTAACCATTATTTGCGTACAGCAATCCTAATTTTTTAAGAACTTCTACTTTCAGCGCAAATTGATCAATTTAGTCATTGCATGTTTTTGTACAATCCATTTTTGGGACGTAATATTCCTCAACCCCAATCCAACTTCATAACCCAACATAAAAGTATTATCAGCTACCATCGTAAAATATTAATGTGAGACACGTACCGTTTATTGTACCACACGACAAAGCTTAAGTGACTGTCGCACATATATGAAACATTTAAATATAATATGTTTATGTATTCATATGTTATAAATGTACTTATTTACGATTGGTACTGAAACAGGATTCCCTCTCACAAGAATAATTTGTTTTACACAAATAAACGTATATAATAACATGTGTAAACCACATAATGTATTCCTCAAAGTTGTATTTTCAGTTATTATTATCTCCTTTACCATTATACAACTTATATACAAGTTTTTTCAAAAGTTCTAGATTTTTAACTACCTTATATGCATTTACTTCTTTTTACTATATACAGGTAAATAGTTTATGCTATTTTTAAGCAACTTATATATCTATGACTCATTCTTGTTTTTAAAATAAGTATAAAATTTACAGGAACAAGTAAAACATTTTTGTTACTAAAATTACCTCATGTATTGGAATTAGTTTGTATAAATAATAGAATTAGTAGTTGTTATTAGTAGAATTAGTTGAATATGAAAGGGACTCAAATTTAATTTTATATAGTACACTGCATATAGGAACTTCTAATTTTAATCTAGTCACGTTTGATACAAAAATATTTATTTCTTTAAACTGTAAAATATATCCCTATTAATGTGTTAAATAACCATAGCCTAATTTAATTACAATAAATATTGCATTACAAAATGTACATGCCAACCGGAAATCGATCCCAGATTTCTCTCCTGCCGAGTGAGTGTGCTATTACTACACCGCAGAGCCCTTACTTTCTATATTCAACTATTGTGTATTGGGCCTATACTATCATATTAAACGTTACTTCTATAAGATGTATTCAACAAGTTAACGTACAACGTAGGGCAGTTCATGACCGAGCTTAATCATTAGATCTGTGCTGCACAAATTATTTAACATATTAAATAAACTATAGGATTCCATATCACTCTGTCACAAACAAAACTTTTTCAAAACTAAAATTTTTTCTAAAGAAATACTACATGAAAATTTTAAAAAAGCAATTCAGGCCTATATCATTCTTACATTTTAATTAAAGTTTGTTATCAGGAGTCAATTGCTCATTGATGTATACTATATTTTCAGGGAAGGTGGAGTTAATCTGACGGGTGATTAACCCACTTTTTTAACTTACGCTGCATCGAGTGCGTTATAAATCACTCTTCTGAACCCAACGATGCAGTTTAAAACCAAATTATACATTTATTGCTTAGAGTTTTAATTATTTAACAGACCTAGACATTCTTTAAGATATTTCGAATGACTTATTGATAATATCCCAGTCTCCTTATACATTTTAAACTTATACGCAGTTTGACTTGGGCTTACACCGAAAATATTCAGTTAACATTTTGTTTGGTAAATCCTAAGGAGGTTGAAATGTCTTGCGTGAAAATATAAAGTGTTTATATTTTAAGACTTTAACAATCCATATAAAGCATTAACATTTTATTGAGCAGTTTTGTTGAATAATTCCACGAGGGATTATTTTCTTGAAAACCATTATGGAATGCTTTTATTGTTTTAAAGTAATAAAGTACCTTTTACCTTAAATTGTTTAACGTACAGACAATATATTGAACAACCTCGATGCCAACTTTACAACCCAACATAAAGGTATTATCCGACAGCATAGTAAAATATTAATGTGAGAGACGTGCTCTTCATTGTATCACACGACATTGCTTACGGCTCGCACAGTTTCGTGAAATAGATTTAGTATAACCTGTTTGAAGAGTGATATTCTGTTCTTTATGGCTAATAATGTAACTGGATTGGAATAGATTTATAATTTAAAAAATAGATTTGTCATAAAATATAAGTTTTGTTATCACAAAGTTATTGTTAAACTTGTTAAACTATTAATAATAACAATAATAATACATTTTCTTTATTGATTCTTTATTTGATTTTGACAAAGCTTGCAAAAACTATTCTTTATTGCCAATAGATGCGTACTTAAGAAACGACTTTTGAAAATTATGCCCGTAATTTTGTTTAAAAAAAATAAGTTGATAAGGAGGATGCATACCTCAGTTTTCGTAAAGGGTAAAGGGCTGACCTAAGAACCCTACAATATATTAACATTAAACAGACAATTTAAACAAATAATATTTCCGGTCTTTCTAGCAAATTCAACAGTCTTTACAAAAATTCCCTTTCTTAATTTCTTGAAATGTCCCCCTCCAATATATATATATATATATATATATATATATATATATATGAAACTATGTAGCTTTTTAACTTAAAGGGGCTGTGTGAGGAATTAATTAAACCTGATGACCCAAGTATTGCCATGCGTTTGTGGGAACAAAACCTCCTGGCAGAATTTTATTTATCTTTCATGATAATATCACGTAGGTTTTCAGCGTAAATATTAAAGTAAAGTGTTTTTAGAAAATTACTTTTAACATTGCTTATTTTTCTTCGCAAGCCAAAAGAAAGAATAGATCGTAGTTTTTGCTGCACCATCATCTGGAGTATCAAGTTTTTGAAAGGAGGATAAACTGCGCGATTGGCATTACGTTTCCTCTTAATTTAAAAATTACTGAGAAACCATCGTAAAATATTTTAAAACAATAACACTCAGTCAAATTTCTTCGTGTATGTAAACAGATTGTCTGCGAGGTTGTTCATAACCGAAAGGTGTCACATACACAATTTGAGTCCTAAAGAAACATTCTGGCTCAGGCAGCTGTCGATCCTATCCTAATTTTGCTTGGTCAATGGTATGAATACATAGTCGGGAGTCTCAAGTGATGAGAGTGCGGAAACAGCTCTCTGCAAATAACAAACGTATTGGCAATTGTGAGTGTAAGAGTGGACTAGAAGAAAGAATTCCAGGAGAGGCTTGTGAACAAAACCTATGTACAACATACTCAAAATCATATTTTTGTGATTAAGAGTTTTGAAAACTGTGAATATGATTGATATATTGTTGAGTAATGTTATGTATTATTTACTTTGTATATTGAAAAAAATATATACTGCGGAACACGAAAAATTATGTTTTTCAAGTGTTTGAAATACACTTTGAGTCCACGTAACAAAAGGAACGATTATTTTGAATATGCTATATACCGTAAACACACATGATCAGACCAAACATCTATTCAACTTCTTATCATCCAAACACGCAAAAAATCGCCTCTGGTTAACCTATTAATTACCGAATTCTCAAAATACAACTAAATGTAACTAATTATAACAAATAATTAAGTATCGTAAAACGTATTTTTAAGACTAACAGTTATAGCATTGTTAAGAACATGAGAAACACAATATTACTCGGTAATTATAGGAACAATCAAAATCAGGACAAGAATTACATTTACGTTGAGTATAGCCCGAATATTCAGCATTGCACAACAAGAAATCGCATGATTTAGACCTATGACAACCAAACCACACTAGAAACATCTTGAAATGTAAATCTCAGAGACAAAAACGCTCAGACCGGCGTTTATAAACTGACATCGGACAGACAGACAGGGCGTTTAGCCAAAATTACAAAGAGCATCTCCCGAAACATTTCAAAACATATCCAAAACTGATGGATGAAACCACACAATAAATGGAATTAATGAGAATAAGGAAGTGTTACATCACTGACAGAAAGGCAGCAAATTAAAGACGCTTTAACAAAATAAAATTTATTTAAACAAAGAGTAAATATTATACATATAAAATTGGTTTGATGTTGTGTATGATATTTTAAGATGGCAGACAACGGCTCTATTAATTGACTACAATCTGTTTTAGCAAGAGAAATATGCTAAAACAGAAATAAACAAAGACAACTGAAATGAACTGTTCATATGAACGTATAAAAATAGCCCCTTCGCTTTCTTGGTTTTAAAAATATTACTGATGCACTTTTTCAAATTTTATCTCACCTTTCAACCAGATCAGCCTTATGAAGATTTTTATAACTGATGATTTCAAAAACATGTTTCACCTTTGATCTATAGAAATGGAAATATTAAAAGAGGGTTCTTTTCATTTCACCAGGAAAAGATCATTAAATCGGAAACAACTTGGGTCGGTCACCATCCGGCAACAGATTAAAGAAGTTTTCAAATAATACTTGTAAAATTCTGAGCTAATGAGATTAGTAATCTATGTGACTTCAATTCCCATCTTTCAGGAAAATGTTTCTGTTAATCGTATTTAAAGTCTTATGGCTCGTAATTTTAATTATTTATTACTTATTTACATATTGTTATATAGTTATTTTCTGTATTTCAGTAGATATATTGTAGTCCCACCTTATCTTTACTATAATATTATATATTTAAATCCCTTCTGTTGATAAATAATTATACTACGAGTAAAACATAGAATTAGGTTTCAAATATGCTCAAAATTATTTAGCTGAGCGTTAGCACTCGTGGGGAAGTAGTAATTTTATTTGTGTATGTTTATCTATCTGTCTGTACGCACGTTATCTCAAAAACGATCTGATCTAAATACTTAAAGTTTAGCACGAAGTTCAATTTAAGCTCCTTTATCAATACTATATGTATCATTGTGTTTTGTACAAAAGGCTTACACTAATGATGGTTAATGTACCTCAATTTAATGCACCTAATTTCACTCAGGGCAAGACATTTTGAATGAACTGCTATTATATTTTGCTTAGCTATAGTTAAGGATTTTGAAAAATTCTACATCTCCCTACCTCTCTGTTTTTGTGCCTGTTTCCTGATAGATATCTTTCGAAAACATTTTACTATGGGTTTGAAATTTTGCACGTAACGTTATTTCTACTTAGGCAACGTCATGTTTGCTGACAGACTAGTTGCTCTATGGATTTTGGATAAGTGTTCACGTAACCCAACTATATTATTGAAGTTTATTTTGACGATGGAAGGATTGTGAAGGAAACAGGACTTCTCCGGACATTTGCCATCTTTCAGTGGAACGATTTACCTGAAGAAGAGGTCAGATTGCAGATCTCGAAACGAAGCGTTACTGTTTGTTTGTTTCAATGAACGATGGCAAATGTTTGGGAAAATTCTGTTTACTTCATATACTAATGATGGATCACGAACAGTTTCATCTGGAGGCTTTAATTTTGCATGAAACTTAATTTCTATATAGACAAGATGGGTTCGATGATGGTGCATGAAGGTCGATCAATGGTATTTGATTGGTCGTCATTTATCCCTCAGTAGGCTGGTAAATTTTCTATTCTGTCTACCTGGAGTATGAAAGAATGACTTCTTTCTTTGGATGTATGTTTTTTCGAAGAACATCTCGAGAATGGAATGATCTATTAACTTAAATAGTATTTGAAGAAAGAGTAGTTCGTCGATGGTCTATCCTTTTAAGACATTTCGAAAAATACTAAAATAAAATCAAGTTATTAAATTGATAGAGAATTTAAAACGGATATTGAACGGATATGAAATACAAAGGAGTGAGAAATAATGTTGTAGCTTTGAAGCTGGCTAAATTTACCTGCAGTCACTATTAAATCCACCTTCAAATGCAGGATTGGCAGATAAAGCATTGCTTTTACCAATTCGTACTCAACCTGCTCTCTTAATGCTTGAATAGTTACTAATTCGTGAATTACCTTGACATAGGTTTAACTCCATGTGATGCGCAGTTTAATAGATATGTTACAATGGTCTTACTTTTATTATGATTTCTTTAATTAGGTTTCAAGGTAAAATTGTAGCTAAGTTATTTTACGAGACTGATTAAGATTTTATTTGAGTAAATTCTGACAGGTAAATGTAGTTCTCCCTTTATTTGAAGAAACCTTTCAGGTCAACTGTAATATTCACTTCTTCTGAAAATGGTATGTTGCTTAAATTATAACAATGTTAAAAACCGTTTATAATTCTGTAAATTTTATGCAAATATGTATTGAATATTTACGAAATCCAATAAATTATTGTATTAATTCTTATACAGCTTTGGTCTCAATAAAACCTTCATCCATGGCTACTGATGCTTTAAAAGAAGGTACTTCCAATTTTAAGGCTTTCGAGTTAAGTTTGTACTTGGCAGTGAGTAATAAGTAACTGGAATCATGGGCCTTAATGGCACTAACCGAGAATCTGTACGGAGTTATTATTGGGAACCGTTAATATTACTATCTACTCCTACAATAAAGATAGGATACTACTTCAAAAATTTTCAATCTATTAGTTATTTATACTTAGGATGTTTTGACACAAATGAAGGCATCGACAGAAAAATAAAACAGTATTATTTATTCAAGAATAAAGTGAAATTCTACTATTAAATTTGGCAAGATGATAATTTCAATGTAATTATAAGACAGGTTTTGATTATGACATGAGTGATGGATAAGCAGGGCACAGCGTTGAAGATATCAAAATCTGAGTTTATTTATAACACATTTTATCCCAACTAATGCTTGTGGTAACTAAAAGAAAAAAATTTGTTTTCCAGTTTTAAAACTAAACCCCTTCAAATTATTTTACATAATAAAATTAACAGGTATAAACAAAACTTTTAGGTGATTAAAATATAATGAGCATAGGTATTTTTTCATCAGGAGGATGTATTTCTCGATGGTTTAGTATACCAAGTGTACAATAAAGGTATTTTAATTGAAGCTACCTGAAGCAAAACACTAAATAACACTTACATCAGGGCGACCTATTGGATTTCCATGATAGGTTGATTGATTGGATAAATGAATTTTTGGGGCAAAGCGCAATGAAAGGTTAGAATACCTTAGAAAAGCTTCTTGCCACATGTGGAAAAATATGGGAGTAGACTTACCCGGAGGATAGCCCAGCACTCTGATTGGTCGAGAGCAGGTCACGTGATCCAAGATGGCGGCTAAGCCCCGCCCCCTGACGTCACTCCCCACGGGGAAAATTCCCTCACACGCGGGAAAAATCCCTCATGCGCGGGAAAAAATCCCTAAACTCAAAAAATGGCGGGAACCAAAAAAAAAGTGGCGGGAACTTTGAAAAATCAAATACTTACATAGAAAAAAACTTGTTTATTTTAAAAATTTTAAGAAAAAAACAATGGCATCCTCCCTTGGATGATCACCCGACAGATTGGACAACGTAAGAGCCTATGGGCACATTGTGGGCACAGAGTGTGTCCACAAGGCCTCAACCCTACCGTCGGCAATCTGTCCATACAGACACAGCAGCAAACGTGCCTAGCCGGGGGCGACGGTTCCGGTTCCTCAGGGTCGATGTCGTAGGGGTCCCTCGAGGCCGCCGACTCCATGCTCTCGCCGATGCCGATAAGCAGACCCTCCAACGACGAACGCACTTCCCTCCAAAGCGCGTACGCTATCACGAGGCTCTGGTCACGGGGCGTCTCGTCGAGAAGATGGTCGACGAGCCAGAGTATATCCCTGAGCTCGGCCCTCAGGGTGGACATCGCAACCAACACCCCCACAGTGCACGCCACGGGAGCGTGCGCCGGCGAAACAAATACCTGAAGGAAACGGTCCAGCACCAGTTCCCGTAACCTCTGCCGTGCCACATCTACTCCTGATGCAGCTGTAGGAGGCTGAAAAGCAAGTAAGGTATCACTACTACTACTAATACTACTTACTACTACTACTAATTACTAGAGGACCAGGACGTTGAGGGGGCCTGGGCCGGGGCGATACTTATCCTTGGAAGTCGCCGCGGCTGAGGAAGCGGCATCATCTGGAGAGGTAGCCTGCGGGCTGCGGCCCGGGGCGGTGATGGAGACGGTGGTAGAGGTATACCCGTGATGGCAGCCTCCAATACTTCCCAGGGTCCCAGCAGAAGGTCCTCAACCGCTGTGTCATTGAGAGGCCTCTGCCTCGGCCGCGGTCCAAAAGCCCACGGGTCAGGAGACTGCAAAAAAAACAAACCGTAGGAAAATAGCAAAAAACACGAGACGAACAAAACAAGGAAGCCAATTGTACTTACACCAGGTATCAGGTTCTCCACGGTGGCATCCGAGTCATACTCCTGGAAAGAAAAAACAATTCAGCCCGTAACGCAAACAAACACGCATACAAACACAAAACCAACACAAGCGCACACGTACCTCCACACTGTCATTAGGGTCAGGCGACAATGGGGAGTCCTGGACCTCGGGGTGGGGATCGGGCCGGGGGTCATCGTCGTTGCCCTTCAAAAAACAAAACAAATTGTACCCAATCGGAAAAACGGAATATAATTATTAATTCTATAATAGTAATAATAACATTACCACCAATCGAGGGGCTTTCCGCGGAGGCGGCTCGTCGTCGTCACCAGCAACGAGGGGTGCTGCAACGACAAGAAGGCCCACCAGTAGGAGCAAGGGAGTGTAGCCGACTCCGGGAGGCAGGCGTGCTCGGCAGAGAATCGCTATCAAGGCCGTAGACACAGTCATAACTCCCACGGATAACGCCAACACAAGGTGCCTGCAAATGTACATGATTGCACAATGCTGGATACATTCGCAGCAGTCGTTTATATGCAAGCGCAGCGTACCCTCCACCACACGTGCGTTTGTCCTTGTTGCAACGTGACCCAAGTTTCCACACCACCCGAGGGGTAGGGTCCCGGCGCGTTAGGAGATTTTTTACGTGGCTCCTTCCCCAGTAGGCCTATCTACGTGTGTGTAAAGAGCCCCAACCATCGCTCTTTACGGTGGTAGCCACTCCATAACAAACTTGCTACCTCCCAACATATTATTTATTATTTTTATTTTACAATTTCTGTATTTTTTTGTAATCCTTGCTAGTGTAACAAGCCGCTTTACTCGGAGAAGCCTTTCAATGCAACCCGTAAAACACTCGCAAAGAAACATTTTGTTCTTTAGTATATTTCTTACATCTCTTTTTTAGCAGCTAGAGCGAGGCTCGTACCCTTGGACTTACGGAGGTTAGGCCTGCCATAGAGGTATCCAAACACACACACAACCGCCCCCGGACTTACGGAGTTTAGGCCTGCCGTAAGTGCAGTTGAAAACCCCAGGACTTACAGGTTTTACGCCAGCCTTAGGAGCTTGCCACTCACTCACCCCGCCCTGAGCCTTTTTTAAAGCACAAGCATATGTACAGTCACTATTATGTTGAGGTAAAATACAGTGAGCATCGGAAACAATAGCCTCCTTACTATCTACAATATTCCTATCATCTACGTTATCGTGAAAACGAGACAAAAATCGAACTTTTTCTAACCCCGTAGTATATACAGTAGCGAAGGGTTTACAGAGAGCGCGGACGATATCTTCGTCAAAAGGGATTCCTCCGTCATTTCAATTAATATGATGAAAGTGACGCACCAACCAACGGGCGGTTCTAGCCGCTTTTGAATCTAATTCGGTTACGCTGTACGGGGGTTTGAACACTATGTGTGAGCGAAACAGATGACTGACCACAACAAACTCCTTCACAATAAACCGGTTCTCATTATCCTTGAATGCATGAAACTCCACTATCGCTTCCATTTGGCCAGCGTTTAAAAAGTTCAACTTCCTGGACCAGTCTGCAAAGTACGGGACTAGGGATGTTGTTATACTCCACGTCCTCCTCCTCCTTCTCACCAGCCAGCAGACACCGAACAACAGTCTTAGCTGACACCTCGATGGAAAAGAGATCCCGTAGTGTAATGTAGACCGACGGGAGGTTGTTAAAGAACTGAACCCACTCGGTCTTGTTAAGCGTTAAAGAACGTTCACCGTCATAGAGATCCGCATGCATTTGACCAAAGACGTTCGAAACCCTGACATCCTCCCCACTGTCCACCTTGATATTCAACCTCTGCGAGGTCTCCAAAGCCTGAGTGATACAGTTGAAATTCGGAGCAAACTGATTAAATACATCGTGCGACCAGTAAACGCTCCCCTTCTTACCATGGAATAGCACCCCGAGAGAATCGCCTCTGTCTTTAAACAACCCCACAATTACACACTTTGATAGATCGCTACATAAAAAGTAAACCGACTTTAGGAAAATACCCGTTAACGAATTTATGCCTTCCTTACGCCTGGGAACCTTCGCAGGTTCCACGTCCATCACTGAAGCCTGCATGGTCCCGTCTGACCGTAGCCCCTCACACTACCCCCTTATATACCACCCAATTTAGACCAATCAGAGACGTGCTTATTTTGACCAATGGAAAGCAGCAAATTAACGAAGTAAGGGTTCCGTTTCCGCGTCTACCTCCTCCTCTTCCTCCTCCTCTTCGTCAGAGTCAAAGTCTGAATCGTATTCTGAGGAAAACCTAACCCTAATTTGGTCGTAGTCCTTCACATCGTATATATCGGCATTGGAAGAAAACTTGTAGCAATTAATGTGGTCTTTTTTTAATAATTCCCCGTTTTTGTAAAAGTAAACAGTTACAAACGCTTCGACGCCCATTTTGAATGTCACCGAGTGGATGAGAGCTAATGAATTCCAGCACCCAATGAAGTCCAGGTCCCGTCTGACCGTAGCCCCTCACACTACTCCCTTATATACCCAATTTACACCAATCAGCGACGTGCTTATTTTGACCAATAGGAGGGCTAAGAAATACGGTTAGATTTAAATTTTCTAATTGTAATGGACCTCGTATGTGTAATCGCTACAATACATGCAAAACTCCAAGCCATCATCAATAGTGTGTTGTAGATACGCCAACACGAAACCGTCAAAGGCGGGAAAATCCTTGACGTAAAATACTTTAGAGTGGAACAGATTCCACTCTTTCACATTAATGAGTAGTTGGCCAACAAAGCGATCCTCTTTCTTGAATATTACATTAGCAAAATCCTCAAGAACAGTCTCGTTGTATCCTTCGCTAACAGGTTCATATCTCTCAAATATGACCCTAAATGCATCAAACTCTGGGAGTTTGCTTACATGGTAATCATGTCCGTAATCAGACTCACCCTCTTCTACATCTAACTTATTAGTGCTAACAGTTACGTTATCTTTAAGCAGTTGAATAGTTACGGTACACTGTTTAGGACACTCCCGGTCAGACATGATTGAGCTAATGAAGTCTAGCATCAGGAACCCTCAATTTATACAATTACCCCCACCCTAACAATACAGCCCCTGTGTTGCGTTATCACGGAAGGGTTCAAGTAGAGCCTGTAATCTCGAAAGAAACGGGTCGTACATACCAACTAACAGATCCAAAATCGTAATCGAACCCCCAATGTATGAATCCATATAGTAGCATTGACAAGTGTCAGGACCTGACGTAGCCTCGGGTCGTACCCACACGCATTCCTTGAAATGGTCGTAATTATAAGGGTCACTGGATACTCTAACTGTAGGTCTAAATTGAGCAAAGAGTCTTCGCATACCCTCGACCTTGCAGAGTAGTTCGGTCTTTAATCTTAGGTATCGGATCGCATCGAGCGAGTCAGGCTCGTTTAGAAAACTGTTTAGCTCCTCCATGACACGGAATGAGACACACGTACAAAATTCAGCTATTTATAAGAGTTCCACCACCACCACCGCTCCTACATTATACGTTGTACCGAACCGGTGAGCACTGTGTACGCTATGTGGGAGTCATGCAGTAGGAGACAGTATGCAGCTGTGTTTGGCGGGAAATTCTCCTTAGCTTCAAATTCCAACCTAACATCTACAGGTCCCGACTTGATCGAATCGTTCTGCTTGGAACAATCAATCACGTACAGAGGCACATGAGACGTGAATGTTTTAAAGTCAACCAGCGGAGACCCTGGTTTTTGATAGTACGAACTTTGGAATCGTGTGTACATGTCGTAAAATATACAGAGATCGCCGTGGACATTGTCGTAGGGATAGTACTGTGAATTCAGATGAAGTTTAACATCCGTAACACAACGGTCAAAAGTAGAGGCGTCCTTTCTTAGGTCGTTCTTTCTACCGGTCTGAAAGGCCAGCACCACGTACCGAGGCTTTTCAATTTGCGAACTCGTTTTTATTGTCCAGCTCTGTCGAGTTGTTTGCGGTAGTGAAGGATACTCGTGAAGTTCCCAGGACCGAAACGGTAGGTGAATCAAAGTTTATTTAAGTTAAATTTATAACTATCTGACACTGTAACATGTGGTACACGCCACTCGAGCGATGTAATCAGAAAGTCGAGGTTTGACGCGTCCGGTGAGATAACGGCGTTAATATCAGTAGCCGACCGCAACAGAACAAGCTCTTGCTTAGCATTCGCAACAATTCTCTTGTAATCCTCGGCAAAACCCATCAAAAGTTTCAGAGGCACTGAATACGTAAATTCACCGGCCTCACTGGTCGTATTGGGACCGAGCCAGCACGCGTTTACGAGACACTTTTGCTCTTCATCCCTAATGGAGAGTAGTCCTTTTATAGTAGTCGTTATACCTACATTTTTCGTCCTGTCAACCTCTATTCCGCCTATCTCGTACCTTACATCGTCGAATAAAAATGCGATGGCATTGTTTATTAGTGAGTTACTGGCCTCACTCCCGTCAGCTTTTTTGGCACTCACTTTACCAGTGATGTGTATACTGCTTTCGAACAGTGCCGTAATTATATCCTGTTGACTTATCGGAATTCTGATTTCGTCGTTGTTCTTCAGAGTTGGCGAGGCGTAAGGCTTATGAGAGTGAAACTCCCAACCTGTAACAACTTCATCATACTCTGCGGCCGACTCTATTGCCAGTAGCGCCATATTTGAACCCCAGTGACGCTAGAAACCGAATGTTTCGCGATGTTAACACTACCGTCTTCCGGTGTTTACTGGCCAATGCCTGAGCAGACACTTCTCTAAATACTAGACCCATTGCCGCTTCCTAATGTGCAAGCGTAACGAGACGGGTTCGTTTCTAAAGTTGATTAAATCGCCGTTTTGGTCTCTGAGAGAGACCTCTATATTGTTCACTCTGCGGACGTTCACCGGTAAATGGATGACAGTGCTCGGTTTCTCAACTATTTTATACCCGGGAGCCACATCGGGGTAGAACTCGTGCAACACGTGTCCTTCCATACCGTTTTGAAAGGAACCGCGTGCAATGTTGCACTCGACACGTATCGTGTTTACCGCCATAATACTGACGGGGAGGTCGGACATGTGGGTCTTATGAGGCTCCAGTTCCTTAGCGGTGAAACCCACTACTGAGGCTACCGAATTCGGCTTTTCAAAATGTATCGCTTCACTGCACGATACTTCGGACTTTAGCGTGCTATTGTTTGCCTTAAGACTGAACGTCACACTTCCGTCAATGTGCGACTTGATATATTCTTCTATGTTTTCAATTTCATACGACCCCTCGTCTATCGCTATTTCTTTGTCGACTCCGTAGTGGAACATGTCATTCACACCTCTCTCAATGTTTGGTATCGTATAGTACGTCGAGAGATCAATTAGACCAATCTCGTACTCTCCATCGCTCAAGTCCATTGGTGGAAAGACCTCGCAAGATACGTGCGGAGCAGCTCCGTTAAGTGAAAACATGACGCGCTAGAAACTTTAAACACAAGTGACCGCAGACTACTGAGTCCTCAGACTGTTTACGCTCATAGTTATACTGTACGCTCACCCCTGATCCAAAGTAGGATACGAGTTCTACCGGCGGTCTCAGATTTCCAAAGCTGTCAAAGTAGTACACTCTGTCTCTGAGTTTCTTATAACAGACCCAGTGCGTACCTTCACCGTGGGAACTGTCCAGGTTAACTATGGCCGACTCGTACTGCCGCGGGGTCTTGGGCAGTGTGTCCCTCATGTAGACACCTCGAAAGTTTGGAATATTGAGTAGCCTCGCATAACGGATCAATTCGTGGTTTGTTAGAGGTTTTATCGGTATCGAGATTGTTGTTTATTTTACAATACCTCTTCTTTTTCCTCACCCCACCACCTCCCCTCTTTGGATACGGTTTCAGGTAGAGCCCTCTGCCCTTAGGTTTACCCCTCCCTCGCTTTGTCTTTGGTTTTTTCTTTTTCCCACCCCCAAACGCTGTTTTAGCTTTCATTGCTGCCGTCACTGCTAAGGCCGCGGCCCTTTCTCCTACACTAGCGTCTCCCGATTTCACCCTTTTCCAAGCTCTTTCGGCCAATTCCTTGTCGGCCTCTCGCCGGTGTTCTAAATCCGTGTATTTCGAGTACGCTATATCGTGGACCTTATAGGCAGAATCGAGTTTGTTAATACCCCTATCACCCCTTGCCAATCTCACCCCTAATCTCGTACCTGGCCCACAGTACTGATAGCCACCGGGAAGGTGTAATTCGACAGGTAACCCGTCAACAGCACGGTTTATTATGGTGCCTACAGCGGGCAGTGCGTTGTTCAGTACGCTGTTTCACTCTGTTTGAATTACGCTTGTGATTCGCCATTTATATACCGTAACACTTTATACAACTTTTTGAGTAGCGATTCACGCACACAAGTAATCTGCAGTACGTCGAAGATGTCCGCCTCGGATTTCGTGACAGTACCGGTAAACTCGTCAAACTCCAGCACGTAACTGTCTGTTATGAAATAAATACGACCGTTTTTATATCTGAAACCTCCCTTTATGGATCCCGGAACACCGGGGAGTACGCTTGAAGTCATCCCCAACATGGTGCCTGTGAGGGTGCATTCGTTCAACTCTACAACAAACTTGTCATCGACGAAGACGTAGGTTTTACCCATATTACTGTTTAACGCTGCATTGACTTTCTTAACTCTGGTATGTACGATTCTGCTAATGGGTCTTTGATTGGACAGTCTAAGTGACGGGTAATCTATAACGTATAGAGTTCTGTCTACGATCATGACTACGTCCCCGTTCGGTCTCTGGTACACGGCGGAAACGTTAGTAAAGTCTGACGGGAAGAAGGTCAACCACTCTGTAATTATCATAGGATTGGTAAACTCTTCACGCGTTCTATGGGCTTCGTTTAGGCTGAGTATCCAAACGTATTTACCGTAAAACGCGTATAGTCTGTTTCTCACTACTAAGAACGTGTTGAGTTTGTGTCTTAAATTACAAATGTCCAAATCTGTAGGTGTAGGCGTGACCTCTATTGGTCTATTGGTAGCCGATGTTGTCGTCGTAGTTGATGTTGTTGTAGATGGTGTTGTGGATGTTGTAGTGGATGTTGAGGTGGAGGGGGCCGGCGGTCCGTAAATATACTGTATTGCCAGTTGATCATCTCTGTCTAAATCATATTGGTAAAGATTTGAAGTACCATGTGGTACAAAATAAAAAGGATACATTATAGACGACGAAAGTGATGAATGTTGCAAACCTAGAGCGTGTCCGATTTCGTGTACTAGAACCAAAAAGAATGAAACTTTTCCGGGTGCAGGTAGATCCATTGTATAATCCCAATCTTCTTCACCGTCCATATGAACATCTGTCTGGTTCATCCCCAATATAGGGAGAAAGGCGTGACCCACTAAACCACCCCTACCATCAAACACTCTACTGCAATTTTTCCGTAGATAATACAAAAGATGTTTCCTGGGAGTGATACTTAAAATGATTGTGGGATTTATAGGGTCCCGCCGGAAGGTAAGGTTGGAATGTCTTGAGAATAGGGCGAACGCATCCCGACATAGTTGGTCATACTGATAATTACTACCGTACATAAACCAGGTAATATCGTTTTTCCGCCATCCGTAGTTTGGGTTTGCAGTGAAAGACGCTATTAACTCGTCTGAATTGTCGCATCTGGGCTGGTTCATTAAGTTAGTCGTCTCCTCATTTACATATCCGGTCACATTCAAGCCGAATGTCTCTTGAAACCTAATGATCGCCTGTGTAATGTCTGTGGATAGCTCTGAGGTATTAGTATCGAGATAGCTGTATCTCTCCAAGTACAGCAAAGTTTTATTAGCAGCAATTAGCTACACATAGAATAAATACCAAGACCCGCATCTCGCCAGGTTCTAAAGTAAACTGACGGTAAAAATGTCAGCAATTCACATATAAATAAAACCATCACGGTTTCGATCTCACCCTGCTCACTGGATCTCTAAAGTATGGGTTGACAATGTTGAACCTGCTCCACTCGTCTTTATCGGTTAAGTGTATAGCGTCCAGCGTCGGAGCCAGTAGTTTGTACATACCGTAATAGACTTCGCTCAGTACTCTCACTAGGTAATTCATGGACACCGCGTCACTCATTTCGGTAGGATATCCCAGATTAGTGACTTTAAGGGCACTCGCGTTCCAGCTTTGTCCAGCTCTGTTCATGGCGTGTTCTTGAAAGTATTTCAGATTAACAGCTTCACCCCCGTATAGAGGCTCTTCAATCTCGCTCAAACGCATATGTCCAAAACTCTAGTAGCCGTCTTTCATCTGAGGTAGAAGTGATAGTGCCCTATCTACATATCGTTTAGTCGTAGCGTCCGTTGGCTCGACTGGCCATCCAACCATGCAGAGTCTGAAATTATCGAATGTAGAATCTGTAATACTCTTGATAGGTGTAAGGGTACGTAGTTGTGACAGAGTCACAGCATCGCCCAGTCCCTCACCATCGTTCAAGTTGATTATTCTTCTCTTTTTAGCGTCTATTATCTCAGTATCGAAGTTTAATGTTCTTTTGTTTAGCGTTCGCAAGTTGACGGCGTCCGCTTCGTTCGTGGGGTCAGCTACGTTAGGTAGTCTATTATTTCTGGCATCGAGTTTATTCGCATTTAGTGTCTTGAGCATAGACCGGGTCATATCTGTTTTGGTGTCTTTTAATTTCTTGTCCAAGGTCTGCAGGTTTACCCCGTCGCCAGCGAGAAGAGGATCAGCCATCTGTCCGAGTCTTTTGTTATCACATTCCCAGATGTTACCATCACTACTTCTTTTTAGAGTGTTCGTTTTAAGATATTTTAGCGTCACTGCATCTGTATCCCCAGCGGGATCACCTATCATGCGCAATCTGTAGTTGTCAAACCTGTAATATTTGCTGTCCGTGTCCTTATAGGGCACCTCACTAGCAAGACGGCGAAGAGTCAGAGCATCGGTCCAGAGTATAGCATCACCTATGTTGCTAAGCCTGTTACCTTTAGCGTCTATTACATTTTTCTTGGATACAAGCGAAACGTCAGACACAGTCTTGAGGACTGCGCTATCCACATTATTTTTCAAGGTCTGCAAGTTTACAACGTCTAGACTCTGCTGCGCATAACCGTTTGCCCTTGATATCGTAGTTGCCGTCGACTGTGAGACTGAATCCTTGTCCAGGCGGACCTCTCTTACCGGCCTCGCCACCTGGGTGACCAAACTTGTCCACGCTCATTTCGAAACTGTACATTACGGGGTTTTGTCTATACATTTATACCAGAGCTCTGTATCTGGCGTTACCACTACCGCTTATGAGTTTTAGCTCCCTCAGCTCTTCTACGATGTTAATAATCTCGTTTTTATGCCCCGTATTACCGGCCTCTGCGGAGCTTACCAAAACTCTTAGCCTCTCACACAATTCATTCGGGTCGTCATAGTACACAGGGTCAGGACGCGATAGGTCCTTGAAACCCTTACCAGTGTGTGTTTTGGGGAATAACTTTGAAATTACGAGCTCATATTTTGTGGAGTTGTTACGGTTTATGTTGCCTTCATAATTGTAACCTCTTTTGTGCGCCTGCGTCCGCTTCAATATATCCCTGTAAGCGTGTAAATCGTTTTCGTCGTACTCTTCCTTGAGTGGTGCACGTTTGAAGAGCAATTCATAAAGACCCTTTGTATGCGTGTAGTGTACGTCATCTATGACTATACTGCCGTCATTATCGAAAGTTAACGGTTTGTTCCCGACCATTAGTGTACTATTTTCGTAGCGTGGACCGTATATGGAATCAATCTTTCTATTGCTAGGAATGTCCTTCATTAGTGCCTTCATGTACTTGACAGTCAACGCGTTCTGGAATGAATCTTTGACCCACTGTGAGGCCTCCAGCTGACCTTCGGCCGTGGAGAGGGCCGTGCTTACATCGGGTACTGTGGTTTCCAGCACTTTATTGTGTACAGCTGGTACTGTCGGAGAAGACGTTACGGACGGAGAAAACTTGGTTGGTTCGTCTTTTATACCGTCCTCGTCATGCTCTTCTTTTGGTTCCCCTTTAATATCGGGGTCCTTGGTTTGCTTTCGCAGTTCCGAGAGGAGGGGTTTGTACTTTTTTTCGAGACGGACTTCGGAGGACAGGTTTCCTTGTTTGAACTCCTTGTACTTTCGTTTAATAGCCGTTCTCAACTTTGATATCTCGGCCGTTAGCTGTTTCTCGTTCCGCTCCATTTTTATCAATGATGACACCATCTGTCCGTTTAACACTTATATACGCTTCCCTCATTTGCTCAAAAAAATGTAATAAATCCATACCTCTGCACTCATCATATCTTGGAACGAAATGAACCTTCACTCTGTCGTCAAATCTTACCTTCTTGTTTGGCTCCATATTGCACACTGACCGTGTCTGTGTTGAGTTGACACTTTTCAAGGTAGTTCGACTTGTCTGAAGAACATTGCCCTTTTTTGGTTTTACGAAGGAAGTGAATGATTTCACAAAGTGACGCTTCCGTACCCAGTTTCTTGAAGTATACCGATCTCGGTATCTGTACTCGTGCCCGTGATCTGAACACAAAGGTTCTCTTCCAGCCGTCCCTCCACTGGGGGATCTCGGCCACTGTATACTTGTCGTTCTCCACAGTCTTATCCATAAACCCTTTTAACTGTGCGATGGGGTTTCTCACTCTACCGTGTATGTGAATTAGGTAAGAGTTGAGTAGTCAGAACTCACTCGGATTGGCTCCTGTGAACCGCCTCCACGCCTCAAACTGCTTACGGTCTGTAATGCTATACACTCCGTCCCGCAGACTTATTCCGAATCTGTCGCAATACATGGGCACCGTTGGTAGAGCCGCCTTGAGAAATTCGGATGTAAAGAGGCTCTGACACAGATTGTTTACGCCTGCAAACACTTTGTTCCTCTCGCCTCTCGGCAGTCCGTCAGGGACCGGGCCGTACGCTACGTTGTAGCTGATGTCACTGTAACTCTTTGATGCCAGTACGTGTCTGTAGATTGTAACAGGTTTCCTAATAGGTATAGTTCGCTCCGTGAGAATGATGCAACGTGAGGCGTGTGGGATTTTACAACCGTACTCTAACATTTTTATACAGACTTGGGCAAAGTGTATACCACCGTGCGCGTTTCTCAGCGGTACAAGCTTTCCGAATTGGTCTAGAAATGGTTTGAATCTGGACAAGAGGTTCTGTGATTCCCGCACAGTACACTTTAACATGTCTTCGTGATACACAACTAGTTCAAATGGTACACCTTTCTCTTGGCTCTTTTTCAAAAATTCTATCCAAATATCGCGGTTATAAAAGCGTTCGCTGGACGAAATCATTAACAGAATTACAGGAGGAATGGTTGCACTGTACTGTCCTTGGCGTTTGTGTCTCCAACACCTTCTATTAAATAGAAAGTCGTGTGGTGGTCGTCTGCTACAGTAATTACCGCAAAATTTTTTCTTGTCTGGGTAGTACCATGTACACAGATTTGAATTGACCTTGTGGAGTCTCTGGTTCGAGAACCCTCTAATGTCGTTATAAGTGTAGATCCTAACCATTATAGGTCTTGAACAAAACTATCGAGACCTACGCGGTACCTTCCATTATCAATGTCATCGTCCTTGCTTATGACTATAAAACCGTGTCTGTACTTCCAAGCCATACTGCACAACTGCTTGAATTTTTCCAGGTCCATGTCGGTATTTACGTGATCGCTATAGGCGTAACGCAGGTTTATGTCGTCTTGTTTGAACAGTATTATAAAGTTGGCATTGTCCCTGATAAGCTGTTTAGGTATGTGCGTGTACGTTTGCCCGAGATAAAACGTGTCTATGTTCTTGTGTCTGCCCATAGTGAAGTAGTTACGGATGTTATCGTGTTTTTCGCAAGCTATATCGTCAAAAACCATAACTGAGTTCTCTTTGGCCTCGTCCGTCGTAATGACCTGCGAGTTATCATCAAAGGCGAAATATCCAACTTCTTTCGGCATTACCTTTGACAGTAGTTGGTACTTTGGCTGATACAGAGATTTTGAAAATACGTACACATTCTCGACCCGTAATCCGTTCGGATCTACAAGTAGATTGAATAGTACGTTTGTTTTGCCACAGTTCGAGGGGCCTACAATCAGGCTCCTTATAGTGTCGGGTAGGAACGGACCGCTCTTGTTTTTGCGACCTAATCCGCTACCTATAAACTCGTCCATATTGCAGACTTTAAACGTTATACCTTGCTTTACGACCTTCATTTTGGTAATGGAGTTTCCAAGACATCGCGCCACCTTTTATATTTTACTGTGTTTGGGCGAATAATGTCTTTGGAGTTTACCCAGCTATCGTGGGTATGGTCAAAGCCACGCCACCGCACCAAGGCCTTGGGGCCTTTCCGCCTAAGAACTTTATCGACGAGATAGACGTTTCCTGTTGCGGTTCTTATCAGTTCCTGCTCATAGAATCCGCCTTGCAAAATGTTGCCTCGTATATCTGGTAAAATATATGTTACAGGTTTTGTAGGTTTTATTGCAAAGATTGTAAACGTCTCGTTTGACCAATTGGGTAAATAACCCTTTTTGAAAACTCCTTTGGACCCAAACTTAGCTAGTATGGACCCTAGTGCGGCTGCGACCTCTGCACCGGATTTGTTTTTTATGGGTATGGCGAATGCGAATTTTGTGAAACAGTTGAGCATCGTTCATATATACTTGTACCCTTTGTTCGCTCTTGCATGCGGAATCATCTCTACAAGGTCGGCCTGATAGAGATCGTTAAGTCCTTTCAGCGTGACCTTGCGTCTAGGATAATTTCGTCTAGCCGGCTTGTGCAGTTCTCTCGCTATAGCGTCCATGTTGGGAAGTGATCCTTATGTGGTAATACAAGTGTATTTATAAATGTCTAAGTGGTGTGGTTTTGGAAACATCCACGTCAGGCACGCGAGTGTCTGACGCCCAGGTTAAACATTATTGGGTTTGGAAGTCCGTCCAGAAGTGACTGGTTGACACTCCTTGACCCAATAATGCCCCATCCCTTATTCTTAGACATTACACATACATTCACGGTCCCAGGGACTTATGGGGTTTAGCCCACCCCGAAGGACCACATTCGTACCGGGCCGTTCGAGGGCTTAGTCTTGTTCATCTCCATGCCCAAGTCCGAACCCCTTACTGAGCTCCCACATTCATACATACCCATTTGCACAGGGACGGTTGGAAAGAAGGGTGATAAAGACGACTGGAAGTGTGCAGGACGAGGATTGGAAGGATGGGTGTTTACAACTTGGCGATTTTTGGTTGTTCGGACGCCGAGCAGGACCCTTTTCGTTTGAGGTGCTTTTTGAATTCTACCTCCCAGGCTAGGAGATAGTCTACCTCGTTCACCACACATTCCCAGTATTCTCTTTCTATAGCATCGTGTAGAAGGGCCTCTTCCAATTGTTCATTGTGCAGTTCCCATTCTTCTTCGTCACGCGGTTGAGCCTGCCAAAAATTTAAAAACCTATACAGGCTATCCACAATGTCCCTGCGCTCACTGGCAAGAGTTTTAGGGATTTCGCGCATAGGGTCCACGCTGTAAGCGGAATACTCCAGAGAGCAGCTATAACAGCTGCTCACAGTCGTTACACCCGTATTTTGGCATAATGTGATATAACATGAACCCGTCGTCACAACTTATTTGCCAGATCTCGCATTCGTCCGGTGATCGGGTAGAAGCCATCTCTGTAGGTGACCGCACTGAGAGCGAGAGTGGACTGGATGTAGGAATGGTTGGAGCTATACTGGATACCTCCCAGGATGTAGGCTTGTGAGATCACATGACCGGTCATGTGACCTCCCCTCCACTTGGACGCTGAGCTCCCGTGCTCTGAAACACAGTTAGTTACAATGTTGACCTCACTTCTAACGATTCTGCAAGTGATTGTAAAATTTTCTAAGCTCCTGGCATGGACAGACCCGCCGCCACAGCAGCCATCCATCTCTGCCTGGGCGTGGAGTCGGGCTCACCGTCAGCTGGAGCGGGATGCACGGCGCGAGCGGCGACTTTATTTTGGAAGGTAACCGCTCGCGCACCCGTCAGGTAGTGGAGTACGACTTCACCGTTTCTGAGTTGTGGAAGCCCCTACCTGACCCCTGTGTCATCCCGGCCTGGCTCCCGTGGGACGAGGTCCCTACTCTCCAAGCCCTGGCCGCTCTTCAGGTATGCAGAAGATTCGAGAGTAGAGAGGGGTTGCTTCATCATTTTGAAGAGTCGGGACCTCGTGGCTTGCTACCGATCCTCAAGGGTGTGTGGGACGAGTCAGGTAAGTCTTGCTGTATGTAATGTGTTAGTTTTTATGCTTTTTAAAGCCAAAAGGTAAAGTGTCATAGGGTCCTTCGAGTTTCCTTTTGGGTCCTGTAATTTTAAATAATTTGTGCTCCTCCACGGTAACAATGTTCTTTTCTTTAGTACGTCTTATTCTGTTTTCAAATATCTCCAAGCTTACATTGGTCTCACTCAGCACCATTTCTTTTAATTTGGAAAAGTTTAATGTTTGGCTAGTTTTTAAATTTAGAGTAAGGCCTTTTATTTTACAAACTTCAACTAGTGCGTTTTTATTTGTTGACCAGACAAGATAGGCGTAAGTCTTGGGGCCGCCTGAAACAAATTCAACGATGTGAGAGCCGGGGCCGTAGTCAACCAGTTCATCGGTCATCTCGCCCAAGTAATCCCCTGTGGGGAACTTGTACATACCTTCCCTTTGTACGTAGATTAAACTGTCTGTGTCGTAATAGATGACCTGGTTCTCCAGAGCTTCCAGATGTTCGTATAGCTTGAGTCTTGCTTGGGAGGTGGTGTAGGCAGCTAGTACGACGTTAACTGTTCTCAGGGATTCCCCGACTTCGTCAATATGTTGCCAATTAACAAGGAGTACATTTTCATTTATTTCTTGTAACGTGTTTACTTGGACCCCCGGACTTGTAAGTAATTTGTACAGGTCGCATGGTTCTCTAACAATTGATGTCTTTGTTTGGTTCTCTCTTTGGCCGAATTTACCCCAGAAAGAATTTAACATTAATTTAGCTAGGGAGCGGAGACCCCCGTTCTTCTCAATTTTGGTCGGGTCCAGGTGAATACCTTCGTGTTCGTGGTAACTATGAATGTACTTGGCCTTGTCTTCTTCAGTTAGGCACAAGGAGGGGTAACCTGATGCCTCTTGTTTGATTTTTAAAAATTTGTTTATGAAGTCTGTGAATAGGCCCCCTGTCTCGTATCTTGCCACCTCGTACTCCCAGAGCTCGTACATTTCTACAATTTCGTATCCCTTTTCCACAGCCTTGCGTATTTCCTGCATTGTCCATGTCCCTGTCAATGCTCTTTCCTCGATGTTGTGATTACACTCTGTGTTTGACATTTCTTGACCACACGTGTGGCAAAGGAGAAACATTAATTTGTTGTTCATACGTGTTGGAAGGACGGGATGATACAAATTTAGAGGAGGCAGGACTTTACACTTGAGGAGGCCTTCGGCCTTCAAGCCTCTTTCTCTACACTCCTTGTCCCCTACACAGATTTTTGGGTGCCCCCGAGGATATATTCCACGTTTACAGACGTACGGGTAGAGTGAGCATACGTCCACGTACTGGATAGTTTCCCCGTCCTCGCACTTGTGATATGATTTTGCATTTCCTGTCCTTCCCCCGAAGAAGGCATCTCTGGGGTTGAGTGGGAGTGTGTTTGGAATGGGGAGAAAATTTAGATAATCCAATTGTTGTTCTTTCTTTAGTTTTTGAAACTGACACTCCCACATTTCAACTACTTCATACCCTGCATTCTCAAGTCGAGAAATTTTAGATTTGGTTCTATCGAACCTTAAATGCAGAGTATCGGAAGGGTCATCTGTAAGGGGCTCTTCCCTTTTAAAAGGAAAGCATTTAGGACACCCGTGGAAGTAGTGGACAGCCCTGAAATTCATAGATTCGTTCTCCGTCAAAACCGTCTACTTTTAATCCCTCAATTTTGATTTCTCTCCCCCGCCCCGCGTGCTGAATTTGAACACCGCGCTTTTCTTCCTCCCAAGACAGCCACTGCAGAGCGATAGACGATTGGTTGTCGACCATGCGGTATCCGTTCTTAGGGATCAGACCGATGGTGTTCGGTTTCAAAAAGTTGCGTCTGAAAGCCAGATTGCATGCGCTTGCAATGGTAACGGCTTCCATGAAGGGGTCAACATTGCACTCTTTCAAGAAAATGTCTCTGAATTTAATGCACGCTTGCGCCAGTATGTCTACATCTGAAATACAGTACTCGACCAACTCTTTTTGAAAATGAAAAACTACATTGTTAGCAACTTGTTCGTTATACCAATTTTCAAAGTCTTTGTGGGTTTTCTCGAACATGGTTTCAGGGCTGTAGTACTCCTTGGATGGTATAGGGCCTACATAATTTTGGTTTGCCCATGTGTTGAAGAGGTGAGGGAAGTAGCCCTTCTTCTTCTCCGGGGGAAGGTTCAAGGCTTTGGGTAATGCAGAGAGGGCCATGGGGAAATAGTTTAGCGAATCGATAAATCGCACATTGTCCACCTCCATAAGTATGACTTTAGTGCCACGCATAATTAGCTCTGGAGTGAATTTGGTTTGTTCGAGAACGTACTTTAGCAAAAACTGGAAATCGAAACCTTGGCCATTATGGGCCATTACACATACGTTTTTAAATTTTTTTCTCTCATCCATTACGTACTCCATAAATTGATTGGTCGGGTCTTGTCTAAAGACCCTGGTGCGGTTGTTGCAATTTTGGCGATTTCCCTTATCAATGCATTTCCAACAAAATTGCTGCGATACACAGGAATTGACTTTATGGATTTTTGAATTTTCGGTTAGAATTTCATCTTGACGGGTCTCAAGATCGAAGAAAATGAACAAAAAGTCTTTGGTTTTGGGTTTGTTTGTGTCGACCCGCATGTAACATTGATGATTTGGCGGCATATAATCGTTACAGGTTTTGCACAACACTTCACCGCACACGTGTTTTGAATTACGATTTTTGACAAATACGAGTTTTTGGCAGTCTTTACATTTCTTTACTGACTTGCAGCGCTCACTCTTGTGGGCTGCGAAGCAAATTTGGTTTTTGAATTTGATGTTACAATTTGGACAAACTATTCCTCCATGCTCCTCTTTACATGGTGGAGATACAGTCTGGCAGGAGGGGCATATGTTTGAACACCTGTGTTCACCCTTGTGGTCATAAGGGGTATGGCAAGGCTCGCAGAAGTAGGTGCATACAAAAGCTGCAGTGAGAGATGTAATCACGTTGTAGTGTCCATCGTGATAAAGCAGGTTGATTTTGTACTGAGCATCAGAGTTGTTACCATTAAAGTACACAACCCGGCCTTTGTTTCCATAACTGTAGACTGTAATGTTGTACTTTTTCAGGTGGTCTTGGAATTTTGAAAGTTCGGGGATCCCCGCTTCCAGTTCTGGAATTTGGACACCGGCTTTGGTCATCAGTTTTTGGGCTCTACAAGTTTGTCGCTTACCCCTATCCTGCCTTATTGCTTTAATTTGAGGATCTTGTTTGGCGTAGGTTTCGGCCACAACCAACGCACGCGGTAAACATAGGTTTTCGCTATTATTAATAACTACGATACCCTTACGGGACTTACACTCTTCGTAAAAAGTATTGTACAAGCCAGGTCTCACTCTACCCGTTCCTACTGGAATATTTACTTTAGTGCATTCTACTAGGAATGTATCGCTGGAGGTGAGGGCTTCGGCATTGCTCTGGACGATCCCTCCGAATATGGTCCACAACACGTCACTGTCCAGCTCACTGGCGGGTCGGAATGCTACGTACCCCGGCTCTTTGAATTTTAAATTTAGGGACCTTAGAGTGAAACCAAGTTGGTCTGTGTCTTCGGCATCGGCCTTCATTCGGTCCATGATTTCGGCAAACCCCCGTCTTACCCAGTCGAGTTCCGTAACCCCTTCAGGGACAGAATTAACTTTAAAGGTCACTTTAGTACCACGGACTCGAAACCTTGTAACATAGGTCTCGTCGGTACACACTACATGTACGGGGTCCATCTTTGTATATATATATATGTATAAGTATAGTAACTGTATAACTGTAGTAACTGTATAAGTATAGTATAGTATAGTGTTAGGAATCCTTAGTACTACCTAGTTAGTGGGTTAGTCGGTTAGATTTCGAGACTTTCGACTATTACTTGGATGTGTTGCTGTGGTGTGCTGCAATCTAGCGTGCCTCTACCGCAACTGACTGGAAGGGAATAATTTCGGTCTCTTATAAAGCCCCGGTCACAAGGATCCAGGATATGGCAATGGCCTCGTTGACCCTGGGCGGACGGGTAATCTTGCCAAGCAGAACCGGAGCAGGATGAGGCGT
Organism: Homalodisca vitripennis; assembly: GCF_021130785.1. Classification (NCBI taxonomy): domain Eukaryota; kingdom Metazoa; phylum Arthropoda; class Insecta; order Hemiptera; family Cicadellidae; genus Homalodisca; species Homalodisca vitripennis. The sequence continues at coordinate 2,415,981 of NC_060213.1, forward strand.
TGGTTGCGAATTTGATTAGCGACTGCGCTTCCCGGACGCGGTGACCCTGGGTGGGCGGCATTCCCAGACAGGCGGCATTCCCAGACGGGAGTGCTGTTGACCTTCGCGGATGTGGTGGGCTCGAGCCGGACGCGACTGCTTTACTGATTACTGTGTTTTGTTTCAGGTGGCTACGGGTACAGCTGACGGCTGACTCTTGTAGTGCAGTTTACCTTATAGTACAAAATAAACAAGTTTTTTTCTATGTAAGTATTTGATTTTTCAAAGTTCCCGCCACTTTTTTTGGTTCCCGCCATTTTTTTCAAGTTAGGGATTTTTTCCCGCGCATGAGGGATTTTTCCCGCATTTTTCCCGCGTGTGAGGGAATTTTTCCCGTGGGGAGTGACGTCAGGGGGCGGGGCTTAGCCGCCATCTTGGATCACGTGACCTGCTCTCGACCAATCAGAGCGCTGGGCTATCCTCCGGGTAAGTCTACTTATGGGTAGTATATTTTTCCCACGACCTGGATTCGTACCAACTATGCTTACGTAATTTTGAATATTTACTTTGTGGTGGACAGGCAAGTGCGTTTCTATAGCAATAAGGATTTACGATGAAATGAAAATTAAACTATATGCGATTGGGGACTGGGGATTGGAGGACAGTCCCCAAAGACACTGTGTAATTATTCCTAACTTATTATTCATATAGAATATAAAAATTTTGATATGACCTAGCAGGATATCAGATATTTCCAAATTCGATCCGAACTTATAACTGCAGTTTTTTATGAGTAGCTGGAATCATACAACCATTCAATCTTCACCATAAAGTTCAACCCAGATTATTGTATTTAAATACTTATTCAAATGGCATGAGAAAACTGCGTCGTGCTCATGAAGGCCCAAGTAGGGGAATGAATCTGTAAGAATTACTTTAATGAAAGTATAAATATCTGTATACTCGTTAGAAGATATTTAGATCCTTACTAGGCATATTATTTTGATTAATCCTTGGTGTCATTTTATTAACTTTATAATATCCATTGTAGTGGAAATAAAAAGTCCAAAGGTTTTTGTTAAAGTCTATCGTTATCCAAATTGTCCTTCGTACATGAACCCTCCATAAATGCCAGCAAATCTTTGCCATTTAAGAAGATCCTTGGTCCTCTATTGGATCTTTGCCATCGGTAATGAAGTTTCTAGTGGTTTTAAACACATTATGCCTATGAGGTACAGATACCATAGTTTTTTCAGTAAAAGGGATCAAACTCAGTTTCAATGATTAGTGTTGTGTATGGTTTTGTATTAAGTTCATGTTTTAGAGTTAGTGAAATTGACAAACTACATGCTGGTTGTGACTCCTGACTTAGGCGTGCCACAACGCTTTGCTATGATTCGTTTAGTTTAACCTAGTTTGTAAATATGCATTAGGTTAGTTATTTACCTGAAGAAGAGATGTGATTGAGATCTCGAAACATAGTGTTACTGGTTTTTTTTCACTGAACGATGTAAAATTTCCGGAAACCAATATTTTTTTCACAATCCTTCCATCGTCAAAAACAACTTCAAACAAAGAAAATAAAACCATCAAACACAGCTGCAACATGTTATCAATTGGCCTGGATGGCTGTTCTTTCCTTCTTCTGTGATCCGATGAACTGTAACAGGATCTTTGCCTAATGGCTACTTTTTCGTTAGCCATTTCCTTTCATCAAGTTCTCTTTACAAAAATTAGTATATTACGATAATATCATTCCCATTGATAAAGTTTACAATACCAATTTCCAATTCTTTTCAGCTGAACAACGCTCCTTATTTTTAGGGTTATTGCAATACCATTCTGGCATCTTCTTAGTATGTACCCTGAAAATTTATAAACGTTTTTGTTTTTTGTGGAGGATTTCTGTCTTCAGGACTATAGTTTAGATCTCAGAACTGTCGTTTTCATATATCACAAAGAATATTGGTTTTTAAACAGTCTTGCTGACATAATTTCTGTTAAACTAATTATTATACTAAATGTAATGTGATTATCAAACTATTGACTGATTCGGATTGCACGAGAGTACTTAAAACTCATTTATTCCCTTACGACAAATAAGGCATCAAAATAATTCCCATTTTATAAACAAAAATTTTTTAAGTTTTATTTTGACCAGTTCGTATAAGATTTTGCTTTGAAATTTTGTGAATGCTCAAATTTTGAAAGTAGCTATGTTAAGCAGATAGTTACATCTTAATGAAATATATAAACATTCATGATTTGTATATAACTATAAACGCTAAACGAAGCCAAATAAACCATTTATAATATATACGTGATATGGGAAAGTTAAAATATATATTCACGTATTCAGCTATATCCCAAAATATGTTATCGCTCTCGTCGAAAACTCTATATTTTGAAGTACGGTTAAAAAGAACTATTAAGGAAGAATTTGTATTTTCTTTTACATCAAAAAAGATCCAGAATTTAATTTATAATATTAAAGATGAATATACTAGTTTATGACCTGGTATGGCAATACGATATCATTTACCTTCCACAAAATAAACTTGACAGTGCAAGAGTGAATATTGAGCTGGGATTGTACTACAAAGCGTCCTACTAATTTGACCTTATTTATTACTCCATTTGGAATTCAATGAGAGGCCAATATTATTAAGTATTAGGTTTTCTTAAAACATAGCAAGATTAAAATTTATACTTGTAGATTGTGCAGCATTCACCGGTGCCATTGCTGACGCTGTAAAGACAACCCCTACTGTTATTGATTTTGTATCATTTCCTCTCCAAGTTTCACCATATATCGTTCTTTATTATTTTACTAAAATAACATGAGAGTAAATCCTGCTAATCTTACTTGGTTAAACTGTAATTTGATAGAGTAACAGTAATTGAACCCATAGTATAAACTTTACTACAGTTCTCTACATGAGCAATTTTTGATACGTACTGCTCCCTTTTCTACAGGTATGTGAAGATTTTTGTAGCAGTAGTATAAACATTGGAGAATATATGTCTTTTATGACAGGATTATTTGGAAATAGGTCTGTTGTCTTACAAACTAATGGTCTCTAGATTAAGATACCTACTTTGTTACCTTTGTGAAAACTAAAGACATATATGACTTTATAATTTTACTGTAAAATTGTCTCATCTAGTTGGCCATCTCTTTAGAGGGAACAAATGCTGGTTTATTATTGCAGACATCATAAGCCCATCACCAATGTTTAAATTCTCGTTACTTACAAAATTGAATGAATCAAATCTAAATAAATCGATTTGTTTAAGACGTTCAATACTAATCAATTACTCTTAACTATCGAATACAGAGAATATTTTTATCAGTTTAAGCATAAAACGGCAGTATTTGATTTTATATAATGATATGATGTGTTAAAAAGAAAATTGTAGACAAAGTATAATAAAACCAATTAGTGAAAGTTGTAACAGAATTCTTGGTCGTGTCTGTGAGATAATCTCAGATAATTACATTGCTGATATTGACGACAGATTAAACTCCTTCTAGACGCCCCGTCATAACGATCTCTCATCCTATCGTGACTTCTTTTTCTCTAATTTTCAAGTATATGTGGTTAAAAATTTGTTAAACTAATTATTTTTACACAAAAGTTTTCAAAACAGACTTTCCAAACTTTTGTCATGTTTAGAGTAGGTAAGAGCCAAAATCCAATAAACCCCTTACGTTAACTGGATAAGACATAATAAAATTTCAAACAAAAGACTTTTTCAGAGCTGCAAAATGTTTTATTCATTGCTCGATATAAAACGCTCTTGAAATTTCTCCGAAGAATGTTAAAACGTCTTTGGATGTGTGCTTTTAAAATGTGCTCGTAATGAACCCTTTAGGTCCATAAGTTTTCATCCACTTTTTTATTGATTTTCGAAACAAAATTTAGGACGTGATATTGTTTAAAAAAACTCCTTCTAAAAAGCATGGATAAAAAAGGTTCCAAACTTCATGCACCATGCCAAAATAACCTCTCAGTAATTGAGTTTCTGTTCACTTAGAAAAAGATGCTGAGAAATGTTTAATCGCACTTAGTCATAAAAAGAAGCTGAGAAATTTCTAATCGCACTTAGTCATAGAAGGAAATTTTAGCTTACTTCCGGTGCAACAGGATATATAGGATGAGTAAAAAGTAAAGTAAACATGTATTTTTTTACCAGGCAATTTTACAGCTAAGAAGCCCGCTCTAACACTTTACTGGGGACCACCGGCTTAAAGGTGACTTCCGAACCGCCAAAAATGACCGGGCAGGCGGGCTGTTTGCAGGGACAGGATCGCTTAGCGGTCACCCATCCAAGCAGCAGTCACGTTCGACGTTGCTTGATCTGGTTATCTTGCTATAACTCCTGTTCCCGCTACACTGCGCAAGATTGAATGGATGGGCTATCTCCTATCGAAGAGCTGTTACTAGTCATTTTTAGACTAGTAACAGCTTTTAACAATAAGGGAGCTCTACCCCCGCAGTAAACTACATTGTAAAATTACATCGAAACCTATATGGTCACGGAAGCAAGGAAGACAATATTGGCAGTAGTAGGCTACGCTATATACTCCAGTGTTGCGCTCCAGATCCTGCAGCTCATTTAACAATAATGTTCACGTTATACCTCATGTTCGTACTAGAAATGTCTTAATATGCAGATAGTGAGGCAGGAAAATTATTTGCAGTTCCCAAGCAGACAAGTCGTATACACTTCAATAACGTTCATTCAAATCATATGGATAAACTTGTAACATCATCGAACTCACTTTTGATTATCTAGGAATTAAGTTTCATGTAAACTTTAAAATCCACGGATAAATCCGTTCATGAGTTATACCACGATATTTGGACGATGTAAAGACTCAGCCGCATGTCCACCAACAAACATGGCGTAGCCATCTAAAACTAACTTTGTAAAGATCATTTTTTGAAGTTCTTGCAAGACTTTAATTTCATTTTTCTAAGTCCGTTTTAAAATAAAGCTGATCACTAAGCAAAATGTAGAAACTTTCAAATTTCTTGTCCCATTAAATCTCGATATATCACAATACGATATATTTGGGATTTGCTAATGCTCACCAAATGCCACGAAATCGTATGACTTCATTGAACTTTAGGTAAATTACATATAAAAGTATAGCGTTATGTAAAATAATACATAAAAAAATCCTTAGACAATCTACGGTGAAACAAATGCTCAATTTGTAAGGGCCACATAAATTAAGATGAAAATAGAAAAAAGCGTGTCATGAGAGGTAGGAAGAGGGTACTTGTATCAAGAGTCTGCTTGTCTGCATAAAACGTTCAGATTACCATGTACAAGGTGTGTGTCATGAGAGGTAGTAAGAGGGTACTTGTATCAAGAGTCTGCGTGTCTGCATAAAGAGTTCACATTACCATGTACAAGGTGTGTGTCATGAGAGGTAGGAAGAGGGTACTTGTATCAAGAATCTGCTTGTCTGCATAAAAAGTTCACATTGCCATGTACATGGTGTGTGTCATAAGGGGATGGAAGAGAGTACTTGTATCAAGAGTCTGCGTGTCTGCATAAAGAGTTCACATTACCATGTACAAGGTGTGTGTCATGAGAGGTAGGAAGAGGGTACTTGTATGAAGAGTCTGCTTGTCTGCATAAAAAGTTCACATTGCCATGTACAAGGTGTGTGTCATAAGGGGATGGAAGAGAGTACTTGTATCAAGAGTCTGCGTGTCTGCATAAAGAGTTTACATTACCAGGGTACAAGGTGTGTGTCATGAGAGGTAGGAAGAGGGTACTTGTATCAAGAGTCTGCGTGTCTGCATAAAGAGTTTACATTACCATGTACAAGGTGTGTGTCATGAGAGGTAGGAAGAGGGTACTTGTATCAATTAGCTGGGTGTCTGCACAAAGAGTTCACATTACCATGTACAAGGTGTGTGTCATGAGAGGTAGTAAGAGGGTACTTGTATCAAGAGTCTGCGTGTCTGCATAAAGAGTTCACATTACCATGTACAAGGTGTGTGTCATGAGAGGTAGTAAGAGGGTACTTGTATCAAGAGTCTGCGTGTCTGCATAAAGAGTTCACATTACCATGTACAAGGTGTGTGTCATGAGAGGTAGTAAGAGGGTACTTGTATCAAGAGTCTGCGTGTCTGCATAAAGAGTTCACATTACCATGTACAAGGTGTGTTTCATGAGAGGTAGGAAGAGGGTACTTGTATCAAGGAGCTGCGTGTCTGCATAAAGAGTTCACATTACCATGTACAAGGTGTGTGTCATGAGAGGTAGTAAGAGGGTACTTGTATCAAGAGTCTGCGTGTCTGCATAAAGAGTTCACATTACCATGTACAAGGTGTGTGTCATGAGAGGTAGGAAGAGGGTACTTGTATCAAGGAGCTGCGTGTCTGCATAAAGAGTTCACATTACCATGTACAAGGTGTGTTTCATGAGAGGTAGGAAGAGGGTACTTGTATCAAGGAGCTGCGTGTCTGCATAAACAGTTCACATTGCCATGTACAAGGTGTGTGTCATAAGGGGATGGAAGAGAGTACTTGTATCAAGAGTCTGCGTGTCTGCATAAAGAGTTCACATTACCATGTACAAGGTGTGTGTCATGAGAGGTAGGAAGAGGGTACTTGTATCAAGAGTCTGCTTGTCTGCATAAAAAGTTCACATTGCCATGTACAAGGTGTGTGTCATAAGGGGATGGAAGAGAGTACTTGTATCAAGAGTCTGCGTGTCTGCATAAAGAATTTACATTACCAGGGTACAAGGTGTGTGTCATGAGAGGTAGGAAGAGGGTACTTGTATCAAGTGTCTGCGTGTCTGCATAAAGAGTTTACATTACCATGTACAAGGTGTGTGTCATGAGAGGTAGGAAGAGGGTACTTGTATCAATTAGCTGGGTGTCTGCACAAAGAGTTCACATTACCATGTACAAGGTGTGTGTCATGAGAGGTAGGAAGAGGGTACTTGTATCAAGGAGCTGCGTGTCTGCATAAAGAGTTCACATTACCATGTACAAGGTGTGTTTCATGAGAGGTAGGAAGAGGGTACTTGTATCAAGGAGCTGCGTGTCTGCATAAACAGTTCACATTGCCATGTACAAGGTGTGTGTCATAAGGGGATGGAAGAGAGTACTTGTATCAAGAGTCTGCGTGTCTGCATAAAGAGTTCACATTACCATGTACAAGGTGTGTGTCATGAGAGGTAGGAAGAGGGTACTTGTATCAAGAGTCTGCTTGTCTGCATAAAAAGTTCACATTACCATGTACAAGGTGTGTGTCATGAGAGTTAGTAAGAGGGTACTTGTATCAAGAGTCTGCGTGTCTGCATAAAGAATTTACATTACCAGGGTACAAGGTGTGTGTCATGAGAGGTAGGAAGAGGGTACTTGTATCAAGTGTCTGCGTGTCTGCATAAAGAGTTTACATTACCATGTACAAGGTGTGTGTCATGAGAGGTAGGAAGAGGGTACTTGTATCAATTAGCTGGGTGTCTGCACAAAGAGTTCACATTACCATGTACAAGGTGTGTGTGTCATGAGAGGTAGTAAGAGGGTACTTGTATCAAAAGTCTGCGTGTCTGCATAAAGAGTTCACATTACCATGTACAAGGTGTGTGTCATGAGAGGTAGTAAGAGGGTACTTGTATCAAGAGTCTGCGTGTCTGCATAAAGAGTTCACATTACCATGTACAAGGTGTGTGTCATGAGAGGTATGGAAGAGGGTACTTGTATCAAGAGTCTGCGTGTCTGCATAAAGAGTTCACATTACCATGTACAAGGTGTGTGTCATGAGAGGTAGTAAGAGGGTACTTGTATCAAGAGTCTGCGTGTCTGCATAAAGAGTTCACATTACCATGTACAAGGTGTGTTTCATGAGAGGTAGGAAGAGGGTACTTGTATCAAGGAGCTGCGTGTCTGCATAAAGAGTTCACATTACCATGTACAAGGTGTGTGTCATGAGAGGTAGTAAGAGGGTACTTGTATCAAGAGTCTGCGTGTCTGCATAAAGAGTTCACATTACCATGTACAAGGTGTGTGTCATGAGAGGTAGGAAGAGGGTACTTGCATCAAGGAGCTGCGTGTCTGCATAAACAGTTCACATTGCCATGTACAAGGTGTGTGTCATGAGAGGTAGGAAGAGGGTACTTGTATCAAGAGTCTGCGTGTCTGCATAAAGAGTTCACATTACCATGTACATGGTGTGTGTCATGAGAGGTAGGAAGAGGGTACTTGTACCAAGAGTCTGCTTGTCTGCATAAAAAGTTCACATTGCCATGTACAAGGTGTGTGTCATGAGGAGATGGAAGAGAGTACTTGTATCAAGAGTCTGCGTGTCTGCATAAAGAGTTCATATTACCATGTACAAGGTGTGTGTCATGAGAGGTTGGAAGAGGTTACTTGTATTAAGAGACTGCGCGTCTGCATAAAGAGTTCACATTACCATGTACAAGGTGTGTGTCATGAAAGGTAGGAAGAGGGTACTTGTATCAAGAGTCTGCTTGTCTGCATAAAACGTTCAAATTACCAGGGTACAAGGTGTGTGTCATGAGAGGTAGTAAGAGGGTACTTGTATCAAGAGTCTGCGTGTCTGCATAAAGAGTTCACATTACCATGTACAAGGTGTGTTTCATGAGAGGTAGGAAGAGGGTACTTGTATAAATTAGCTGGGTGTCTGCACAAAGAGTTCACATTACCATGTACAAGGTGTGTGTCATGAGAGGTAGTAAGAGGGTACTTGTATCAAGAGTCTGCGTGTCTGCATAAAGAGTTCACATTACCATGTACAAGGTGTGTGTCATGAGAGGTGGTAAGAGGGTACTTGTATCAAGAGTCTGCGTGTCTGCATAAAGAGTTCACATTACCATGTACAAGGTGTGTGTCATGAGAGGTAGTAAGAGGGTACTTGTATCAAGAGTCTGCGTGTCTGCATAAAGAGTTCACATTACCATGTACAAGGTGTGTTTCATGAGACGTAGGAAGAGGGTACTTGTATCAAGGAGCTGCGTGTCTGCATAAAGAGTTCACATTACCATGTACAAGGTGTGTGTCATGAGAGTTAGTAAGAGGGTACTTGTATCAAGAGTCTGCGTGTCTGCATAAAGAGTTCACATTACCATGTACAAGGTGTGTGTCATGAGAGGTAGGAAGAGGGTACTTGTATCAATAGTCTGCTTGTCTGCATAAAACGATCACATTACCATGTAAAATGTGTGTGTCATGAGGTGATGGAAGAGGGTACTTGTATTAAGAGTCTGCTTGTCTGCATAGAAATTTCACATTACCATGTACAAGGTGTGTGTCATGAGGGGATGGAAAAGGGTACTTGTGTCAAGAGTCTGCGTGTCTGCATAAAGAGTTCACATTACCATGTACTAGGTGTGTGTCATGAGGGGATGGAAGAGGGTACTTGTGTCAAGAGTCTGCGTGTCTGCTTAAAAAGTTCACATTACCATGTACAAGGTGTGTTACATGAGGGGATGGAAGAGTAAATAAATAGTAAGAACAAGGGAACAAAATGTCTTCCAATTATTGACTAGACTCCTAAATACCATTTTTCTTTGAATGCTTGTAAATATGTTAATCAATCAGCTTATATTAGGGTGGTTAGTGGTAACTTATTTCTGGTCCTTAACTGTCAATGTAAGATTTAAACAAATAATTCAATTTTATTATTAAATACAAGTTATACATTGGTTTTTATTTTATTTATTGTACATTTAATTATTGTATAAGCCGGTTCATTTTTAATATATTAGGTGCACTAAAAAACTGACATTAATTTACTTTTTAAGCTATTGAAATGGTACGAAAATTTCATGAAAGTATCCTTTACCAAAACTCACCTTATAACCTCAAATATTTTAAAAACAATACATTAATAGTCCGTTGCTTTTGAAGTAAATATGTTAAGAATATTTATTTTACAATAAACAATTACTGTTTTATTGCAATCATCATATGGAAATGAAACCAAGTTTATATTACTATTATTTAGTCTGAAATGCAAAAATAATTGTTATGCTATGAAATTGTATAATTCATTGTCCCAATCCTTCTGGCATTTATGGTTTATTATGAAGTAACCAATTATAACATTAGTATCAGGTAACGAAATATTGGTTATTAAATTTAAATTATTACCGATGTAATTTTTTCACTTATTGTTGGGTAATAGATTAGAGAACAGTGGGTAAAAAAGTATGTGAGTACTGAAACAAGAAACTATTTTCCCCAGCTAAATGTAAAAGTCGTAAAAATTTGGTTTATAAATGTAATAATGATGAATAAGAGCCAAGAGTACTAAGAAGCTTTAATAATGATAACACATTGAGAGTTGAGAGTTTCCAGAAGTTTGTGTATTTTAGTAGAAGGGCAAAATCCTGATTTATAGAGGAAAGTGGCGCACTATAAGCCGAGATAAGAGTAATGTTGGGTCAGGTCAAGCCTTAGACCACTGCAGCTTTAGTTGTGAGAATGTATCATGTATGAAGGAGGATTATGCAATGTTTGGACATATTATATTACGTGGGTAAAACTTACTAAATGAACAAATTAGTGAGTACTACTTCCTTATTAGGTCCTGTGAAATAGTTATTATTTTATCATTTTGTCTGAAGAAATGTACAAAATGATACACATTTAATATATGGGTTGTTGATCATTGATAATGTTCTGAAAATCGATGTATAGCTCTACCCAATACACTCGAAATGAACTCATTACATTATATTATCTATAAATTTCTTAGAACAATTACATTATACAGGGTGAGTTTTAAGTCCCTTCCCCCCTATTTTTTTTAAACCGTATAAGTTAGGAGGTTTAAACTCCGTACATATTCGTTAGACCTAAATATCTTGTTTTTCATGGGTTCATTGACTCTCCACCTAATGGGGAACGGTCCACGAGGAGTAAGCCGAGATTCTTAAACGTAAGCATAGGTTGATATGGACATCAAATTAAAGGTCTCTGTAAGTAGAATACAATGCCGCAAACCGGACCTCAAAAGGTTCATCCTAATGAAAATTACAGGGTGTTAAAATGTACAAAATAGTAATGTGCTATTATCTGCGTTTTATCGCGCAACCTTTTAAAAGTTCATTTCAAAACAATTTTTCTATTGCTGTTTATTCTTTAAAAGAAACTTTATTTTTTTGTGTTTAATGATTTTAAGGGATCACTGGAAGTCCGAGATCTAGGAGTTAACTAAAGGATTTAATAAGAAGTCGGTCATGTGATGTGTCGTTTAACATTGCCTTTTAACGCTGGAAACGGTGCTACAATCTGAATTAAAAAAGGATAATTCGTAATTTTGTTAATAATAATTTTTTATTAGAATCTGTGGTCTGCATTTTTAAATGTAATCTTTGACATAGTCCCTGTGTCGTTGTAAAAGTGAAAGTTGTTTGTTATCTGGGTATAACCAGGGACTTGTTATGTTTGGTTTCAGTTACTTGGGCCATTAAGTATCTGACCTTGTTAGTTGCAGTGTGGCTACTGACCTTGTTAGTTTTAGTGCTGTTAAAGTTAGAAACATGTCTCGCACTCTTCAAGAAAAAGTTGACATGGTGTTTATTTTTGGCGCTTCTGGGAATAATTACCACGAAACAATGAGACGATTTAATGAAAACCATCCAGAAAGACCTGTTAGCAGAACCTATTTAAGGCAGTTAATAACAAAATTTAGAGATACTGGTAGCGTTACTGATGCAAAACGTTCAGGCCGTCCTCCTTTGTCAGAAGAAGTTGATTTTGAGGTTCTTTGTACAGTTGTGGAAAATCCTCAAACCTCTTCGAGACAAATAGCAGACAATATCGGGGTATCACAAGGCAAAGCAATAACTACCCTGAAGAAGCACAAATTTCATCTCTACAAAATTATGCTACATCACGCATTAAATGAAGATGACCCGGACAGAAGATTGCAGTTCTGTGAAACTATGGATAGACTAATTATAGCAAATCCAACAACCGTAAATAATATCTGCTTTAGTGATGAGAGTACATTTTACGTAAATGGTTTAGTGAATAGACACAACTGCCGATACTGGGATAACTCTAATCCCCATGTTCACAGAGAACATCATACCCAGTATTCCCAGAAAATAATTTTTGGGCAGGTCTCTTTGGTAACCACGTGATTGGACCACTGTTTATTGACGGAAATTTAAATGGAGAAAGTTATTTACATATGCTCCAAAATAATATTCATCCATTAATAGAAAATACAATTCGCACTAATGGTGGGGAGTTTAATCGAGAAGAAGTAAGGTTCCAGCAGGACGGTGCTCCTCCACACTACGATGTTAATGTTCGTGGTTACCTTAATGTACATTTTCGTGAGAAGTGGATAGGACGACGCGGGGCAATAGAATGGCCGGCACGGTCCCCTGACTTGAACCCACTGGATTTTTTTTGTGGGGACTTTTGAAGTCTGTGATTTATTGTACACCAGTCGCATGTGTGAAAGATCTTCGGAACAGAATTACTGAGGCCTGCAGGAAGGTAACACCAGAAATTCTAACCCGTGTAAGGAGTGAATTTGTTAACAGACTATACTACTGTCAGGAAGTAACAGGCAATCAGTTTGAGCATCTACTACAATAAAAGGGTAAGGAAAAACCTACTAGTATCGGAATCGTACAATATTAGAACCGGAATCGCTGTTGAAATAAAAATAAATGGGTCTAAAACCTTTGTAAGACAACAATTCTTTAAATAAAATACTTACAAGGCGACACAACACATGATCGACTTCTTACTAAATCCTTTAGTTAACTCCTAGATCTCGGACTTCCAGTGATCCCTTAAAATCATTAAACACAACAAAATAAAGTTTCTTTTAAAGAATAAACAGCAATAGAAAAATTGTTTTGAAATGAACTTTTAAAAAGTTGCGCGATAAAACGCCTTTAATTTGATATGCATATCAACCTGTGCTTACATTTAAGAATCTCGGCTTACTCCTCGTGGACCATCCCCCATTGGAGGTGGAGAGTCAATGAACCCATGAAAAACAAGATATTTAGGTCTAACGAATATGTACGGAGTTTAAACCTCCTAACTTATACGGTTTAAAAAAAATAGGGGGGAAGGGACTTAAAACTCACCCTGTATACGTGTACATAATTTATTATTAAACAGAAAATTTTTATTCTTTATGTAGAAGCGTAAGTTAACATAGTCCGTATCTGCCTAGAGCCCTTAAAACTTTGACTCTTCATCAGGGGGAGAAAAGGAAAAAGCTGATGAACTTCCCTAGGAGAAAATTTTTTTCGATTTCCGGATATTATACTTTTGTCAGAATAATGGCAGAATTTGATCTACGTTACTGTTTTTACCACCTTCTTCTCTTTTTTATGTAATAATTAAATGCGTATAAAAGACTACTAGTTGTAATTTTCTAAGGTTTCACTCATTTTCAATTTCAATGACATAAATTTTCCAAAACGTTATTTAATTACTTTACCAAGTACTGCTTAAGAACAGCTTTGCGATAGATTAATGCGGGAAGTAACGCAAATCAGGAGTGACTATTGGATTAAAGGTCTTTGTATGTATTTATGTATAAGGAAAAAGCGACTACATCAAAGAAGAAGCTAAAGAATCTGAAGCCAACGGCAGACTTTACGCCTGAACAGATGATTTATCGTCTTTCCAGCACCTTTATGTTTGCTAACGCATCAAAAACATTTTGCTAACGCTTGTTTGCAGTCTCAGAAAAGAATAATTTTTAAAGTTATACTTTTAGATACTTTTAGATCGTATAGTAATGAAGGAAACATTATTAGTACCTGCAAAAGAATGTATTATGCCTTTACACTTTTTTCAATTGCATTAATATAAACTAAGAGAACTAAAAACCATAAAAATTGACTTTTCTTTGGTTTTTTTAAACCACTTAAATCTGTATTTTCGGGTAACTGAAATTTTGAATTATTTTGTCCATAATATCTTTCACATAACTCAATCCCCTTCTTATGTTCATGCGACTAGGTGGTCACATCACACATAACACTACTGGTGTCTCAAACACTCTAACGTAGTTCTGAAGCCTTGAACAGTCCCACTATAGATTGATTGACTTAATCAGGAAATCCCATTTGTTCCGATTGCATCTGATTAATTACACTATTCATTGGCATCTGGTCTTGTTCCTTAGTAACCGTCAAGTCTAATACGTCATTAGTTGACACTGTCGCTAATTTAACTCGGAATTAATTGCTGTATTGGTATTATAACTTGTGGTCTCAATCATCACTGGTTTGAAAGTCTACTTTAATCATTTTTCTTAGAATGGTATACATAAGCTGTGTGATATTAATTAAACCGCAAGAAGTAAAACGAGGAATTTTTTACAATTCTAAGACATAATTAGTTACCACGTTTTATATATATATATATATATATATATATATATATATATATATATATAATAAAAGTCAAATAAAAACCTGTTTCAAATGTGTTTGTTGTCATACACGTTTTTTCGGTATGTACACATGTAGACCATTTAAACAGATGTTAAATTTATATAACACAGTTTCCATTTTGATTAGTAATCTGAATTGTTGCGTATTAGTTATTTATATAATTTATTAGTACGTTATTTTCAATCATGCATTGACAACAATAATCTTCAAATAAAGAAAGATTAATATTAGATACATATAACGTTTTTACTTACATTTAGTTCAGTTAACTTATTTGTACTTAAACCCAACTAGTTTGCTGATCATTGTAACTATAAATGAATATATGTGCTTGAGATACCAACATATATTAAATTTACATGCCTAATAAGTACAGAGGTTGCTGGTATTACTTAGTAAGCGAAATTTTAAAATTAAAATTATATGCTTATTACTAGTACTGCATTTGGTTAATTTGTCGGATAAGTGAAATATGTTTTGAATCATATAAATCATACCAGAAAGTTCACATTAGCTAAGGTACAGATTACCACAGACTTACATGATTAACGATATTAAACCAAGCTGCCATGGTCTACAGTAACCACAGTAAGGGCTGCGGTCAAATGTAATAGTAAGCCCTTAATCACTTACTGCGGGTGACCATAATACACTGTGTTTAGTTAGAGACACAATCTTTGCAAGAACACGTGTGCTGTGCATACTTCAAAGATAAGTTTTCAATTTTTATGAAATACAATATGATATCAATAACCTTAAACAACCAATCCAATTTACCTGTGAGTGATGAAACATAAATGACTATCTATTCTTAATATTTTACATAAATGGACTGGACAAGCCCCTATAATTTAAGATATATTTACGGAGTAGACTTACCTAATATTTGGAAACACAGATGAGTGAAACACAAAACATATCACATACAAAGTGATATTGTAGATGGATAACATTGAACTTGATAGTATAGTTAAAGTTTAAAATTGGATTATGTGTACCACATCAGACCTAAGCAACAATTAAAAGAGCTACAAAAACACGATGATTTATTATATTATTTCAGACCTATATTGAATTTTACCTGTATTAAGTTGTAGGCTTGTCATCCTCGTACTTTTTTGGAGCCAATATTTTGGAAACAAGCAGACGGCTGTGGAATGTTCATTAAAACTAACATACTTATTTCATTTAGAAACTCACGTGCGTTATTGGTGTTTCAATATGACACATTGGAAATAAAAAATAAAAAAAATATCAAAACAGCGAAAATTCCGATTTCTAAAAAAGGTATGGAAGAATGAACAGAGTGTTCACTATTTAATCGGAAAATAATTATTAAATTCTGGTTAATATAATGCTACATAGACGATAAGTAAAATAAATTACATGAATTCTATTAAATATAGAATAATTTGAAATGTATAATGTTGTTCGTAAAATCTTTCTTTAAAAATTGGACTGTAATTTTTTTAAGTATAATGTGTTTGCCATACGATCCAGACCCGACAGTTAAGTCTCCGGACCATTGATTTCACGAGAAACGCAATAACTTACACTTTTCTCCGGGCAAGTTTATCTTTGATGCTTAGCTAAAGGATGTAGGTGTCTCGAAATTATATTCTCCATTAGAATAATAACTTAAGTTAGGTAATTATCTTATGCATTGTAAACATTACACACCTGAATTGCTTAAAGAAATTAAACTTGAATTTGTATCACATTTTGTACGAGAATGGTATTGAAACCATTACAAAGTAAAATAATAACTATTATTTACTTGGTTTTAATAAAAACCATATATTTCGATTCACAGAAATGCGTAAGCCCCTTTGCAATATTACATCATATTATCATGTAATTACTTCGCAATCCTTTAATAGATCTGAGAATTGGTGGTCAGAATCTCTTTGAGTAATATCCAAATAGAGTCTGCGTAGGCGAGAGTCCTAACTTTGCATCTATAAATAAACAATTATGAAAGAATAACTTGGAATGTGAAATTATTTATTAAAAATGTTCATCAGGGTATGTCGTTTTCACCTTATACTGCAAGAAACTAATTAAAACTGAGAACTAACGCGCTAAGTTTGTATCTGCCACCAAGTTTACTTTGAAATACAGCAATGTGTAGAAAAGCACTTGAGGCACTTTACCTTGTCTGCGTACTTTGCAAGTGACTAATAAACATGCAGCTATAATTCTACCTAGTTATATCCAACTATTGGATGATCATACATTATAAAAATACCAGCATACTAATTTAGCATTGATTGAATTTGGGAGTGTTTAACTACATATTTAAATACATTTTTATAATATTAAAGTAACAGAAAATAAACACTGTAGTAAACATATGTATAGTATATTTTTATACGTAAACCGCACTTCGTTAAAGACAAAAACTATTTATTGGCTGAATGTTAGTGAAGCCTACAACTCGAGGGGTTATAAAATGTAATTAATGTTTGTCTGCCTGTTTCTCTAGACAAATTTTACTTATAGAATAGAATTTATTATCAAGCTTCATTCATATATAACCAAGAACAATTTCGATGATGGTGCATGTCATTCCACAGGTTTTGGCTGAGCGTTACTGAACTTGTTCTAGTTGGTAACCATTATAGCTACGAGAAAACCTTCAGAATTAACAACTTTCAAAACGCACTGAGCACAGTCGTAATACACTTTAATACGTGACATAGTAACACTTGAAGTCTATCGGAATAACGTATACTATACACTTTCATGCGTCCTCAAGGAAGCCCTTTACGTAAGATATGATGTGTCGTATTCTTACATTGTAAAGTGTGTGTAGCATTAGAAGATTTCAACAGTTTACGGGTGCTCTTGAATTAGTAAAAGCTTAGCTTTATTCCATTTGTACCAAAGCATGAATATGATTTAATTACCTTAAAGCCTGAGTCGTAAATTATGTATAAGTTAAAATGAACAATCTATATGACAAATATTACAACAATTTTGTAATATATGAGGGAAACTGTCACTCACATAAGCCATAATTGCATCATAACTTGTTATCAATACAGCATCGTAAGTCAAGTAGAACATAGAGGCTGTGGTTTACTGAATACGGTAGGAACGTGATTCAGTTGACTGACGATGACGGGAGCCATAAACTCGTTATGGTTAGAAATCGAAACGGAGGCGTTTTTATAATTCACATTCTAGGGTCAAATAAAGTTGGCGAAAACCCGTCAAGGTAGCCCGTCTACTATATCATTGATGACAGTATCTGTTTGATCCTGCAGGAGCACCTGATACGGGTTTTGATATTGTCGCAATCAAGAGCCCCAGAAATGGTTTGGTCTTCTAACTTGACTGCCTAGAAAAGTTATGAAAAAAGTTCTCTTAAAATCCCTTTAATTGGTGGAACAAAAAGCAGCAGAATAGTATGCTGCATTATTTTTGTAGCGGAGTAGTTTATACTCTATTTGGATGAATCAACCGAGTGGGGTTGAACTCGATGAACAAGCGTCGCACAAATATAGATGCTTTCGTATTTCATGCTGATTTACACCCAACAATAAAAACTGTTCAGAATGCAAGTTAATCCGACCTTCACATGGGAAATCTATGCAAATATAGTAGCAGTACCTCATCAATAGCACATGATGAGATATTGGGATGAAGACGTTATTAATTAGATTAATGATCTGTTTTACTGTGGAGTATAATCCCTGGATAGATGGGGTTTACTAAGACTAAAATTTTTACTAATTTGTTCTCGTTAATTATTAGGCAAGAAGTTTTCATGTAACTATTGCTACTCATATATTTAGTTTTGATATTTCCCGCCTAAGTACAGCACCTCGTAGTGTAATACTAGGAACTTTTAATACATAACTGTTTACAATATTTCACCTGTGTTTTTGCAGTATAGACGGAAATTATCTTTAGCCATTGTGCTAACAGATTTATTTGCATTGCACTGTTCTTTACATAACATTTTAAATACGGGTTTATTTTGAAAGGTTTGGTTAGGTTAAGTAAGATTAGATTAGGTGCACTCTTACTTTGACTCACACCACAACTACTGTTGTGAATGAATTGCTTAAGGGTCATTCTACTATAAATTTAAAGTAAAACCAGAATGTGTGCTTATTGAACACAAATTTAACGAGGTCCTCATCACGTGAATTACACAGCATAAAATACAATTGTCAAACTTAAAATATTTTCAGACTATTATAAAAAGTGAAAGAACTAAGGACAGTTTTATGGCATTTTTAGACGTAGCATAATATAAAATGTATTTTCATGTATCACATGTAGTTATAGGATTGAAATACGTAATAAACTTCAAGTTTCAATGCTACCGCTTTGAAGCCCCTTACGGTAGGACGTATTCTTACCTTGAACAGCAACATGTATGTAACAACGTATCAGTGTGGTTCGTAAACATTGACACATATATGATTAAAGTTTGGTTAACCACATAATCTCCATATAGTGCCAGAGCAGCTGTCTCTAAGCAGGCACAACGACAAACGAGGGGTTTACCATCAATATCGACTGCAGCCCTGATTTTGCTTGTGGTCAGTCTACGCTTGTTGTCATTAGTAAAATCATGCTAACATATTTCAGATGTATGTGCAGGTGAACTCGAACTGTAATCGAATAATTAAAATTATCCACCATAAATAGTTAGGATATGAAAGACTTTAAGACTGGTGGTGAAATAAAGCTTCAAGAAAAATATCAATGATATATGGCTTATCCGATTAAAAATACTACATACTGTCAAAGCATTGGAATTGTATATTAGCAAATATAGTGGTCTAAATGTTTTGTTTAGACAAGGAAAATTATAAACTAACAAATTAGATAACGGCTTACTTAGAATTGCGTAATACATAATAAAATGTGTGAAGATACTAGAAGTATAAATTCTGAATATAAGCCGAAACATTTTCATATAAATTAATGTGTATGATATTCAAAAGAGTTTAAAAATGTACAAAGAAAATTTAATTTAATTTTTCTGTGACATACGCTCGTTATTATCGTTCATTAAGTATAGAATACTTAGCAGAAGTTCTGCAATTGTAGAGGTGAAAGTAAGGGGAAGTCTAAGAAACGTTATCTTGGAAATAGAAAGGGACGGAGTCTTCACATTTATTATGTAAGGTATAAATTAAATTTAAAAATTCTACAAGAAAGCTTGGTAAATGAAAACGCATTTATATAAATGTTTTAAAGGAAGCTTTTTAAGTATTTAACTAATATTTATATCTTTTCTTAAAATATGTTCAATCACAATATTCCAAATATATATTTATATACTAATCATACTGTTAGGTAGTTTCGATTTTTATTTGCACTATATGAATAGGCAGTTGTCAGGTATAAAATAATCTATTGATGCATTCATGCATATATTTTTTGACGAGTAATATAATTACAAATTTGTCTTTGATTCCAAATTGTACTTATCGGAATCGAATACAGGGACAAACTCAATAAATTATTATTTAATGCTTAGACAATAGACAATAGACAATAGACAAATTTCTTTATTACGTGTTCATTAAGAACAGAAATAGGGTCATGAAATACAAGTACAACAAATATTATGTTGTCAGTGTCAATGAACATGGCTGCGCCTCAGGTCATCTTCTCTTGCAGTTATAAATTCTTCCAGCGTGTAGGTTGGCCTGCTCACAAGGAAGTCATGGAGTCGCTTCTTGAGAGCTGCTCCTTTGAGTTGCTTTATTGGTGTTGGAAGAATGTTCCACAGTTTACGGCCATTGTAGCTTGGACTTTTTCCATACAGGGTTGTGCGATGTATTGGCAGGACATAGTTTTTGGAGTTTCTTGTGTTATATTTGTGGTAGTCTTCATTGGTCTGTAGATTTAGCTTGTCAACGTATAAGATAATGTGTAAAATGTATAATGATGTGACTGTTAAGATTCCTAGAGTTTTAAAAGCTTGTCTGCAGCTTTCTTGAGGTCCGAGCTCAGCAAGAATTCGTATAGCTTTTTTCTGTAGAAGAAGAAGTCTGTTATTGTTATTGGCTGAGGATCCACCCCACACAGCAATTCCATACCTTAAATGCGACTCTACAAGAGCGTGGTACGTTGTTTTGGCAGCTTCCAGATCACTAACCCATTTGATTCGCCTTAAGGCATAGATTCCAGTACTGATTCTCTTGCATAGATTATCCACATGTTCTGTCCACGTAAGTTTGTTATCCAGAACAACTCCCAAAAATGTAACAGAATTTTTTGTTGATATATCAAGTATGTTAGGGATAGGGTCTTTTTTTCTGCTGAAATTTACTTGAATTGTTTTGGAGGGGTTTATTGCTAGGTCGTTACTGTTACAATAATTGAGTGCTTTATTAAGTGCGTTTGTAGCTGTTGCGTGGATTCCCCTGGCGGTGTCATTTTTGACCAGAAGTGTTGTGTCATCTGCATACATAACACAGGTGGTGTGTTGGTCTTGAACATGTTCGGGGAAATCGTTAACAAAGAGCACAAAGAGGACGGGGCCAAGGACCGATCCCTGAGGTACACCACGGTTGACAGGCAGTGGGTTGGACTTGACTGTGGTTTTTACACCGCAGCTTGTGGTTTGCACCTCGACAATCTGAGAGCGGCCTGTTAAATAGTTCATGAACCAGTTTTTTGCTCCTCCTACTATACCCAAAGATGTTAGCTTTCTTGCAATTATGTCATGTCCTAAGCAATCGAATGCCTTGCTGTAGTCAAGTAGCAGGGCAGTAACATATTGTTCTTTGTCAATTTGAGTAGTAATAAATTCAACAAGGCTGATTATAGCAGACGAAGTTGACCTTTCTTTTAGAAACCCGTGTTGGCTGTTATTTATGAGCTTTTGGTGGTTTAGATGTGCCATGAGTCTATTTAGGACTACTTTTTCTATAATTTTTGAGAATGTCGAGATCAAAGAAATGGGGCGGTAGTTTTTCACATCTGTAGTTTGTCCTTTTTTATGTTTAGGGTATACTTTTGATAGTTTTAGTGCTGACGGGAATTCACCAAGGGTGAAAGATTTATTAATTATACTGACTAGTGGTGGTGTGAGTTCATTTACACAGTGCTTCACTATTTTTGAAGAGTACTCGTCTACTCCACTGGAGGACTTTACCTTAAGGGAATTTATAATGGATGTTACCTCTTTGTTATTAGTCAGTTGTAGAATTAGTGGGTTGTTTATGTTTTTTCTTGAAGTGTGGTTTGCTTGGTTATTGTCGTCGGTTGGTTGGCGGTTGATGTTTTGTTTTAGTGTCAGCTCAGCTATTTCAGTGAAAAATTTATTTAAGTGTCCTGCAACTATAGAGGGGTTGTTTGTATTCTCTTCATTTATTGATATGCAGAGTTCATCTGGGTGATCCTTTTTAATTTTCCTCTCTTTGTTTATAATGTGCCATAGGGCTTTACTTTTGTTACTAGCTGAGTCAATTAGTTTTGAATTCGCTTGTTTTTTTAGATCTCGAAGTTTGATATCGTAGTTCTTTTTCTTTCTTGCCATGTCTTCTTTGTCTAAGTTATTCCCTGTCATTATAAATTTACTCAAGGCTCTGAGAAAAATGTCTTTTAGCTCTTTAGCCTCGGAGTCATAGTGTGATTTTACCTGTTTCTTTCTCTGCTCTATTTTTTTCTTGGGACAGGCAATGTCAAGAGCTATTTGAAGGGTATTGGTAAAAATGTTGTAGGCTACGTCTGTATTAGGGGCATAGTGGATGTTGTCCCAGTTTTTGTTTGACAAGAGGGATTTCAGATTGTTTAGGTTGGCTTGGCTAAAAAACTCTTCTAAACGTGGTCTGTGAACTGTTGTTAATTTTGCAAATGTTTATTTTAAGTACTTGTGCCGTGTGATCTGATAGACCTGTCATAATAATGTTTGTGTCATTGCCGTCAGGTAGATTAGTACATATGAAGTCAATGGAAGTGGCTGTTTCATGCGTAATGCGTGTTGCAGGTAGGAGAACCCTTCGGATGTTGTGTGTAATTAGTTCATCCTTAAGTAGGGTGTTTTCTGTGGTGTCTTTCATGTCGTCTATATTTATATCTCCCATGATCACTACAAGTTTGTTATGGGCTTCTATGTGGTCAAGGATATTTGATAGGCTGTTTATACAGGATTTGGCACTCTCTTTTGGGGAACGATAGATTCCAAGAAAGTAAATGGTTTCCTCCATGCATTTAACTTTGGTCATTGCCGCTTCACAACAGAGCTCCTGACATAAGTGGGAGACATCAATGGCTAGGGCACTTTGTACCAGGGGCTGTTTGACGTATATAGCGACCCCACCTAGTTTGTGGTTTTGCCGACTGAATTCCGCTATTAATGAGTAGTTTTCAATTTGGGTGCTCCTCAGATGCTCCTTTTTTAGTCCGTGCTCCGTTAATATGACTAAGTTTGGTTGTGTTTCATTAAGGATATGGTTTAGGCGGTCTACCTTTTTTCCTAAACCACAGATGTTTTGATGTAGAACTATTAGCTGAGTATTTGTGATTTTTTTAAAGTCGAGTTTATGAATATTCTGGTTTTGAACTTGCTTATTTTTTGGTTGACCTGGCCTAAAAAATGTTCTCTAGTCTTGGTTGCCTGTGAGTTTGGTTTTTGTGTGTCATTGTAGATCTTGTTTCGCCTGTAACTTTGCTGTAAGGCTTTGGTATCTGTCGCCGTGAAGTTTCCAATCGTGGAAGTTGGGGGTAACAAGTTTTCATATGTTTGTCCTTCTTCCCATTTAGTGGCAGTTATTGGTGGTTGTTTGTAGTTTGCTTGAGGTATTGTATTATGAGAGCTTGCCTGTGGATAGTGAACAGTTATGTCATCAATGGCTTCATTTATAGTGTGAGGAGTAGGAATGGTACAGTGTTGGTGCAGTGTTGTGGTTGGGATTTGTCTGGCATTGGAGTCCTCAAAATGCTTGTCATCGGTATCTTTCCAATTATTGCCTCCTTTTCTCGTATGAATTTTAATATGTTCAATATTTTTCTCAAAGAATTTTTCATACGTTTCTCCATCTTCAAGTTTCTGTGCTGTGACTGGTGGTTTAGTTGGTCCTACAGCTATGCTTTCTTGTGTAAGACGAGACGATTTCTTCAGCAGTTTTGGTGGTGAGTAGCTGTCAGGTTGGTGCATCTGAGCCTCGACCAGGATTTGGTTTTTGTCATTATTAGTTATAGAATTTGCTTGTGGTGTTTGGTGTATATAATTTGCTGTATCCACTCCAGGTAGATTCCCTGTCTGTTCAGTTGTCGTAATGAGAGCTTGTTTAGATTTAACAACTTTTAGTGAGACACTGAACTGGTTTTTTATTTTACCTTGTATTTCTCTGATTTTGGAGGTATTCAGCTTATGAGTTCGAAGTCTTTCTGTGCTAATAGATGTTTGACTGTCTATTAAGGCTTGTGCATCTTTTGTACAGTTGTGCTGTTTAATTTGGTCATTAAGTAGCGTTACTGAAAGTTCCATATAATCCAGCTTCTTTTCTAGCTTTGCCAGCTCTTGAGCCACTGGTGTTGGACTTGACGGTGTTATTGTGTAGGCTGTGGCTGTTTGTATGGTTTGCGTTCCTACATTTTTGAATTTCTTTGAGTCTTGTTGGTTTTTGTCCAGCAAATCTCTTTGTCCAGATTTTTCTCTTTTGAGGTTAAGGATTGTTTGTTCTAGTTCTGATATTTTATTTGCTTGTTCATCATAAATGAGAGTCTGTCTTGTGTCATGTTCCTCATAAAAGTTTTGTAGTTCTTGTCTATTTTGTTTTTCCTTTGTGATCTGGGCTATAGCTTCCTGTAGTTTTATTCCCAATGCTTCAATTTTGTGTAGGTATTTTTCCTCGGCTTCAGTTCGATCTTCCAGTGTTGCCTCCATTTCAGAAAGTTTAGCCTCCAAAGCTGAGTTTCGGATGTTTAAGTCCTCAACATCCTTTTTCAGCTCCAAGTTCTCCGCCAAAAGGAGACTGCCCACCTCAGCTGCCAATGCCAGGGATGTCTCAGGGTCATCTTCCTCTTGTCCTTCTTGATCTCTTACCTTTGTTTTTTACAGCACTCAAACTCAGCTCCAGATCAGACTTAACTGTGTTTCTATTTGCCTTGACCTTGTGGTATCCTGATGGGCTGGGTGTCTTAAATGTGGGAAAAAGTTCTGATTCTCCTATTGCCACAAAGGTTAATTCTGACATAGAGCCGTTTTGGGCAGTCATTGAGGTCTTGCAATTTTCACATGCCCATGTTTTTATTTCATCTTGGGTCAATTTTTTTAGGCGCTTGTCAGATATATTCACACAGCCACCATGGTACCACTGGCTACAGGACCCAGTACATATTATACCGGAGTATCTTACCCCAATACTGCAAACACCACAGGGGTATTTGGAAGTTTCCGAATTCGTTTTTGGCATGTTAATAGTTCTTTGTGACAGATGTAAATACGTTTTTAAAAGTTTAAAATAATAATAAAAATTTATCAGTTTGATTTAATTCTGTTTGGCTGGTTCAGAATCTGTCAGTTTATAAGTTTAAAGTTTAAAAATTTAAAATAATGATAAAAATTGATCAGTTTGATTTAATTCTGTTTGGCTGGTTCAGAATCTGTCAGTTTATAAAAATGGTTCATTGAAGAAAAAATTATCAGTATTAATAAAAATAATGAAATTATTATAAAAATAATAAAATTATTAATAAAAATGATCAGTTTGTTTTAATTCTGTTTGGCTGGTTCAGAATTTGTCAGTGTATTAAAATGACTGCAATTTGTGAGAGAAAGGGTTATGTTGTTTCCCTCTTCAAACTTCTTGTTGTCAACAGTTTGCAGTTCAATAGTGTAGATGTAGCCGTTGAGGTAGAATGTGTCATATGATAGTTGTTGTGCAGTGATGACCTTGTCAGTGTGGTGTAACCAAGGTTGAGGTAGGTTCTGTAGGAATGTCTGCCACTGCTGTGTCAGCACAGGTGTTGGGTTGCCACTGCAGTCATTTATACTTTAACCAACTGGGTGGCAGTATGTTTAATTCAAAATCTTATCTTGCAGTTGTTGTTTCTCTTGTGCTTGTTAATAATAGTGAGACTTACAGTTGTGTGGTGTCAAGGTGAGTTGTTTAGTAGAGTTTCTGTTGTTTTACCCACTAAAAAACTTCACATATTTGCTACCTCTAAAAATGAAATGTGATCACTTGAGAGTGTAGCTTCAAATATGAGTATTTTCTGATTAATTCTGATTCTTACATTGACCTGGGGTACGCAGGATAGAACAAATACACGAAAGTAATCCAATAACTGAATAATGTCATTAGTTATATCCATTTACACTGCAACCTCATCCATTCATAATTCTTTATCTATACTGTGTACATCTAACTCGTCCGTGTGTTTTATTAAAATAAATAAATGCATTAGACAAGTGTAGAACAGACATGCACCATTATATAACTTATACATAAATATGTAGAATGTGATTCATACAAAATTTAAATCTATTGTTATAGTGTTTTTCAGATATATTACAAACAGTTAGTGTAGCAATTGCTACATGGGCAATTAAAAATATATTTAATAAATATTTATGGGTGAAAGTATATGCAAAAATTATTTTTAATTTATTTAGTTATGTCAAAATGTAAGTACTATAAATTATTTAATTTCTGAAGGAACTTTCTGAGGATGTAGGATAATACTGTAAGACAGCAGGATTTTCTGGTAGTATACTTTGATAACGGCTTTAGAATAAGAGTTCTCTTTCTTTCTCTCTGACCTTGTGATTAGATAGTTGTAGGCCAATCAAAGGCGTCGCTTATAGTTAGCTATTTAGTGGAAGGGATTGGAATAAAATATAATATAAAATAAAATTTGAGTATCTTTTTGCGATTAATTGTAAATTGTTTGCGTTTTCCTTTTTATCCTTCCAATCTGCGCAGGATATTGCGTGTGTAGCTTTTTTACAGTCGAATTCGGACTTTAACTCACTTAATGATAACGTTTTTATGAAATTACATGTCTTTGCAAGTATTGTTTAAAGTAATTCTACAATTTATATTATTAAAAGTTAATTGTGATGGTCATTTATTACGTAACAGTTAAAGTAATGTTTGTACTCTATGATATAATTTTTATTTATTTTTGAGTGAAACATAGTTATATTACAAATTAAAACTTGTGGCTATACCCAAAGTAACAGGCTGTGACACGAGTGATAGGAAGAATTTTTCAGGAAGTTTTTAGTTCAGTTTTAGTCATCGTCGTTTATAACAGAGAAAAATTAATTTTATTTCAATTTAAGTTAGAAATATTATTGTATATGATTGTTATAAGAAAGTTACATTCTTAATTCAATTTTATTTTTGTAGCAATGAGGTAACTTTTGTTTAATTTATTTCATTTGAAAGAAGAAAACCTCTTCTTGAAAACATTTTTGCAACAAAACCTCTTCTTGGAAAAATTTTTGCGACAAAAGTGGTTTCTAAGCTTTTGTGAAATAAATCTAAATATTTAGTAAGTACAAGGAGCTTTCTTTACGTCCACTTTAAATTGAAATTATTGATTTTCTAATTAATAAACGATTTTCAATGAGATTAAAAAAAATATTCTTCTAACTAATAAAAACAGTTAATTATATTTTATACTATATAATTACGTGTCGTTAAACTAATCGAAAATTATGTACAGGAATTTTTGTAAAACTTGCGGATCTCTCAGCAGTAAGGGTACATGAGACACTACGTTACATTTTAAAATGGCATACTATTGTAATCTGTATTTTTCAAATTATTTTGTTCTGCTATTCATGTTAACATCACCGAACCTATTCTAATGTAAAATTAATCAGTAACGCTCAGAGGAA
Source organism: Homalodisca vitripennis (assembly GCF_021130785.1). Lineage (NCBI taxonomy): Eukaryota > Metazoa > Arthropoda > Insecta > Hemiptera > Cicadellidae > Homalodisca > Homalodisca vitripennis. Next base: position 2,443,228 of record NC_060213.1, read on the forward strand.
TCCGTTGAAAAAACATGCATCATCATTGAACTGAGTGATGCCTATGCAGAAACAAAGTTTTTTGAAAGTTTCCAAGTCTATTGTTAAGTTTTTCTCGAGGTCAAGTCTAGACAGACTGGGGAAAAATTATATTTTTCTAGCTTCTTCATTTAAATACTTCGTAATCACTAAGTCAGTTTTCGGTTAGAAACCGTTTTTTTTCTAATGTAGGCCTATCTAATGTGAGACGGTTTTTATCTTTTCAACAAGGTTGAACTTATATTTGGAAAGTGACGCGTGGTATAATTAGACGATCTAATTAATGTTTAAGCATTACAGGTAAAGTACAAATTGACAGGTCAATTAGCTTCTAAAATTACCCCTTACCTGGTTCTCAATAAGTTCAAATGTTACATTTACAAAATTTCACAATGCAAATTTGACTTTATTTTGTTTAATACCTTTTTCATGTATTTATATTTAGGATGTTCTAAACAATCCATAGATAAAATATGCAAATGTTTCCAAACAATCTTCTAAACATGTAAAACAACTTATATGCAAAATCTTTTAAACAATCCTTTGGTAAAACATACAATAGGAATTAAAATCCTGTCCTCTTGGAAACCGGGCCTAATTTAAACATTTTCTATCTTGAACTCTTTTTCGGATGGTTCCGGCACCCCGGAACAAGTCTGGGTCAAATTTGCTACAATTATTATTCTTATAATCAAAAACTGCTAGATAAGTTTCTAAATTTCTTTCGTTGAATCATTTATGAGAAATAGATACATGGACCCAGTTTTATCCTTATCATCTGAATTAATTAAATTAAGTTATTATTTCTTGTCATCGCCTAATATATTTCGTGAAGACCTGTAGAACCAACTTGCGTTTGTACCATCATAACCAACACTCCAAAAGAACACAAGTTCAGAAGCACCAGTTATATAGTGGCAGTTGGAGATAAGTAACTTCCGTCAGTCTCTTTAGCGTTTTGTGAATTTCCACATTTTATTTAAGTGAAAAATTTAAGAGTCAAAAGTGCATAAATACGTAAAAATATATGTTTCTCTTATATTAAATCTCTTATGCAATGTTAGTTATATGATGCTGTTTTGAATACGCGTTAGTTACACAAGATATAACTCATACAATGATATAATTAAAAGTATGAAATGTTTAACGATTGGTCTGCCATCAGTGAAGTTAAAGGTCAGGTATCAAATATTAAATCAGTAACAATAAAAGTTAAGTGGCGCAGCCCTAGCGTCTGATCTCGGAACTAACTGCAATACTCCTCCGGACCATAGCATACCAAGACCATATGAATCGTTTAATTCTTGTGTAGCTGAAATAATCAAAGGCACACAAATTTTTTATCTAAATTATATACCAAATACTTTTTAGAAATTATCATAAAATTTAAATGCACTCGGTCAATTTATTGCTAATATGTAAAGTATGTCTAATGAGTCATATTTGTTATTTGTAGCTTTAAATGGCCTGATTACGAATATTAAATTTTATAAATAAAAATCTTTTACAATATCAATGAATATTTTAAATTTTCATGGTTTAGTGCTGTATACCGTTTTTTATTTAAGTTTCCAAGTTTCTTTAGAGGCATTAATAATTATGAAAATAGTATTTACTTACAGGTTCATTACCTGAATTGAAGATAAATACACCAGTTTTAAACTCTAAGTACTTTTCAAAATGTAATATTATTGTTGAAATATTAAAAATCATGATCGATCTTAATTAAACTGAGTAACAAGAATGAGATAAGCTTTACGTATCTACGTCTCATGTATGGTTTTATTGAACACGGACAAACACGAACAAATTATTTTTTTGGTAGACAATTTAGGTAGACTAGTTCATAACACTTACAGATCGACTGGGTATACAAACTAGGCATTTCGGTGTGAATAGGTTTTCATCAAACTGTTGTGCGTTGACGACGAGTTTAAAGTCTGCAAGTAGCTGACTGTTTGACAGTGCTCTAATAAAATCGTTTAAAACTTAAAAAGGATCTAATGTAAAAAATATATTCTTCATAAAGTATAATAATATTATAATTAATAAAACCTTAACAGTGATGTACGTTTCAAAGAAATGTGTGCACGATTATGTATTTTATTATTAATACTGTTTTAGTATATCCTGTTTACAATGATTGCACTAATACAGTGACATGTGTAAAGAGTAAAAGTGAGGCAGAGAATATTGTTTCCGGTTTTGAGCTTTATCGAAACGACTCATATGACGTCACGGATGATTTACCTCAGTCAGCCACTTTAACGTGAATTCATCCGCAGTGGAAACTCTTTGGCTCGATACAGGTTCTTAGTGGAATATAGATCCTTTTGTTGTGAAACATGAATACTCAATGTAATCCTGAAAACTACAATATAAAATTTTACTGGACGAACATAATCATCACATACATTCTGTCTTAAAAGTCATTTTTACCACAATACTGTTAAATTTAACTGCTGCCTTTAATGGGGTGTACGTGTTTGTTAATTTTTTTCGTCCCATAATTCTTTTGTTGGAAAACATTTATTCTTCAAACATATGTTTAAAAATATTATTACTCAATTATTGGCGATTATACTTTGAATAAGTGTAGTTCATTAAATAGTTAATAGTATTAAGAAAACTTTAAGCAATAAAACCTTTTTGCACAGTGTGTAATGGGTTTCAATACTCGATCTTTGTTTGGATAAAATCCCATCAGTGACGATTAACTTTTATCGATTCTGGTTATTAAACTCGTATTTCGATTATTGATTTATAATATTCTTTCAAAACATTTTTATCTAATAGAGCAATTGAATATTGTGAATTAAAATTACATTAATTGTGTTTAATGCATAGTTTTGTCAGATCACCTTATTGGTAATTGTCGCTTGCTTTCACGTGTTACAATAATTTTTATTTAGTCAACATAGACTTAAAGTTACAATTTTAAAAATAGTTAGTTAAAATCCAAAATATACTGGGTTTATTTATGATTTTTAAAATTCTATCTATATTTTTGGTTTTATGAACTAAATGTATTTTGGTGTTTTTTTTTTCAAACCTTTAGATCTTTATTTGCAATATGTATGTAACCTTTTAAAGAGTTTATAAAAACCACATTTAGCCTCAAGAAAATATAAATAATTTTTTTTTTTTTACTAATTTTTAGAAACACTTTCTTTATATATGAGTACCTAGAAATCTGCAAATTAATCGAGAAAGTAGTGTCCCTGTATAAAAAAGCAAATGGTGCATAATTTGATTTATTTGATTTCCTATACACAATTATGGAATTTCTATCAATAATACAATAAAATAAAAATTAACAGATATTATTACTCACCAACCACTTTATTTGAAAATAGTTAAATAAAAATAAAGCACTAGGTTTGTAGTAAATTGCGGAATAAAAACCAGAGAGTATTTATTCGCAAAGCTTATAGTTCAACACACTTCTCCACTATTTTATATAAAGAGTTCTGTGTGCATTCTAACTGCAGAACTGTGGTGTTACATTGTGTTTAAATGAGTTTGAAATAGCTTATTATTAACTAACACAGCGATATAAATTGACATAAGATAAATTCTCTAAACTTACACTTTTATGTTTAATGATAACTTTAAATGATTAATAACGTGTACAAATGACTCAATTACTTCAAAAAGACTGGAGATTGTAATATACAATAGCACATAATTCTTAAAGGATACCTTCTGAAATAAAAATTCATATTAAATCGATCCCTTCTCACAATAGCAAGGTTATGTGTGGAAAACTCGGATGCCCCAAATTAGAGATCTAAAACATCGTAAGGTACTCAGGTATGTAACTGATGAGGCAATAACAATACCTAGTCATACTTTTTTTGTCTGGGAACGGTGTAAATATTTCTTTTCTTACATCTTTTAAATCCGTCTTATTTTGTGATATGGGGCTGAACCCAACATTAACATCGAACAATACCTTTCTCAAAATTAATTTATATATATAATCATATACATTATATATATATATATATATATATATATATATATATATATATATATATATAAGTAGATATGAATGTGAGGGTTCTAGCTCACTTTTGGGACAGTCAGAAAATCAACGTAAAATACTGTTTAAAGGACAATAAACTAATCTGTAACTCACGAATGAAAAATTAACCGAATCTATAGCTGTTTTACTGTTCATTGTAGGCTTCTAATTTCTAAGCTGTTTTAATGAAAAAATCCAGAAATCTTCGAAATCTTTATTCCACGAAGTTAATTGTAACACAGTCTTTATCTTTAATAGTCTTCTTTCCAGTAACAACCAAGTGTAATTTTTCATTTTTGTCCAATTCTTTAACCTTTTTTTCATCCAAAACAGTCAAAAATCTGTTTGGCAAGTGTACTTTACAATCTTCCAACTCGGCAATTATTGTAAACCCGAATTTATCTTTCATTTTCTCCAAATTCACAATTTTGTGTTTCTTATTTTCTTCTAATTCTATTAATTTCTTGTATTCTTTGAATGTTAAATCACCAACCTTATTCAACTCTTGTAACAGTGCCATTTACATAGAAAAAAATTAATACTTCTACACTTTTAAGGTGAAAAATCAACACTATACTTCCAAAATACACAAAAAACCGGGGTTTTGACCCTAAAAACGTGTTTTTAGGGTCAAAACCACAGCTCTTAAGGTGCATATATACTAGAGTGTTTTTGAAAAATCCTGAAAATCTACTGAATTTCTCTAATTATTGCGAATTTTTAGCTTTAAAGTTGATAATGTGAACGATATTTCTCGAAAAATCACTACAAAATTGAAATTTAAAAAATCTCTAAATAAAATTTTTTCTATATAAATAGAAGAATCAAAGGCTGTTTAACCATAAATTGTGCTGATTTGTATCAAATTTTAGTAAAAATCTGTACTTTTCAAAGTGTTAGTTAAACAAATTTTTCTTCTTTAAATAGAAGAATCAAAGGCTGTTCAACCATAAATTGTGCTGATTTTTATCAAATTTTGATAAAAATCCTTAGAAATCTACTGAATTATTGCTATTTTTCAGCTTAATAAAAAGATATTTTACTAAAAAGTAAAACTTGGCAGATTCAAATTTTCCCTATTTAAATGGAGAGGAAAAAGATATCCTGCCCGTACTGCAAAAAAGATGTTTTCGAACATCATTTTACCCGACATTATAAGTCGAAAAATCATTTGAAGAACAAAGAAATTTATAATAAAGAACTAAATTATTTGAGGACTTGGGCTAAAGAGAATCAAATCGATGGTCACGAGAAGATGTACAATATAGAAAAATTGCGTGAACTAAAGAAAAATTTTAAGGAAAGTAAAAAAGATCTCAATCTATTTAAAGATGAAAAAATTCAATCAATCGCTGAGAAATTGTCCATTGAAACAAACGATAAAACTAAGTCTGAAATGATCGAAGAAATTGACAAAACTCTTAATGAGAAACCTGAAAATATCATTGATGTAGAAGTTTTATCCTCAATACATGGTCTATTTAAGCAATACATTTTAACAAATTTGAACGACAATTTCATGTCAATTTACAAATATCTTTCTATTTTGCGCCCAGAAATTAAAAGTTTAATCGAAAAATTTCAAGAAACTGTGAAAAATAGTAAAGGATATCTCTCTTTAGAATGCGAATACGAACGAACTTTAGTGAACGGTGAAACACAAACTTGTCCAATGTACTTTACTATAAAAGCAGACGAGATCTTTGATGTAAACGACTTTATTACTAAGCAATTTAATAAATTAACACATCGAGAACAGACAAATCATCCAAATAAGGGTTCTGGATGGACATTTAAAAGCTGCAAACAACTAGTTTTGAGCCTTAATAAACACGAAATAATGAACGCAGGATCATATATCGATTTGCCAAAGAAAATCAAAGATAAGAAAGCTTGTGTAAATATCAAAAATAAAGATGATTTCTGTTTTGTTTATTCTATCCGATGCGCTATTGAAAAACCTGAAAAGAATGCTGACAGAGCAAAGCAATACGAGAAATTTGTAAATGACGAGATATTTTCAGGTTTCGAGTATCCAATGTCCTTAAAAGATATACAATTATTTGAAAAACGAAGCAGTAAAGCAAAGTATAATTATCCGAAAATGTCTGTAAATGTCTATAGTTTTGATGAAAAACTCAATATTGTTCCGTTACAAATTTCAGAAATTTATGATGCCGAGTTAGAAATCGATTTATTGTATGTTAAACAAGATGACAAATCTCATTATGTTTTGATAACAGATTTAAACAAACTTGTATTTTCTCAGTTATCTAAGTGTAAAAATAAAAAATTTCTATGCAGAAGATGTTTAAGCCATTTCTACAAATCTGGAGATTTAACAGATCATTTAGAAATTTGCAAGCAACATGAAGTTTGTAAGCCAATTATGCCGTTTCCAGGTCAAACAACAACATTTATTAATTATCAAAAGAAATTTTCTCATCCTTACGTTATTTATATGGACTTTGAAAGCATATTAGAGAAGATTCTCACATGCAAAAACAATCCGCAAAAGTCGACTACAACCAAGATTCAGAAGCACATTCCTTATGGTTTTACTCTATATTTAGTGTCAAATGTGACAAATCGCATGTACAAACCTATATGTTATAGAGCAAAAAATGAAGAAGATTTGCCAAATGTTCCTGCAAAATTGTTTGAAGAGCTCAATAAAATATCAAAATACATAGCTAAAAAGTATAATTCTAAGAACAAAAAAACCTATGAAATTGACCGAAGAAGAAGAATTAGCGTACCAAAATTCTAGTCTTTGTCATATTTGTGAATGTGAGGGTTTTGATAATCAAACAAGAAAAAAAGTACGAGATCATTGTCATTTACAGGTAAATGTAGAGGTTCAGCTCATTTATCTTGTAACTTGAATCTCAAGTTTCCTCAAAATATTCCAGTTTTCTGTCACAATATGAGTAACTACGATACTCATTTGTACATAAAAGAATTGGCGAAACAATATGGAAACGTTGATTTGATTGCAAACACAGACGAAAAATATATAAATTATTCTGTAAATTCTGGATATGGGTATGAGTTTGAAGATGATAAACCAAGAAAGTTCATCAAGTTTTCTTTCGTAGATACGTTCAGATTTATGGCATCGTCTATAGAAAAGTTAGCTAAAAACCTCAAAAAAGATGATTTCAAACATACAAATCATTTTATACAAGATGGTCTGAACGCAATTCTAGATAGACAACCAAATGACGAAGAAGAAATCTTTAAAATTCTATCTGGAAAAGGAATATTTCCCTATGAATTTATCGACAGTATTGAAAAACTTGATTACACAGAAGAATTGAGAATTCAAGATTTCTATTCACTTTTGACAGACGAGAGCATATCTGAGAAAGATTTTCAACACTACTTAAATGTATGGAACAAATTAAAAGTAAAAAATCTAGGAAATTACTCCGATCTCTATAACATTCAAGATGTTCTATTGCTCGCTGATATCTTTGAAAATTTTAGGAATATTTGTTTGAATTGCTATAAACTTGATCCAGCACACTATCTAACAGCTCCCAGTCTTGCATGGGATACTATGTTAAAATTAACGAAGATAGAATTACAATTAATTAGTGATTATAATATGTATTTGATGATCGAAAAAGGTATTCGCGGAGGCATTTCTCAATGTATTAAACGATACGTTAAAGCAAATAACAAATATTTGAAAGATTTTGATAAGACAAAACCTGAAAACTATCTGTTGTACGTCGATGCAAACAACCTTTATGGGTATGGTCTTATGCAAAATTTACCATATAACGAAATCAAGTGGATGGATCCTAAAACGTATACAAAAGAAGAGTGGCAAGAAACAATTTTAGAACTCACTGGCGACGAAGATTATGGATATATTTTAGAAGTTGATCTTGAATATCCAACAAATTTGCATGAACATCACAAAGATTTACCTCTTGCTCCAGAACATTATAACAACAAACTTTGCACAACTCTACTGGATAAAACTGAATACGTTGTTCATTCGAGAAATTTGAAATTCTATCTGGAACAAGGAATGGTGTTAAAACATGTGAATAGAGTTATCGCATTCGATCAGAAGCCTTTTATGAAAGAATACATTGATTTTAACACAAACATGAGAACCAAAGCTACAAGCGACTTTGAAAAGGACTTTTACAAGTTAATGAACAACTCTGTTTTTGGAAAAAGTATGGAAAATGTGAGAAACAGATGTGATATTAAGCTTGGAAATGAAGAATTTTCAATGAAACAAGCTAAGAAAACAAATTTCAAATGCTTTTACATCTTTGACGACAACTGTATAGCGAGTCACATGTACAAACAAAAGGTTAAATTTAACAAGCCGATTTACATAGGATTTTCAGTTCTCGACCTCTCAAAATTGCTAATGTACGAGTTTTATTACAACAAATTAAAGAAGTTTGATCCAGATTTGAATCTGTGTTACATGGATACAGACAGTTATTTTCTAGAATTGAAACGAGATCCTTTTAAAATTATTAAAGAAAATATAGATGACTTTGATACAAGTGATTATCCAAAAGATCATGAATGTTTCACTACTAAAAATAAGAAGGTAATAGGGAAATTCAAAGATGAGTTAAATAGCGAAGTTTTAGAAGAATTTTGTGGTTTAAGGTCTAAGATGTACTCGTACAAATATCTAGATAAAAACCCAGTTAGGTGTAAAGGAATTAAGAGAAGCGTTGTAAATAAAACAATAAATATCGAAAACTTGAAGAGATGTTTCTTCGAAGATAAAGAAGAATTTAGGGAGATGACAGTCATCAAAAGTTATAAACATGAGTTGTACACTGTTACCATAAACAAGCTGGCACTGAACGCTAAAGATGATAAGAGAATTGTCCTAGAAAATAAGATCGATACAGTACCGTATGGCTATAAAAATGAAGCAAAATCTGATATATTAGACGAATTAAATAAACTTGGAAACTTTGATATGTAAATGGAAGATGATTTAATTCACTGTCACAAGTGTAAAAAGAAAACGAAAAATATAGATTCAAAAATCGTTCAAACTCAAAACGGATTGTATAGAATTGCAGCAAAATGTTCAAAATGTAAGACAAACAAGAGTAAGTTTATAAAGAATCCAAATCCAAAACCTGTTAAGCAAGAATTGAAGACTAAAGATGAGATAGAGATTGAAGCTCGAGAAATTCATGCACCAGTACGAAAAATGTTTAAAAAGAGAAAAATTATAACATTAGGAATTGACGATTTATGGGCAGCAGATTTAGTTATAATGTCTAACTATTCAGATCAAAATGATGGATTTAAGTATATGTTAAATGTTATTGATACTTTCTCAAAATATGCTTGGTCAAGAGCTATCAAAAGAAAAAACGGTAAAGATATTTCAAAAGCTTTCGAAGATATAGTAAAAGATGCCATAAGGATCAATCACAAACCTCCTAACCTACTTCATACAGATAAGGGTTTAGAGTTTAAAAATAAAGAATTTAACGATGTTTTGAGGAAATACAACATTAAGATTTATCATACTGAAAACGAAGAGAAATCAAGTATTGTAGAGAGATATAACAGAACTCAAAATGAGAGAATGAAAGTAATTTTTGAGATTAATAAAAACTTTAAATGGATCGATATTCTTCAAAAAAATCGTAAACAATTATAACGATACAGTTCACAGCACAATCAAAATGAAACCGAAAGACGTAGATAAAGATGCAGAAAAAGAGTTATTAGAGTCGGTTTTTAAGTATGTTCCACCAGAAATTCACACGAAAAACTAAATTTAAAGTCAATGATCATGTAAGAATTGTTAGTAAAAAACAAACATTTTCGAACAAATATAAGAACAATTGGTCAAGAGAAATCTTTGTGATTTATCAAATTAATAACACAGATCCTGTAACTTATAGTATAAAAGATTTCAATAATGAAGAAATAACCGGAAAGTTTTATGAATATGAATTGAGAAAGTCAAAGCTATAATTTTTTGTATATAAATGGAGGCTCAAAAGAAATGTTCAAGGTGCAAAGAATTTAAAGATTTTGAAGCTTTTCATAAAAATAAGAATACCAAAGATGGATTATACTATTATTGTAAGGATTGTCATAAAAAATATGCAAGAGAATTATACGATAAATTAGAAAAATTAACGTTAGAAGAGAAAAAATGTTGCGTTTGTAAAGAAATTAAGGATATTTCCAAATTTTACGATTGGCATTATAGTAAAGACTCGCCTTCGGCTCGCTGGGGGCTACGCCCCAGGCCCCCAAAGTAGGTGCCTTAAATTCTGGGTTTAAGAGGGATTTTGGTGATTAGTAAATTCGGACATGAGGTCATGCCAGGAAATTCCCTGGGGGGAGGTTTAATGTTACCAAGGGTTAAGACACATCAGGGGGTATCTGGTCATACCAGGAACTTCCCCAAGGGGGGTTAAGAGATTTGGTGATTAGTAAAAATTCGGACATGAAGTCATGCCAGGAAATTCCAGGGGGGGTTTAATGTACTCAGGAGGTTATCAGGACATACCAGGAAATCCCCGGGAAGGGGGGTTAATGTTACCGGGGGGTTAATGACACACCCCAGGTCCCCTTTCGGGTGTTAGCCAAATTCGGGGGATAAGCGGTAATTCGGAATTAAATTGGACCTATTTTATTGAATTTTTCAGTTGTAATCAAAGTTTTGACTTTAATGGCATTTCACGGGTTAACCGTTAGAGATACAAGAAAAAGTGACTGGACCTTTCTTGTCGGAAATTTAATTTTGTCTTTCGATTTTATCCTCGGATTTGAGCTACGATCTCTCGTTTAGTCGGTACAACGCTTGGGATAGAAGTCTGCACTGGTCAGCTGTTGTGTAAACAGATTTAGTGTACTACCTTTATCAGATTATTAAGTTGATCAGGGGGTTTAATTTAATCAGGAGTTCATTCAACCAAGAAATTCCCGGGTAAGAGGGTTTATGTTCTCGGGGGTTAAAGAACGCGTGGTACTTTTCTAGTAAATTTTGTGTCTGGGCCACGAGGAATTTTTATCAAAATAAAATGTTGATCAGGGGGTTTTAATTAATTCGGAAATTATCATTCCACGCCAGAGTTTTGGCAATGAACTAATATTTCATAAAATAAAAAAAACACTCTGTCCCTATCTACTATTGAAGCTTCACTAACGCTCAGCCAACTCCCGATGTGGAGGGAGAGTTTTAGTCACTCGTTAACGTATTAATACAAGGTCAATATGGAACCAGCATGAATCGCACTAATTTATAGTTGCAAAATTTAAAACGCCTAAAAGTGACGACAAAGAATTAGCCATTTAGAGCATTTACCAGGCTTACGGAAAGATAAACGATAGAAAGCTGCTGGGCATTTTTTGTAGATTCCTATCAATAGCTACTTACAAAAAGTTTTACATTTAAGCTAGGGCCAACGGTTCGGCCACTATCGAGCACGAAACGTAAGTTTTTAAGTGGAATTTTCAATATAATCACGTTTTACGGCTAAATCATGGAAGATAGAGCAAAAGGTCAGTAGACCTTTTGTGTAGATCGCATTATTTTGTATTAAAATCAAATTTTTAATCTGGTCTAGAACTAAGATTTTGTCTGAAATAGAGCCCAGAAAACAAAATCTCACGTAAAACTCAAAAATCAAAACTTTTTTAAAAACGCATTATGCGGCCAAACCGTTGATGATAGGGCAAAATGTTACTGAACTTTTTTTGTAGATCACGTGATTTCCTAAATCCAGTTGAAAACTTTTTTTGAGCTACGACCAACCGTCTAGCCGTTATCAAGCCCGGAATGTAAATTTGTAGGCGAAAATTTCCAAATATTTTCATTTAATCGCGTTTTTCGGTCAAACTAATGGAGATATAGTAAAAGGTCACTGAACCTTTTTTGTAGATCATATCATTTCCTAAATCTACCTTTTGTTTTATTTTGACCTCTGACCAATTGTTTCGCCGCTATCGACCCCAAAAAACAAAGTTTTCACGTGAAAATTACACAAATTTTGCACATAAATCGCGTATTGCAGTCATAACCGATGGAGATAGAGCAAAAAGGTCACTGGACCTTTTCTGTAGATCGCGTAATTTGCTAATTTGATGGGTCAATCAGATTTGAGCTACGACCTACCGTTCGGCCACTATCAGGCTCGAAACTTTATTTTAAGCAAAAAAATCTCTGGAATGTCAAACATTCCCGCGTTTTGTCGCTTAACCACACGAGATAGGACAAAAGTCACTGGACCTTTTTTGTAGTTCACTTCATTCCTGACTAACGATTTTTCGTCAGATTGAAAGCTAGCTCCAACGGTTCACCCGCTATCAGGCTTACAAGATATGCCTGCAGGGGTAAAGAATGCGCGATTTTTGAGGGAATTTTTTTGAGGGGTTTTAAAAGTAAAAAAGGCCGGTTTTCAGACTTTTCCTCCGGGTCATATTGTGAAAGGTACCTGCGTGCCAAATTTCAAGTTTCCAGCACTTCTAGAACTATGTTAGAATTTGTATACATATATCAGTCAGTCAGTTTCACATGCGGCTGTATAGTATATTAGATAACCGTTAGAGATATGACAAAAAGTGACTGGACCTTTCTTGTCGGAAATTTAATTTTGTTTTTCGATTGTGCCCTCAGATCTGATCTACGACCTATGGTTTAGCCAGAAATGAGCTCGGGAGAAAAGTCTGCACGGGTCAGCTATCTTGAATTGTTTAGTATAAACATAATAAAAACCGACCTCAAGGCAGTATTTTAAGTCGAACAGGGGGTTTAATATCACCAGGAGACTATCTAGTCAAGGCGCGAGAAATTCCCTGGGTGGGGTGATTAATGTTAAGGAGGTTAAGACAAGAGGGGGTTTAATTTCGTCAGGATATTGTCTGGTCATATGAACAAATTCCCAGGGGGGGTTAACGTTACCGGGGGATAAGTCTCCAGGGGGTTATCTGGTCATACCAGGATCTTCCAGGGGGGGGGGGGGGGTTTAAGAGATTTGGTGACTGGTTAAAATTCGGACATGAGGTCATGGCAGGAAATTCCCTGGTGGGGGGTTTAATGTTACAGGGGGGTTAACACATCAGGGGGTTGAATGTACAGGAGGTTATCAGGTCATACCAGGAAATCCCCGGGGGGGGGTTAATATTACCGGGGGGTTAATGACACACTTGGGCCTTTTTAGAGGGTATTGTGTCTGTGAACATAATAAATATTCCTCTGTCCCTATCTACTATTGACGCTTAGCTAACGCTCAGCCAACTCCCGAAGTCACTGAACCTTTTCTGTAGATCACGTGATTTCCTAAATCCCGTTTAAAATTTGTTTTGAGTTACGACCAACCGTTTAGCCGCTATCAAAGCCCGGAATGTAAATTTTTAGGCGAAAATGTCCAATATTTTTCACTTAATCGCGTTTTGCGGTCAAACTAAGGGAAATATAGTAAAAAAAGTCACTTGACCTTTTTTGTAGGTCATCTTATTTCCTAAATAAAACGTTAGTCTTATTTTGACCTCCGACCAATGGTTTCGCCGCTATCGACCCCAAAAAACAAAAGTTTCGCGTTAAAAGTTACAACAAAATTGTACATAATCACGTTTTTCGGCCAAACCAATCGAGGATAGGGCAAAAGAGTACTGGACCTTTTCTGTAGATCGCGCAATTTGCTAATTTGATAGGTCAATCAGATTTGAGCTACGACCAACGGTTCGGCCGCTATCGGGCTTGAAACATTATTTTTATCGAGAAAATCTCTGGAATTTTAAATGTTCGAGCGTTTTGTCGCTTAACCATGGAAGATAGAGCAAAAAAAGTCATTAGACCTTTTTTGTAGTTCACTTCATTCCTGACCCATGAATTTTCCGTCAGATCCGAGCTAGCTCCAACGGTTCGCCCGCTATCGGGCTTACAAAAAATGCCTGCAGGGGTGTGAAGAATGCGCGATTTTTTGGGAATTTTTTTGAGGGGTTGAAAATGGAAAAATTCTCACTTTTCGGGATTTTCCTGGTGGTTACACGTGGAAAGCTATCTGTGTACCAAATTTCAAGTCTCTAACTCATCTGGAAGTAGGTTAGAAATTAGTATAGTGAGTGAGTGAGTCAGTCAGTCAGTTACACATGCGGTTGTATATATATTAGATAACAAGAAGGCTTTTTGTAGAGATTGTGCTAGAAGAATTAAACGAGAAAGTCAAAAGAAACCGACTCTTTGCGAGTGTGGACGAATCATTCAATGGTTACCTTATCTTCAAAAACATTTACAAACAAAATATCATAATTCGAGAGTTTAATAAAATTTATTAACATTTTCATCGTGTAATTTAGATATTCTATAAATCAGTCGAGATTCTGCCATATTTGTAGTAAAATGATTTCCGTTGTATAAAATATTCAAAGATTCTTTCATTTGGTTATACAGATTGATAGAATTTGGTTCGTCATCAATGAACAAAATCTCTAATTCAGGATATTTTATTTTTAGATGTTTTAATCGGTTTGGTATTTCTCTCTTTTGAGCTCTGATAACGTAATAAGGATATTCCCACATGTGATTCTTCTTAATTAACACAAAAACATGGTGTTTTTTCTTATCAAAATCTTTACATACCATATCTCTCTTCATTAATATTCCATTCGCAATTCTTGATTCTCCATTTTCAAGGATTTCATTTGACCTGAAATTTGTAACTGTTTTATTTCATCTTTAAACTGCTTATTTTCGTTTTTGAGTTTGTACTCACCATATTTTCTAATGGAAGGTAATACTTCTTTCGTAACCCAATTTTTAAACAATTTCGCTTCTGGTTTATGCGATCTCAAAATTAAAGAATAAAGTCCAGATTCATTAACGAAAACAGTGTTATTTTGGAAGTTTGAAGGTAAGCTATTTATAGCCCCCCTTATATTTAGATTAAAATAGAAGTTTTTATCATCTTCGTCAACGTTTATTCTGATCGTTTGCATAGTATTTTCATATTCTAGAATTTTTGCTACGTCTTTAGCCTTAAACCAGATCACATTGTTTTCGTCAACAATCGTAAAGATATGTTTGTTATTGAATTTTAGTTGATTATTGAGTAGGTCTACAACTGACTCCATTTAGATAGAAATAAAATTTAAACTAGTAATTTTTATTTCAGTATAAAGTCCAGATTCATTGATAAAAACAGGGTCAGGATGAAGATTGTTAAGGGGTCTATGGGATAGACTCTTGTAATTTATACATTCAAAAGTTGTTTTCTTGAAAATTTGAAGGTAAGAACGATTCGTTCCCCCCCTTGATTCATCATTCTTTCGACAATCTTAAATATATTGTTGTTTTACTCTCATTATTTAATAAATTTCCCTCAGAGTCTTGTATAGTTAGAACGATTTTTTGAATTCTTTTAATATTTTTTCTAATTGGAATATAATCGATTTCATTCGGTTTTTCACTGATTTTTGATCCATAAGCAACATTTGGGAAAAATGTGTACAAAATTTCAGATTCTTTGTGTAAATGTTCGGTATGATTTTCAAAACTAGGTTCAACGAGATTGCAACGCACTTCAATTACATCGAACGGTCTAAATTTTGGCGTTTTATTTCCTAAATATACCTGATTTGGCTCAATAGTTTCTTGAACAAACCCTAACAAATCTACAATAATTGCTGAAAACATTATTCTTACTGGTGATTTTATTTGAATTTTATTAGAGAGATAATTTTTTTGCATTTCAAACTTGTTTTCGTCAAAGTTTAAAGATTTATCTGATTGTTTGAATGTTTTCAGATAATTTTTAAGGGAATTTTTTATTTGATCGAAAGTATAATATCCTTTGTTTAAACCATAGTATTTTGTTATGTTCTTCTCACTAAATCCTATGCAATAAGGAGAACTTTCACTAATATTTATTACAAAATTGTCAGAATAAAAACCGCTTAAACCGATAAAATAATTTGATTCTTCCTCTAAGTGTATAGGATGTTCCAAGTTTAAAACTAATTTAGAGCTTTCTGAAGTCAACTTGAACAGCTTCATTTTCGCAAGCGTTGCTTCAAGATGAAAATCTTCTATTTAAATGGAGAAATTTTTAAAGCAAAAAGATCAGATAAAACTTCAAACGTTTGAAGAAAATAAGAAAGATCAACCAATCAGATTGTTAATTGTTGGTTCAAGTGGATGTGGAAAAACAACTTTACTATTGAATTTTATCTACAATAGGTTGATTCCTTATTCCAATTTGTATGTTTTTAGTAAATCTTTAGAACAAGACGCCTATAAAAATTACAAGAAAGATTTGAAAATATTGAGAAGAACTTAAGTAAGAAAATATCATATTTTTATAATGCTTCTGAGGACATAGTTCCGTTAAGCGAATGTAAACCCAATTCGTTAATCGTTTTTGATGATTGTATTTTGGAAAATCAGGACGTTATTAAGGAATATTTCGTAATGTCTCGTCACAAAAACATATCTTGTATCTATCTTTCTCAATGCTTTTCAAAGGTTGATAAACAAGTTATTAGAAATAATTTGAATATGTTGTGTGTTTTTAAGCAAGACGATCACTATTCAAGAAAGATTTATAACAATTATGTGGGATCTGATATGAGTTTTAACCACTTTATTGAGTTATGTGATAAAATTTGGAAGGAAGACTACGGATTTTTAACTATTAATCTAACTTTGAAGCCTAAAAATGGTAAATATTTGAATAAATTTTCCAATATAAACGTGTGATAATCTAGTTGTTTTCATGATTTTACGTTCACGTTTACGTTTCGTGTTCTCGTTTTTACGTTCCACGTTCACGTTCATGTTTCACGTTCATGTTTCACGTTCATGTTTCACGTTTTTACGTTCCACGTTCACGTTCCACGTTCACGTTCATGTTTCACGTTCATGTTTCACGTTCGTGTTTACGTTTCACGTTCATGTTTCACGTTCGTGTTTCACGTTCCACGTTCACGTTTTACGTTCCGTGTTCACGTTTCGTGTTCACGTTTCCACGTTCCACGTTTACGTTTCAAAATTTTCCTAAATAAATGGCGAACGTAACTTCTGAAGAAGCGAAAAAACTTGATCAAATAGAAAAGAAATTAATCAAAGAATTTAAAGAACAGATTCGAATGGATGAAGAAGAACAAGAACTTATTCAAAAAATTAATCAACCTGTAACTTCTGCAATAAAAAATGTTGAGGGCAAAATTGAAAATGTTTTAAGCGATAATCAAAATTTAATGAATTTGGTTCCAGTTGTACGACAATTTGCTGATATTTCGATACCAGAATCTGAGTTTGAATTGCCAAAATTACCATCTTCAACACCATTTAGACCTCGAATCATTGAAGACTCTACCATAGTTGAACCAATAAGTCCTGGAACAACGGATATAATAATTGGTGAAATTGGTAAAAAATTTCTTCCTAGAGCAAAGGATGATAAATTTGGTTTGTATTGGGACAGAAAAAAGAAAAGTTTTATGATTGGAAATTTGCCCGTGAATTTTGAGCATAATGATATCATTATTAATGAAAAAACATATGAAGGAACTCAAGGTTTATGGAGATTATTAACAGGCACTGATGTTCCAAAAGACGGTTTATATTCTGAAGAAGACTTGAAAAAGTATACTGAAATTTTATGGAAATCTGATTCAATTTACAAAAATAATGATCCATCAACTAAGAAACCAAAGTCAAGTAAAGGTAAAAAATATCTCAATTTGATTAAACCAATTTGGGAAAAACGAATCGAAGGATCAGGTGTGAGAAAATACAGTGATAATAAGATTGAGTACAGATATATCGACGATTTGACAAAACTCGATGGAATTATTAATTATATTTATGCTCAAGAGAAGGCTGGAAACAACAATTTTTTGAACGAAAAGAAAGCGATTAAAGATTTTATTTCGAACAAACTTGATGAAATGATTGAAAAACCTGATGGAATTAAATATTTAAA
This sequence comes from Homalodisca vitripennis, assembly GCF_021130785.1. NCBI lineage: Eukaryota > Metazoa > Arthropoda > Insecta > Hemiptera > Cicadellidae > Homalodisca > Homalodisca vitripennis. Next base: position 2,461,222 of record NC_060213.1, read on the forward strand.
ACGAGTTTTGCCGGCAATAAGTTCATCTATGATTGAGGGTAGTGGACTTTTGAATGATTTTATCAACAATTTACCTTTTGAATTACACGTACCAACTTATCAGTATCTGGGGCCCGGCACAAAACTCGAAAAAAGACTAAAAAGAGGAGATACTGGTATAAATAAATTAGATCAAGCTGCTATGGAACACGATATTTTTTATGCAAAACATAGAGACACAAATTCCAGACATATCGCAGATAAAGTTTTGCAAGATAAGGCAATGGATAGATTTTTATCAAAAGATGCTAGTTTAGGTGAAAGATTTGTTGCGCTTCCAACAGCTGGAGCAATGTTTTTGAAGAGAAAACTAGGAATGGGAATCGAAGAGAACTTGAAATTTTAACTATATAAATGGAGGTGAATGTAAATTTCAGCAAAAATCAGAAAGAAAAAATAAAATCCGCTTTTAAGAAGAAAATACCCGTTAGTATTCAATTTAAAATAGATCAACTAAAAAATGGCGAAGATAAGATATTTTTAACAAATAGACAATACAATAAACTCGAAAAACATAAGAAAAACAATAAAGGAACCAGAATAGAATTTTCTTATAATCAGTTGAAAGAACTCAAAAATGGTGGACTTTTGAAAGATTTATTAGATTTTGGAGAAAATATTCCAGTTGTTAAAAATGTTGTTCCTTATGTTCGTAAAGCTGCTCCAATCGTTAAAAAGGATGTGATTCCTATTGTTCGAAACATTTTAAATTGGTTAGATAAAGAGTTGGAAGATGTTACAGGATCTGGATTAGATGAAAAAACTTTGAATTACGTGAAATCAAACATCGGAAAAAAAATTTGAACCTTTAACATTCGGAGAATTGGAAGGAATCTGCAAAAACATTAAACATTTTAGAGGAATCTTCATGAGAGATACATTACCTGAAAAAGTTAAGAAATTTGAATGTGGAATTGTGAATTTAGACTCGATTATGGGAAGTGGAACGCATTGGATTTGTTATTATAAAAATGATAAGAATGCATGTTATTTTGATTCGTATGGAAGAATTGAGGACAAACCACCTATAGAATTGATTAAATATTTGAAAAAATCAAGCGTCTACTACAATGACTCTCAGATTCAAGACTATAAAGATCCCCCAATTTGTGGTCATTTATGTGTTTTTGTGTTGAATGAACTGAGTAATGGTAAAGATTTTAAAGAAGTTGTTAACAAATTATTGCTTAATAAATATGGATTCACAAAATATTTTTGACGTATTTGGTACACAAATTATTCAAAATGTAGATAATAGTTTGAATTTTGATAGTTTGAGAAATGAGTTTGATAACAAGTTAGAAAATGTATTACAAAACCTTCCAGATTCAGATATGTTTGCTGTCGAGATTGAAGATTTTAAAGCAGAATATGATAACAAACTTGCAAATTTCATGAGTTCAAATGAAGTTGCTGATAAAATAAAAACATTGGAAAAAGAAGTTGATGATGGTGTAAAAAAAATTATTTACCAATTTCATGTCTCACATCGAAAAAGCTGATGAAATTACTGAAGCGATCAAAGTTGAAAAGAATTATGTTAGTTTGGCTAATAAAAAAAGAATTGTCGGTGTTCGACCTGGTATTGACAAACATGATGTTGTTGTTAAAGAACAAATTTTAAAACCTCTAAAATTATCAGAAAACATCGATATTGTTGATTTACATGATCCGAATGTTAAAAATGCCTTAGATTTTAAAGGAAAAAGAATTAGCGGTGTTAGTAAAGGAATTAATCCATTTGATGTTGTTGTAATGATTCAATTAGAAGATCCTATTAAAATGTTTAATGAACTAAAACAAAATTATGAGAATCATAAACAGCATGTTAAAGATTTTACAACAGAAGTCTATGAAAAACTTGATGAAAGAAGTAAAAGATCAGTAGACGATGTTGGTGAAATTAATGAAAAACTTACTAGATTTAAAGAGTCTTTTGATAAGTTTAGTTTAGATGCTACGAAAACTTTTGAGAATATTGGTCATAAATTTGTTGAATACAATGATTCTTATGCTGTCAAATTTCAAAAATTAGAAGAAAACTTTAATAAATTTAAAGAAGATGTTGTTATAAGTTTTAGAGCCATCGACATCAGATTTAATGGATTAGGCGGCTATGATGACAAAATTTCTCCTTTATAAATGGCGCTCATATATTGTGTGAGGTGTAAGGCAAAAACTGCAACAAATGATATAAAATATTACGCAAATATCAATGGAGTTAAAAGAATTTCTGGAAAATGTGCTGAATGTAACGCAAAAAAGAGCCAATTTATAAAAACTTGATTTTGAAATTTTTTCTTAATAAATAGAGATGGCGGGACATTACAGTGCTTTCGATCTTTTTATCATGCAACACGAAAGAGATTTGAAAAAAGAACATTGGGATGACATTTCTCAAAAATATGAATTATCCGAAGATATGATGAGATTATACGTAAACAAATTGAATTGGTATAACATTGCAAAATATCAAACTCTGTCCCCAGAGTTCATTCAAGAAAATATACATTATCAATTAAAAGATCATATGTCTGTTCTTTGTCTCTATCAACACTTGAGTATAAAGTTTTTGGATGAAAATAAAGATACAGTTGATTGGAACAATATTATAGATAGCGGTTACTATCCTGTGCAAATTTTATTGAAATATGTGACTGAGATCGCAAAATTTAAGGAAGAGAATCCTGAATATGACGAAGTAGATCATTAAAAATGACTCTAATCTTTTTAATTATTTTACTAAAATTTATATCTTTTCTTATAAAAACGTACATTAGATCGATGAAAAAATGATACACGATGTTTAAAATTTCTAAATTTTCTCTTATTAAATGGCGGACTACAGAAAATATGCTAGTGATATTGAAAGGGCGGAGTTTAAAAATTTCTATCCAATTAGTAAACAACATTTGAATGAACCGAATAAAAGAACTGAGTTTAATATTGATTTTGGAGATAACTTTTGCTCGTCTAACTTCCAGTTTTATATTTCTGGAACTTTAACAAAACAAGATGGTCAAGCATATCTTGGAACTGATAATGTTAGATTAATCGATAATTTTATACCGTTTTTATTTTCTAAGATTGAAGTAAGAAAACACAATAAATTGATAGAAGAAGTCGAAAACTGTGGCCAATTAAGCACAATTAAAGGAACTATTTGTTATTCCAAAAGTGATGTATTTTCAAACAGTTTTGAATCAACTTTTAAATTTGGACAATTTGAAGCGGTCGGTGATTTAGCACATTTCGGCTTAGGATTTTTTGAAAATGTTACTATTCCGATCTATAAAGGAGGATTTTATCTAAGTTTTATAAGAGCAGAAGACGATGATGTGATTCTGAAGACTGCAACTGGAAATGTTATGCCTGTTGATGGCAAAATTACAATTAACGAGTTTTTCATTAGAGTTCCGATGATTGATTACAAAACCACGAGTAAAATTCAGTTGATTGATGAAATTATAAAATCTCAAAACATTATGTTTAATTTTCTAGATTGGCAATGTATTGAACAAAAAGGTATTTCCGGAACAACTTATTCGTTCGATATCACAAATATTTATAGAAATATCTTCAATCCCAAGTTCGTTATCATCGGTTTTCAAACAGATAGACAGAATAATCAAGAAAAAAATCCTTCAAAGTTTGATAGTTTGGATGTAAAAAATATCAGAGTAAAATTGAACGGTTCTTATTATCCAGATGAATTACAAAATTTAAACATTTCCGGAGGTCTTTTCAGAATCATGTATCAGATGTATCAAGATTTTAAGAAAGTTTACTACAAAAATATGGAAATGTATTACAATCCTAAAGAATTTTTAGCGAATAGACCTATTTATGTCATTGATACAACAAAGAGTATGACAAATATTTCTAGTTCAAAGAACGATATAATTATCAATATGGATTTTCAAAAAGCTGTTACAAACGCGATTTGTTATGTGGTTGTGGTTTCTGAGAAATTTTTAGCCTATGATGTTATTAAGAACGATATTAGAGAAATTCAGTAAAAATCGTCTTATTTTCTGTTGAGCGAATGTTAGCAAATTTCATTATTTCCGTTTATAGATTTTTCATTGAGATTTCTGGATTTTTTCATTAAAACAGCTTAGAAATTAGAAGCCTACAATGAACAGTAAAACAGCTATAGATTCGGTTAATTTTTCATTCGTGAGTTACAGATTAGTTTATTGTCCTTTAAACAGTATTTTACGTTGATTTTCTGACTGTCCCAAAAGTGAGCTAGAACCCTCACATTCATATCTACTTATATATATATATATAATTTCTTAAAGGATCCCTTCTAAAAATAGCATTTATACAGAATCAACTCTTTTCACCATAGCAAGATTATGTGTGAAAACTCGGTTGCCAAACATAAAGATCATGTTTAAAACGTCGTAGTGTACTCATATATGTATCTGATGAAACTATTAAAATACCCCTTCAACTATATTACATTATATTTCGTAATTTGGTTGTCTTTGATCTGGAAGCGATTTACAGAGTTCTCTTCCTTTCTTGGATTTTTAAGTGGGGTGTGATCTGAGGCTATACTCAACATTAACATCGAAACAAGCATTCTCAACATGTTAAACCTATTCATATAAACTATATATACGATAATTTCTAATCCAGTTTACTTATATTGCGTAAAGTAAAATTAGGTATATTGTACCTTACAATTATAATGTTCTTAGTAACGTATTAGCACGATGTAACCCAATATTACAAGGATAAATATCAAGGTAATTTTCGTATTGTCTATAAATTAGTGAAACATAATTTAATTACATGTACATTCGTCAAATATTATTAATCATTTTATTTAAATGTATTAAATATATTATGTTGGTTTGAGTAGATTTAATTTGTCTGGTGTTGAAGTAAACGTGTAATGTTCCTGATCATGTAATTTACACAATCACTCAAAAATACTAGAGTATGATTCCAAAATAATGTGATGACGTTTATAAAAAACAAAGGAAGAAAAAGCTCTAATAAAAATCAATATAAAATTGTTAGGAAATCTATGTTGATTATTGTTAATTAGCTTCAGAATGTAACAATTAGCTCCACCAACTAGAAATTACTTGGTATTCAGCTACCTCTACTCATCTGTTGATATCTTCCTTTACACACATACAGATACCTTCCTCTTTCACCTGTGGATATCTTCCTTTACGCACAAACGGATAACTTCCTCCAATAACCTGTTGTTATCTTCCTTTACACACATGCGGATACCTTCCTCTACTCACCTGTTGATATCTTCCTTTGCACACAAGCGGATACCCTCCTCTACTCACCTGTTGATATCTTTCTTTACACACAGGCGGATACCTTCTCCTGTTCATCTTTTGATATCTTCCTTTACTCACATGTAGATACCTTCTTATACTCATCTTTTCATATCTTCCTTTACGCACAGGCGGGTACCTTCCTCTACTCACCTGTTGATATCTTCCTTTGCACACAGGCGGATACCTTCCTCTACTCACCTGTTGATATCTTCCTTTACACACAGACGGATACCTTCCTCTACTCACCTGTTGATATCTTCCTTTACACACAGGCGGATACCCTCCGCTACTCACCTGTTGATATCTTCCTTTACACACAAGCGGATACCCTCCGCTACTCACCTGTTGATATCTTCCTTTACACACAGACGGATACCTTCCTCTACTCACCTGTTGATATCTTCCTTTACACACAGGCGGATACCTTCTTACACTCATCTTTTCATATCTTTCTTTACGCACAGGCGGATACCTTCCTCTACTCACCTGTTGATATCTTCCTTTACGCACAGGCGGATACCTTCCTCTACTCACCTGTTGATATCTTCCTTTACACACATGTAGATTCCTTCTTATACTCATCTTTTTATATCTTCCTTTACGCACAGGCGGATACCTTCCTCTACTCACCTGTTGATATCTTTCTTTACGCACAGGCGGATACCTTCTTATACTCATCTTTTTATATCTTCCTTTACGCACAGGCGGATACCTTCCTCTACTCACCTGTTGATATCTTCCTTTACACACATGTAGATACCTTCTTATACTCATCTTTTTATATCTTCCTTTACGCACAGGCGGATACCTTCTTACACTCATCTTTTCATATCTTTCTTTACGCACAGGCGGATACCTTCCTCTACTCACCTGTTCATATCTTCCTTTACGCACAGGCGGATACCTTCTTACACTCATCTTTTCATATCTTTCTTTACGCACAGGCGGATACCTTCCTCTACTCACCTGTTGATATCTTCCTTTACGCACAGGCGGATACCTTCTTACACTCATCTTTTCATATCTTTCTTTACGCACAGGCGGATACCTTCCACTACTCACCTGTTGATATCTTCCTTTACACACAGGCGGATACCTTCTTACACTCATCTTTTCATATCTTTCTTTACGCACAGGCGGATACCTTCCTCTACTCACCTGTTGATATCTTCCTTTACGCACAGGCGGATACCTTCCTCTACTCACCTGTTGATATCTTCCTTTACACACATGTAGATTCCTTCTTATACTCATCTTTTTATATCTTCTTATACGCACAGGCGGATACCTTCCTCTACTCACCTGTTGATATCTTCCTTTGTACACAAGCGGATACCCTCCTCTACTCACCTGTTGATATCTTTCTTTACACACAGGCGGATACCTTCTCCTGTTCATCTTTTGATATCTTCCTTTACTCACATGTAGATACCTTCTTATACTCATCTTTTCATATCTTCCTTTACGCACAGGCGGGTACCTTCCTCTACTCACCTGTTGATATCTTCCTTTGCACACAGGCGGATACATTCCTCTACTCACCTGTTGATATCTTCCTTTACACACAGACGGATACCTTCCTCTACTCACCTGTTGATATCTTCCTTTACACACAGACGGATACCTTCCTCTACTCACCTGTTGATATCTTCCTTTACACACAGGCGGATACCCTCCGCTACTCACCTGTTGATATCTTCCTTTGCACACAAGCGGATACCCTCCGCTACTCACCTTTTGATATCTTCCTTTACACACAGACGGATACCTTCCTCTACTCACCTGTTGATATCTTTCTTTACATACAGGCGGATACCTTCTCCTGTTCATCTTTTGATATCTTCCTTTACTCACATGTAGATACCTTCTTATACTCATCTTTTCATATCTTTCTTTACGCACAGGCGGATACCTTCCTGTACTCACCTGTTGATATCTTCCTTTACGCACAGGCGGATACCTTCTTACACTCATCTTTTCATATCTTTCTTTACGCACAGGCGGATACCTTCCTCTACTCACCTGTTGATATCTTCCTTTACACACAGGCGGATACCTTCTTACACTCATCTTTTCATATCTTTCTTTACGCACAGGCGGATACCTTCCTCTACTCACCTGTTGATATCTTCCTTTACGCACAGGCGGATACCTTCCTCTACTCACCTGTTGATATCTTCCTTTACACACATGTAGATTCCTTCTTATACTCATCTTTTCATATCTTTCTTTACGCACAGGCGGATACCTTCCTCTACTCACCTGTTGATATCTTCCTTTACACACAGGCGGATACCTTCTTACACTCATCTTTTCATATCTTTCTTTACGCACAGGCGGATACCTTCCTCTACTCACCTGTTGATATCTTCCTTTACGCACAGGCGGATACCTTCCTCTACTCACCTGTTGATATCTTCCTTTACACACATGTAGATTCCTTCTTATACTCATCTTTTTATATCTTCCTTTACGCACAGGCGGATACCTTGCTCTACTCACCTGTTGATATCTTTCTTTACGCACAGGCGGATACCTTCTTATACTCATCTTTTTATATCTTCCTTTACGCACAGGCGGATACCTTCCTCTACTCACCTGTTGATATCTTCCTTTACACACAGACGGATACCTTCCTCTACTCACCTGTTGATATCTTCCTTTACACACAGGCGGATACCCTCCGCTACTCACCTGTTGATATCTTCCTTTGCACACAAGCGGATACCCTCCGCTACTCACCTGTTGATATCTTCCTTTACACACAGACGGATACCTTCCTCTACTCACCTGTTGATATCTTTCTTTACACACAGGCGGATACCTTCTCCTGTTCATCTTTTGATATCTTCCTTTACTCACATGTAGATACCTTCTTATACTCATCTTTTCATATCTTTCTTTACGCACAGGCGGATACCTTCCTCTACTCACCTGTTGATATCTTCCTTTACGCACAGGCGGATACCTTCTTACACTCATCTTTTCATATCTTTCTTTACGCACAGGCGGATACCTTCCTCTACTCACCTGTTGATATCTTCCTTTACACACAGGCGGATACCTTCTTACACTCATCTTTTCATATCTTTCTTTACGCACAGGCGGATACCTTCCTCTACTCACCTGTTGATATCTTCCTTTACACACATGTAGATTCCTTCTTATACTCATCTTTTCATATCTTTCTTTACGCACAGGCGGATACCTTCCTCTACTCACCTGTTGATATCTTCCTTTACACACAGGCGGATACGTTCTTACACTCATCTTTTCATATCTTTCTTTACGCACAGGCGGATACCTTCCTCTACTCACCTGTTGATATCTTCCTTTACGCACAGGCGGATACCTTCCTCTACTCACCTGTTGATATCTTCCTTTACACACATGTAGATTCCTTCTTATACTCATCTTTTTATATCTTCCTTTACGCACAGGCGGATACCTTGCTCTACTCACCTGTTGATATCTTTCTTTACGCACAGGCGGATACCTTCTTATTCTCATCTTTTTATATCTTCCTTTACGCACAGGCGGATACCTTCCTCTACTCACCTGTTGATATCTTCCTTTACGCACAGGCGGATACATTTTTCTACTCTCCTGTTACACACAGGGGGATACCTTCCTTTAACCTGTTGTTATCTTCCTTTACACGCATGTGGTTACCTAATTCTACTCACCTGTTGATATCTTCCTATTATTCCTACTTGGTTTTTATATGTTGTAACTAATTAAATTATTTAATCAAAAATATCACTTAAATTATCCCTACTTCACTACTGTTATAATATATTTCACAGAAAATCATATTGTTTAGTTTTTACAGTTAAAAAAGTGTATAGCAAGGCTTTTCCACCCCAGATGTTATATTAATCTGCATTTTTTTAAACAGTTAACTTTAAAGGTTGAATTCTTACCTTTAATTCTAAAAAATATATAGTAACTCCATGAAACCAGAGAAGAGAGACGGTAAAGCAAGAAAGACCTATACTATATTTGACTTAATTTGACCTTAAAAATCAAATGCCTTAGTTAACTGCAATAACACATAGACACCATCTAAAAATTTATTTTCAAGCATACTGTATAGTTTGAGTTTGAAAATAAAATTTCAGCCTTCTAGTCTATTAGTAGAAACTTGATAGCAATCGCTTTTATAACTAACGAGAATTTTCAAAATTAAATTTCATTACCTTTGAATATTCTGGTAAAATCTACAGGAAGTGATTTCAATATAACTAAGGTATCAAGTCAGTATGACAGTAAACTGTTCTACTTGTCAAAGTTACAAAAGCTGCTGACTGGTACCATATTGTGGAGTGACAGTGACATTCTTATTTTATTCTTACCAACATAAGTTTAATTTTCCGGTACTGAAACTAATTGACAGACATTTCTGACGATTTTTAGGTGATGAAGCATCCTTGGAGTTAATTAAAATGAGGCGAATTTTATTCCTTACAATTAACTTAAGAGACGTAACATTGATGTTAAATAAATATGTCTTTATTTGCTAGAGTGTCTCACTACGCCTAAATCTACCCTTTTCCATACCTACTAAAGTTATTTGATGGACGATGAAAAAATGTAAAAATCATTTTACTAAAAAATAAGTAAAACTTTAAAAAAAGGCTCATTAGCTCTCTTGGGTAATAAATATTTACTTAACAAAATTAATTTAACAGTACAAAAATCTTGTTATAAAATCAGTACGACGAAATTTAAGAACAGATTTCCTAATAATATATTAAATTAAGATTAAAACGTATAAAAATAATATATAATAAAATAATAACGTCATTAGCGATATAACTTCAAAGAGCGATAAGTTCGAGATACCCTTTAGTATTAGACAGTGCGTAGAGCACACAATTAAAATGCTGGAAAATCATTGTATCAGTAAACTTATTAACTTATTAAATTAAGCAATTGGTTTATGTAGTGCCGAGGGTTGTTCCCCACATTCAATTAACTTTAAGTTAATAGTTAAAAGCTTGTTTATTTTTGCACAAATCCAAATAGTGATTTATGTTGAAGAGTCACTTTAATCCAAGACATCCAAGGATAATTTTAGATCAGACAAAACTCATGGAAACTGCGACTTTTTTCGTGAGAATGTATCTTGTATAAAGTAGGGATTATACAATATGTTGCATGAGATTTAGTCCTTACGATATGAGAGTAAAGATTTACTTAGCCTACACTTTTATATTATATTATTTACACATTCACATGAATTGGTGTCCACAAATATTGCATAAAAATACATTTACTTGTTTAACTTATAAGCGTGGGAATCGTTCCTTTTTGTCCAGGTCGATCCTTTATAATACTTCAATTAAATGAAAAAATATGCAAGTAATTAATTTTTCATTATTAGAAATTAATTTTGTTTTCCACACAAGGATTTTGTCCAAGTAAAACCATATATTTATAATCGTATTATTACTATATAAAGATAAAACATATTTTTCATAGTTTTAAAACTTAAAACCTTAGTTCAGAGACAAAAACAATGATCGTCAGGAAAGAATATAAAAAAGCATATACTGTATTAACCATTTAATTTATTTCTCAGAGGAAATTTCTTTATATATTGTAATAAAACCCATGCTTTGTGCAAACTGTATTGATATACCTTAAAAAACGTGTTACAAAATGTCAACCAATTACTAATAACTCTATAATATACAAGTGACCATTTGCATATAGAAACAAGAGAGAAGCAAATCAATGTAAGAAGTTGTAAATTGTTTTGTACTTGGTTCATTCCAAACGTGTTTTATAATCATATATTTCTCCATATAACGTTATTCAAACACTCTAATTATGATTGTGTAGGTTTTGTTTTTAGTATTTAAAATGAAGAGAAATAAATTTAACTAACGGGTAACTGTGTAAATAGTTAAAAATCATTGTTTTAATGTAACAATCTTAAACAAAATGTAAAAACTTGCCTATTCCATCTTTGGAGGCTCAATTAATTTCCAAAAAAGTAGTGCCCAATATATTATATTATATACGCTAGATATGTCATGTACTTGATTTAAAACAAGATATAGGGACGAAATAAATGGAGTGTAATATACTGAGATTAAATAAATCATAAAGGAAATACTGCAGTCTTTACTAGTAGATGTAAGATAATAGGTCTATTTGTGTATTTGGAATACAGCAGAGATAAATCATGCAAATTTCTACAGCCGCTTTGAGACTCTAAGACCGAACTGATTTCATTGAAGTTAACGCATGATTTATTGTCTTTCCGGCCTACTTATCTTATCGGTTGATCCGTAGTATAAAATTTAAAAGTGCAACTAACTTTAAAAGTAGAAAATGTGTTGTTCTCCTTTTGTCCGAGAATTTATATCTTCAACTACAATTTCTCAATCCCCTAAAGAAATTCATAAACAAACTAATAAATAACACACTTAAATTTTATAATATCACCATAACTCATAATATTACATAGTATATTTTTTGGAAGGTACAAGCTAGAAATTCAAGAGTTGCACATAGTAGTTAAAGTTAAAAAGTACAAATATCCTATTTAATACTGAAGCATTTTAGTATTATAATTGTCATACTTATTTTTACTTTAGGGCCTTTTGTTCCGAGAAATGATTAGAATCTTGCTGATGTGGCCTTAAAATAACAACATCTGAAGTTAAAACATAATCAAATGCCATAGGATTTATTGTCATATACGGGCTACGTTATCGGTGGTGCATAACATGCTATTTTATTTTCCAAATATACAGCTCCAATATCAGTCAACCAAATTTTAGCACTGAAAGATTTTTCTAAATCTTCCTGAGCGCTTGTATCATTCAGGACTCAGAAATGGTCCTAGATATGAATATATATTTCAATGCCAATTATATATCTCGAGAATATTAAGGGCCCTATGTAAAGGTAGAAGTATACGAACCACCATACACGTAAATATAAAAGTGTGATGTTTGTACATGTGAAACATCACTCTTATGTTGTTACGTTTCTAGATTGTTAATAATCTTTTTCAGGTTCAATTTACGTGACTGCAACATTTTGAGACGAAGTACTTTCCATTCGTACTTAAAATTAAAAAATAAATTGCTAATAATAATTAGTCACATTATTAAAACATAAAACGAGTTCTGCATTTTAATTATCCGCGATAAAAGGTTATTTCACAAAGATTGAATGTATTTTAACAATGCTTTCTTCAAACAGACCACACTAAGACAGGCTGGACCACATTAGACCCCTAATATTGGTTTAGACTACAAATATTTATTTTCATTGTAATTATATAACTTTCGGTGTGTTATTAATTACATTATTGGGTATAAAATAATTCTAGACATAAAGAAACGTAATAAAAAATTTGACAAAGTATACATTAGGTGACATGAGTAAAATATTCATAATAAACTATAGAAAATGTGCCGAGTTTTCCTCCTGATAGCAAATCTTTCGTGGAGTTTAGCGAAAACGGTCACTCGATGGACCGGTCATTTCCTGTCTGCCTGTATTCCTATTTGTATGTCCATCCGCCTAATATTTTGAGAAAAAAATCCTACATACTTCCATAGGATTTTTTTAAAAACCTTTATTTCTATATTAGCAATATCGAGTTTCATCATGGTGTATGTCACTAAATGAACTTTTACTGGGCATTAGTGAAAATTTCACATAGTTCATGTAGGTAACCGTGGTGAAAACGAGGAAATCATAATTTAATTGAACATGAGCATAGTTACTTCAGGTTTTATCGCGTAACAAGGTATAAAATGCAATTAGGTTACTTTCTTTGATTGGTCGGTAATTCTCCGTTTCACAGGTTTGTTTGTATATAGACAAGACAACTTTTGGTTATTTATTGCAATTGCACTGAATCTAGATAAACTTTGGTTAAGCCCATATATATATATATATATATATATATATATATATATATATATTATTATTGATAGTTGTATAGGTAATAAAAGATAAATAATGAGATGAGGATTCCTACTGATACAAGGACGCCAAACCAGATGTCACGTGAGAGGCTATTGCTAAATTTGCATGTCAAATTTCACATCTGCAAGTCCCATCGTTACCCACATACATCAGTGTGTTATATATATATATATATATATATATATATATATATATATATATATAATTTCAATAAACATTGAATCACAAAAAGTACTTGCTCCGCCGGGAGTCGAACCCGGATCTCTCACTTGCCGGGTGAATGTGCTACCATTACACCACAGAGCGCTCACTTTTTCCGATTCAATTATTTTGTATTTGGCCGTATCTGTCACATATGCGTTTAAATAAGCAAACTAACATATGATCGGAAGACCAAACACCTGTCAAACGACTTTTATTTACGTTAAATTGTATAAATGGCAATAGCCTTATTTAATTTCAATAAACATTGAATCACAAAAAGTACTTGCTCCGCCGGGAGTCGAACCCGGATCTCTCACTTGCCGGGTGAATGTGCTACCATTACACCACAGAGCGCTCACTTTTTCCGATTCAATTATTTTGTATTTGGCCGTATCTGTCACATATGCGTTTAAATAAGCAAACTAACATATGATCGGAAGACCAAACACCTGTCAAACGACTTTTATTTACGTTAAATTGTATAAATGGCAATAGCCTTATTTAATTTCAATAAACATTGAATCACAAAAAGTACTTGCTCCGCCGGGAGTCGAACCCGGATCTCTCACTTGCCGGGTGAATGTGCTACCATTACACCACAGAGCGCTCACTTTTTCCGATTCAATTATTTTGTATTTGGCCGTATCTGTCACATTTTATATATATATATATATATATATATATATATATATATATATAAAATCGACTGTTACGTCACAAAACGTTTAACTACAAGTTACAAAACTACAAATACGTAAGACACAGTTCGTAATTAAAATAAAAGACACCACGCATGCATGTCCTGTTGTCATGATTGATCTACTTATTGAACGTTTATGGACTCTTTCATGTTGATTATAAAAAAAATCTGTAATTAAATTCTTACATTATTCACAATAATTCTAAAATAAACAACAACAATTTTAATATTGCATTCGAGGTGGACGTAGCACCAATAATAATTCAATTACAAGCTTTGTTCACAACACTATCTACATTAGTAATTGAATAAAAAGTTACATAATGCAACACACTAATAATACATAACAATTTAAATTACAGTCGAATATCTATTCGGAAATACGCCACACATGAATGTACCGCAGATAGACATATAAAATGTTAAACGGTTTAAAGTACATTCAATCTACTTTCAGTTTGTTAAATTATGAGACTTTGCATTATTTTAAATATTAAATAACTAGACTTTATGGAAAAGTTTTGCACAAATCGCTTTCAGTTTAATAGAAATTATTCACCACAAATTGTTAAAATATTATATTCCATTGATATTTCCCTATGTATACATTCCTTCAATCTGCGTAATTTTAACAGAAACTTTGAAATTTTAATTTTTTTCAATATATATACGTTTTCAAGACGTATTATTCAGTAATACGAATAAATTAAAGGCAAAATTAATCAGTCATTATTAGAAAGTCTTATTTAGGAATCAGTTATTTGTTTAATTGGTGTGCATAGCACAAGCTTTAGTTGGAAAGATTAACAATGTTTTATGTACTTATGCTCCCATTCATTCTCTGATTGTTTAATTTCTGTAATCAGACACTGTAACAGGCTTCACTCCCTAAATATGAAGTCATCGTCGCATAAAGAGATTCAGTAAGATCGAAATCCATTTCTTTTCAGACGGACGTCTATTCTACAGATTGCAGGAATCAAATTTATGACAGTGCCAGACTACAGAACGTGAACAAGCGGACTATGAACGTGACTATAAATATCCTAAATATGTATTTGTTCTTAGTTCAAATATTTAATATTTTTTTAAAGTTTGTATACATAATAATTAACTCATTTAAGATATATTTTCAATGACTACACATTATGATTTGTCAAGTTTTTCCCCAAATAAAACAAACATATTTTTTTTTTTATTCAGCAAATCGTGGATTATAAGTTATCATACTCCGATAACATTACTACAAGTTGTGGACTTTCATGTAATACAATTCTACTGACGTATTTCGCTTAGTAATTGAGACAAGAAAATGTCCTTATAACAAGCAGTAATATAAAAATATCAGACTTAGTTATTTAGCTATTTATTTTAGATCTACGCGTTTAAGATTTCGTTATTATTTAATTAAGTTTTGTATAAAATTATATAGTACAGCTTTTTGGTGGGAAATATACCAAGAATATTTATAATTTTATTGCAAGTTATGTTACTCGGTTACCTCGCAAGGTTTGATTATGTAAGGAACTTCACGTAAACTTTGGTACAAACATTTTTGGTGATTAGAGTTGGATAATTTGAATAATTAAATAACGGTGATAAAATTTTAGTAATTCCTTCTGTAAAACATTTAAAATTAAACATAATTTTATACTTTCAATTTTATGTTTGAACAAACACATCTTAAAAATTCAACTTATGATATTATATAGTTTGCAATGATTTTCTTGTCCACCAAGTGATTATAAAAAACGTATGATATTTGCTGTTGAAATCTTTATTGAGCTTTCACGTTTAAATCCCTATACTACTGAGTATAAAATAAGGAGGAATACAAAACTAGGCATTCGTAGGATAGTGATAAATGCAGAATATTATTTACAAAGTTACAACCATTTGTCTATATAAAGATGTATATTCAGTTTTATATTTACCACTTTGTTGTATTTACTATTTTATCGCTATGGATTGTTGATGAATGGTATACAGTTTAAGCTTTAAGATATTTTATGAATACTTTATTAATCTCTTTTATGTTTATTACAAATTGTGTACTACAGATATGTACTACAAACCTGTAGTACAGATTTTTTACTACAAGTCTTTTAACATTTTCTATGCAAAAAATGACTTATAAAAGCTTATTATTATCCATCTATTAGACCAAAGTTATGCTAATCACAACTGTTATTTTTATGAGCAAACTCAATGCTTTCGTAATTGCTGCAAAGAAACTTATAAATAATCTGAATTCTGGCAATAATGACATTAGTCACTCAGAAAATAATTACCAAAGATCTTTATTATGCTTAAATTAAATATGAACAAAATTTTTAGTTCGTTAGACTTAGTAAATAATATACTTATCTTACAGAATAATAATATTGTTGTTTATTCTATCTATTTGGTTTTTTAAAAAAAGCTTTATTTATGAATGTATTTTATGAAAAAATTCGATCAATGATTTTATTATTTTAAAATTTATAATTTTTATTCCTTTAGGTTTTAATGTTTCATAGCTACATCAGTAATGTAACTTATTAACGTTCTTTAACCTGAGTGGCACAATTGCGAATACTAATAAAACAAGTGTTTCTATGAATAGAAAATATTAAAATGTTTCGATTATTTCATCTGTACACGTGTTAAAGCAATAATCAATATGGAAAGTCAGTAAAGTATTGATTGATGGATGCCCAATGTATGTAATTATGGACGGTCGTTGTGTGGACAAAATCCATGCGAACATTATTCACTCTAGTAGGTAACGGGCAATCACATTTTAATGTAAATTGTCTATAAAACAACTTTAGTGTTACACTAACACTCATCCCAGACACTTTAGATAGTTTAGAAAAATGCATTGTCCTTAAATGTTTTTCAACTTATCTGTTAATTGTATTACAAACGTTTGAGAGCGTGTAACTGATTTATATTTAAACGTATGATCCAAGGTAAAAAAAGAAAAAAAGAAATTATCGCGTCTGTATAACTGCAATAGGCTAATACGGGTTATATAATTCATATACTTGGTACTATCTTATTCTATTTTGTAGAGTAACAATTCATATTAAAATTTTAACAAAGACTTGATGATGGTGCATGACACTCCATGAAATTTGGCTTAGCACAAGGAAACATTTTCGCATTGGCTAATTATTGGTTAATTTTGGAAAACTATGATAATTTATCATCAGACTTAAGTCCAATATGTGAAATTGTGAGTTCCTAGTTTCTCACTCTATGTAGATAATTCATTCAATCTATAGTACATTCATAGTTATAAGGTTGGCTTTTCGCTCCCGGAACTCAAACTGCTATTCAGTATGTAGATGTATGGTCTGAGAACTTTGAGGTGCAAATCCGAGGCAATCAGTTTATGCGCTGACTTTGCCATATTGAGTGAGTTCACAAACTCTCAAATGTTCAACTGTAATACAGCTCGCTGATATTTATTATGTAGAGGTGTGGTCATAGAACTTTGAGGTGCAAATCAGTGGCAATCAATTGCGCGGACGTTGACATATCGCGTAATTTCACAAAGTCTCAACTGTTCAACTGTAATACAGCTCGCTGATATTTATTATGCAGAGGTGTGGCCAGAGAACTTTGAGGTGCAAATCAGTGGCAATCAATTGCGCGGACGTTGAAATATCGCGTAATTTCACAAAGTCTCAACAGTTCAACTGTAATATAGACCGCTGCTATTCAGTATGTAGAGGTGTGGTCATAGAACTTTGAGGTGCAAATCAGTGGCAATCAATTGCGCGGACGTTGACATGTTGAGTAAACTCACAAACTCTCTTATCGACAACACTAATGTACCTTTCCACATGTAACGTGAATGTGTTATTTTATGAATCACCTTATCCTATTTTCAAAATTATTTACCAAAAAATAACCAGAAATGTTATATTTAAAATTTTTAAAGTAAAATGTTTGCAGCGAAGCCTTTACACCAGTGAAATTAATTATTAAAATATAAAAATAGCAATTATAAGAAATACAAAAGTTTGAGGTAATATGCAAATACGACTTTTTAATTGTCACTAAAATAGTTGTCTGAGCTTCAAATTAATGATTAATAGTAACATTAAATTTTTAATTCTTTTTTGTGTTTTTTTCACTGAATCAAAGTCTAATCGTAAGATTTTAAAACAAAACTTTCACCGATCCTGTCTCCTAACATTTAACAAAATTACTACTGAAAGCACATATTTTCACAAAATTACTTGTCTGTAGCTTTGCAAAGATCTAAATATAAGGTTTTAGGTTATGCAATGAGTAGTTCAATTATTGATTAAGATGTTTCAAATATGAGCTTTTTGATCTTAACGTAAAAAATAAATAGTTTGACAAAATATAACGAAAACCGTTTTGTGTACCAAATTGATGCAAGTTACTTATACCACATTAAATAATAAAAACATGACTACTTTATATTGTCATAGTTAATTACAGTTATAAACTAAAAAAACCCGACAATAATGAAAATATTTTAACATAATATATATATTTTTTTTATATTGTAATAACCCTAATCGATACAAACGTATGTGTAACAGAGAATTTATTGATGCTGTAGTAGCATTTTACAACACGCTTTGGCTGAATTGCATTATTATATCCATATATAACTATTATTATTTAGATTGTTATACCTGTGCAGTTTTCATCCTATTATTCCGTTATGTGGAGACATAAACAGGAAAGTATCTAACCACCTACAAATGAACCTATTTTGGAGAATTTCTAGTAAATCAATGTTACATATCAACCAAAGATGATTATTTTTAACCACTTTCAAGGCCACACATTCCACTGTAATATGTTAAATATTAAACTGCAAAGAATAAATCATACTGCAACAAACATATCGCCGGCACAGAGGATGGTGTAGGATTTTTTTTAACCTTACATAAGTTAATTATATTGATACCACAAACATTTTACTCCGAATACTTCAAGGGCAATACACTAATTAAATTCTTGGCATTGTTTACACATTAATTGTAATGGCATTAAATTTTGATCAGATAAAAATCAGTTCCTTTCTTCGTCAACACATCTAATAGTATCTAAAAAAATAGTATGACACAAATTTGAAACTTCACGCAGAAATAAATGAAGTTTACTGTAATACTCCGAATTGTGTTATGTTTAGCCGATTAATTTGTATTAAAATGTAGATTGCATATTCAGGAAAATATATACACGTTTGCGCGATTATAAAAATAGTCGGACGCCCAAAATTACTTAAAGATGCGAGTGTGCTAACCTTATACGATGAACTTAACAGTATATGGCATGTGTTTACACTCATCCGCAGAGGACCATGTTTACATAAAGAGGGTTAATTTGATAATGGATATATATCCTGCAGCCACACGAGGTACAGTCAAGTTACACAAACGCGTATTCAATTTGTTAAACACTTCAACACAGTGTCAGTTTAAATAAATAACATTCTCAGAATGTATTTTGGTGTAATTTTTCTTAATTTCCAATTTCTACGTAATGTGAATAAAAAGGATTAGACATGCATTGTCGGCAAAACTTGTAATAGGGTAGAAATATGTTTCTCGGCTTCAATATTTAAATTGCAGTTTGTTTTATTTATAAACCGTTCTTGAAAATACTGCTTTGTTACTTTTTATTAGTAATTTATTTGAAATTTAAATTTAAATTGAAATATTATTAATATAATGAATTTTAAAAATTAATTTGCTAATTCGACGAAAGATTATTTTTTTTACGGATCGGGTTGTAGAAAGTTGTTACAGTTAAATACACTTAAGTTGAAAGCGATCTATATGTCTTCCTGATTTATTTATGTTTCTTAATTAAAGCAGATCCAGTTAAAGTAGTCGATAAAAAAAGATGAGATAATTGGCCGCATTTAGTGTTTGGTTCATCATTATTTACGAAAAATATCCTAAAATTTGTACTGGTAGTGAGAGTTTTGTAACTCCCTGTATATGTTGGAAAGACTAACAACACATTAGCTAGATGTCAAAGTTACTGTAGGAGACAGTCTCTTAGCTCACAGCTCTAATAAAGAGCAACTCACATTCTCAGAAAACCACTAAAAATTAACATTGTGTCCCATTAGTATTTAATGTTTGATTGATATAAATAATAAATACTTAACATATCACTTGTATAAGCAAAGAATTTGTGAATAAAATTTTTAAAAAGATGTATGGATTTAAATGTGAAAAAACTCATATATTTGTATAACAACAATAACTGGAAGTAAAAACTCAAGTTTTTAGCAAACATCACAGAGCAATATTCCTGCTGGATGACAAAAGCAATGATGTAAGTCTGTAGACCGAACAAACCCTCCAGTGTGTGTACTTGCTGAGTTGTTCCTCAGTTTCCAGAGAAGTTAGTTCTTTTCTTCTCAAATCTTGACGCAGTTATGGTGTGTATGTTATTCCTACGATTTAGACATGAAATCAGCAAAGGGAATTCACACACATATTGAAACGCCTTTTTCTTTTTCTAATGTCAAGACAATTTTTACTAACTAAGTATAGTTTTCAGTTTTATTTAGCTATTAGAATTGGTCAGTAAACCAAGATAGGAGTACAGCATACCCCAATTAATGCAATAGGCTTCATGAGGTTGCATGCAGAAATTCCATAAATTAGTATATAATTAATCTACATGTGTTGTTTTGTCACATGTAAGAATGTCATATGAGTTTACTCATTTTGTTTACAAATGAAATTCTTTAATGCTCTCCATAATTTCACGTGACCAACTAAATTCTTTTCTAACGCTCAGCCAAATCCATAAAGTCCGTACAACATGATCGAACTCATTCTTGACTATAAATACTAAATATAAATCATGCTTTATGCAAAATAATCGTTCATGCAATCCTTCAAGTCTGTTAAAACAGAGTTTCTTCTTGATATTTTCTTCAGACAAAGAGTTTAAATACATAAATATGTATATAATGAGAGAACTCTGTCCAGAAATTTTATTGAAGCTTTAGAATAGTTTTATTTTAATATAATAAGAGAGTTTCTGTAGTAAAATGTTGCAGTTATAATAGAATTTTTTTAGTGTTTGTTCTTAAAAAAATGTAATTCAAGTAATCTCACAACACGATGTATAAGATTGATTCTTAAAACAAAGATATACCTGATCTGATGTTGCTGTGTGTGCACTTTTGTTTGTGCTGCTTTAGTGTTGAGAAGGATAGGGATTGGATAGTATACGCATTTTTTTATTACCATCAGGTGAGAAGTATAATAAAGTCTTTTAAATCTGTATAAAAACTTTTGTGGCATTTCCAAAGTTTATTAAAATTTCACCGATTAAACTATGATTTGTGTATCATATAATCAAATATACAAATGAGAAACAGAAAACAAACACACATACAAGAGACAAAAATAATCCAAATGTTACGAAATAAATTCTGGTTTTATAAAAGATATTTCTAATTAAAACTTTCAACTTTATCCAAGATATTGAAAATTAATGTTATGAAAGCTTTTATTCTAAGAACAGCGTCATTTTTCTTATCTTTAACCTCGGATAGTCTGGTTTAAAACCTAGTTTTCTGTCATTGACTCTAAGTCCACAACTGTCTGACTTAAAAGTTCCATTTGTGTGATCTTTATAATTGAAAAAATTATTACTTCATTTAAAATCGTTTTTAAGTGAATGGTGAATGGTAAAACGCTTTAAACAACAATGTATAACCAAGGGAAGACTTAAAAGCTGTTAAAATGTTGATAAATTATTGGTTGTTACTATAAAGTTTACAGTACAGCCATATGTCTTAAATATAATTCAAAAACTCTCAGCAATTTTAATTTAACTGATATAAAACCTTACTTGTAATTAAGCAACGTTATGTCCATTTAAAATAGTAACTTAATCAATATGTAATCATGGGATGTGAAATGATTTAAATACTAATTTTGGCGGATTTTTATGAGTTTTTTTTTTAAGATTTACCCTACAAGAGTCCAAATAGGGTTTCTTGTTATGTTTGTTGAGATTAGGCGATATGGCTTAAAATATAATAATAATAATGACTTTATTTTTATTTTTTTAATATTGAAAATATTTTTTTAAGTTTTGGTAATTTTTAAATAGTAGTAGTTAATAACACTATCATGAACACTTATAGCTTTATTCACAACCATTTAACATTACTAAAACCTCTCGAAACAGTAGTTTTTCTAACATTAAATTCGTATGATAATATATTACATGATACACCTCATTATCAATAAATGACGTAAGACACAGTTCGTAATTTAAAAAAATTCACTACCATGTCTGCCCTGCTGTACTAATTGATCTTCTTTGTAAACGTATTTAGGAAGGCTTTCATGTTTGTCAAAAAGGAGCAACCATAATTAAACTCTTTCATTGTTATAATAATCCAAACATACCAACAAAAATTTTAATTTTGTATTCGAGTTAGTAGCAACAATAATAATGCATTTGCAAGCTTAGTTTGCCATATAGTACAAGTGAATAAACAATTGCAAATGTAACACATTATTATTACATGACAATTGATACGATAATAAAATATCCGTTCAAAAATACGCTATACTGTTAATGTGCTGTACGACATGAACGAACTGCAGATAATCATAAAGTATTGAATGGTCTAGTGCACATTCAATGCGCTTGCAGCTAGTTATATAACTGGAGTTTCTATTGCAGCAAAACGTATATAACTAGCAATGAGGGAAACATTAGATCACGAATTACTTTCATTTAAAAGTACCTGCTTAAGAAATAAATATTTTCCAAATATTCTATTCTGTTTTTTGCTCCGTATTTTTATTAAACCCCCTGCAATTTCCGTAACAGTAACAAAAACTGTGCAACTTTAATTATTTCTACATAATAATGTTTGACTTATTATTCAGTAATACAATTAAAAAAATAGTATCATAATAATTATAACGTCAAATAAATACTAGCCCTATAGTAATAACATTATTAGGTGTTAATATTCATTTACTGATCTCTAAAATTTCTTTTTCAAACATCATATATTTTAGAAATTAGTTGTCAAGGTTTCACTTTATATTAATAAGAAATTAAAAATTTACTTTTATTTTTACATTACGTACTTTATGTAAGTATTTGACGCCTCTCTGAACAGATGAGAAATCACCGTTTTATTACATTTTATGTTTTATGTCAATATTTGGTGTAAGACCTTGATAGGCTCAATCTTTAAAATACATATTGCAATGGAGGCACCCAGCACACAATTATAGTTATGTGCATATAAAATGTGTAAGTAATAAATTTGTAAAATTTTCCATACAAAATATTATGTATAAGTGATTTGCATAGAAACAAGTTAAGACCATGGGCATCCGACCCTTAACTATTAGTTTTTCTGTTCAAACAATTTGCGTTCTCGATGTTTGAAAAAATACATATACATTATTTGTATTCTATCACAATAAAATTTTAAATTAGTTAATTATAGTAAAAAATGTATAGTGCTCAAAATAATTATCTAACATACATTATTTTGATGAATATAATTTTGTATATTGAACTAATGTTTACTATACATCTTTTATGAATAAATGTATTTCGTAACTATTATTCTAGCATAATTAAATTTATTATATTTTAAAATTTATAATAATAACTCATTTTAAAGGCAAAATGCTTCATTTAATCATTAGTGATATAACTTAATAACATACATTAAACTGAGTACTACTTTGAGGCAAATGATAAAACAGGGATTTCTCGGAAATGTAACCATTAAAATGTTTTGATCGTTAATTAGTACACGTGTTGAAAGCAATACTCTTACATGGAAATCAGTAAAGTATTGATTTTACAGATGCCCAATAAATGTCACTATTCAAGGCCGGTGTGCGCACAATATCCCTGCGAGCTTTAATCACTGTACTTTGTAGCGGGCAATTATGTTTAAATGGAACTTTTCTGTTCCAACAACTTTAGTTTTTCAGTAAATATATTGTTTAATGGTTTTTTAAAAGAATTCTTAATTTTATTAAGTAGCCTTGAGAGGAAAGTGTGTAGGTACTGTAATTGCTTCAACCCGTATCAACCTTAATAAAGAGATAAATGAACACTCTGTGGGGAATGTCAATACTATCGTGTCCATAGATTATTACCTTAGACTATTGCGGGCTAAACCATTAATGTACTACTAAATGAATGTAATTAATTATTAATGTTCTACTTTAAATTTCTTTCCATTTGGAAAATTAACAGCATGTATATACATTAATTTGTTTCAGAAATGTTTACAATCTTCTGTCTACAACTACGCAGTATATGACGAACTAATGTACTAATTATTTGTCTTTAGTTTCTAACAGACCTAAATATAACGTTTTAGATTATGCAATGGAACTATTGATTGTAGTGTTTTGAGTGTAAAGGTTATTTTTAATAAAAAAATATATTTTAAAATTTTCCATGACATATTTTTGATACCAAACTGTTGCTAGCTACCCAATACCAATATACTGCTAGTTAAGCAGTAACATATTATCAGAAGACTGAATGTCTTATTGTTACAATAGGTAAACACTAGTAAAAAAGATTTTAAAACTAAATAAAAGGAAAATAATTTAGAGATGAACATAACATAACGGTGTGCAATATGCGAGTTTTAATAAATTTCAATTTGGAAAAAAAGTATTTTACGAAATAAATTATTAATCTTTAATTAAAAACCTCTAAGAAGTTACCTTTGTATTTTGAGTACTTTCATATTTTGACGTAAATATTTCCCGATAGAAACGAAGTTAGGGCATCATATAGTATCGAGGTAGAGAGACAAATAGCATATAGTTTTAACGATAATTATTACAAACTATCGAAAATTACGTAATGCCGGAGGACATCTCTAAACGTATGACTAATAGACCATTCCGTTTCGTGGACAAAAACAGACCTTCACAGACCTTCCCATAAGTATATACTATACATTAATCAATTAATAATAGTAACCACTTTTGACGCTACATTTAAACGTGACAGAAGCAACCGCCCAATATAACACATTTCTCAAGAACAAGGAATGTTGTAAGATTGTGCATATTTTAACCTCATGATATAATGGTATAAATTGTATAATTAATCTTATGATACAACTTAATTTATATTTAGAGTACGAAAATAATTTATAATCAGTTACTTTTGGATTAAAATCATTAAATTTGACTTCAAATTTACTCATCAAAGTATGGAAACACAACAAACGAAGTAAGACAATTAATAAAATTACATCTACAGAAAACTCACAATGTTATGGAATTTCAATCTTTCTGTCCTTTTACATATTTTTCTAATACTTTTTTTAATATGGAATGTAATCAGGGCAGAACGATTTCAAGTATCAAATTGAATTAGAAATCAAGTTATAAATTGAAGACAAAAATGATAAGATCGTATAATAATTAATCAAACCCCTCCACCAAAAAACTTTAGGAAGTTCTTTTAGAAAAAGAAACAACGTAAGTTTATAAATGTTTCAGTTCTATTAGGAAGTAACATTTTTAATGAGGCAGATTTAATGTCTGATAATCTATTAAAATTATTAAAAGTATCTCTCCACCTGGCAGAAATAAAGTGGTTAGGTGACACAGACGACCTTTTTCTTTAATGATGACAGAAGTGTAGTTGTTACCTTTACAGTCCAGGTCGTGGTGTTTTTACTGCTCTTGAATATTTAAGGAAATTGCCTATTCCAGTTTATAAAGTTGGACTGTTATCCTTATATTTACATTAAACTACCCTTCCTTACCTTTTATATTAACCATAAAAATAAAATATTATTTATTATAATCAATGACATGTATATTAATATTTGTTATTTGTATTAAATTGTTAGAGTGAGATTAAATCTGGTTTATTTGGGTTTCACGTGGAGTAAAACAACGTAGGACAAGCTTTGTTAAGCATCAAATAACAGACTTTGATGAGACTGCATGCAAAGTTTCAAGTCTATTGGTAATATGTTTACAATTTCAAATATTATGTCACTGGATTCTATTCATTTATTTAATATTTATTCACTTGTTTTACCATTATTGCCATTGCAGCACCTGATACATTTAGTTTTAGAAATGTAATACATAAATAATCAATGAAGAAAATGTATCCAAACATAGTTTAGATTATACGTAGAATAATTAAGGTAAATTAAAATAGTAGTTCTCAAGGTAGAATGTGTGATGAGTTAATGATACAGAAAGACAGTGGTTTGTCTGCAAGTCGACTGTGATGACTGATACGGGAAGAAGAAATAATAGTTAATTTCTTCAACCTTATGTTTAGGTGGTTGGATACGAATCAGAGGTTTCGTTTGTGAGGTAATTTGGGGGGGGGGGGGGTTAGTACTTAAAGTTCTAACTTGCGAACCTTGCAGTATTTACAGTTTTTGGTGTATTATTTAGTGATTCATATTATATGAAGTGTCCAAAACACCATTTTGCGTGGAATTTCGTGGTAGTACTACATTAATGTGTAGTACAATAATTAATTAAAGTACTACATTATTTTAATGCGATTGGTCAACTTAAAATTTATTATAAATTATTAAGGGAAGTTTGAAAGACATAACCAATTCAAGAAACATTTTGTTCAAGTAAAGTTCTCAATGTATATATTAGTCAAAGTTATTATAACTAATATTATGGAAGGAATGTAGTATAAGAACCGTTCTAACTTTGAATCTGTGCCAACTGTAACAGGAACACCCTGGAACACGATGGACGAACAAGTTTTCATGGAAGTTTTAATTTAAAGTTTATTTAGTTACATTTATAAGAGAGAATGAGCTGATTTGTTTTAAATTATATTTAGAAAAGTGTATTTTATTAAAATCTAATAAGAAAGTAAATTTTAGTAAATTTTTTTATTCAAGAAATATTTTATTTTGACTTATCTCATAAAGTCCTATCTTAGGAAAGCGTAAGCAACAAGTCGTCCTATAACCAATTCTTCATTAAATCTAATTAATTTATCTTTTCCATCAGGAATAATTTATTAAATATCAATTTTACAATCGCGGTTTGTATTAATTTGATTTGATAAACAATTTTATAGTAATTAGGTTTAAAGTAATTTGAGAAAAGATTTTACTGGCTATCTTTACCAACAGCGAACATTAACACTCTCAGTCTCATGTGAAGATTCACAGTAAAGATATCTATATTGTTATAAAATAACATAGACTTATGGGACTGTAATTGTTAAATATTTTTAACACAAGAATCAAGAAGTGGAGATAAACTATATGATAAATTTATATAAAGAAAACTTGGATTGAAGACTAAGATGAAATTTATAGCATAATCTCTTGTAATAGCTATTATAGCTGTCTGGATTAACTATGCATAAATATGCACTAACTCTCAGCCAAAACCCACGGAGACACAAAGGAGTGACACAAAGCCGATGTTGCTTATATAAAACAGTTAATAGTGTTAAAAATCTTGTTATTATTATCAGATTCTGTAAAGTATTATAAAAAAGTCTTTTGTCCAGCTGATTCTGTACTTCACCAGTACACGACCGAGTAAAGACCGAGTCTTCCGCAAATCCTTAAAAACTTTTACAGTCCATTAGACACCGAAGAAGACTTAAAGCTGAACAACTTTCCAGGAATATCTTGGATCGGTGCACGCTTTCTCAGTGTTCTGGTTTGCGGTATGATCATCTACACGAACCATCTCACCATCTCATTTCTTTTTTAATAACAATCTGAAATATTGATTTGACGTTTTAAAATTCACTTAACGGAATTCTATAAATATCTGAAGGTGTGTTGCAGCTTGTACCGAATGGAAAAAACACATAGGGTTGGATACTGTTGAGTAATGAATACTCGATTTTCAAAGTTTGTTTATATATTCTTTACCGTTAATTGGTTAATTAAATTTTATATAATGTTAATTTCACAACCTAGTAAGCCAGTATAATTTAATATTATTTTTATCCAATGTTCCGGAACTAAATCTTTGGGCGGAGTAACTACTTAATTGGCATGAATATTTTCTTCTAACCCTTTGTAGCAGCCCAACTATGTGACCGAGCAGACCTCGCGCGCTTTGTCCGTAAGAAAAATTTATCTTTTCGTATTATTAAATTAGCCCTTTGATTCCAAACGTATAAAAAATGAATATAACGTAAAGTAATGTTGTAAATAGTAAAGTAACGTACCATTGAAGATCTTTTATTTGCCTGATTGAGATATATAAAAGTTGTGGCGTCGTCCTTATGGCCACGTTGTTATAATAAGTAATTTGTATCATTAAATGGCTAATCCCGTCGCGAATTTGTTTTAGTCGAGTTTACATGTTCCACGTGTCTCACGGCTCACAGGTCACATATTATTTGAGTATATGGCTACCAGTTTCATAACTTCTACTCATCTTCAAGTAACCACCGATTAGAAATAACCCTTCTTAGACTAAAGCGCCATTGTCTCGAGCCAAGAGGCCGACACCCGGGTTGTGAGTAAAATCATTGCGAAGGGAAGTAAAATCTTAATGTCTTATAAAGTAAAACGTCGTAGGCATAATTTCAGAGAACATTGGATATTTTGGCCCACCTAGAAAATATACTTTTTTAGTTCTTGTATTTTAAATGGCAGCAACGTGGCAAGGCATATATTTAATTTACCATCCAAAAGTGGTGCTTGTAAGTTTCACAAATTAAAATGTACATATAAGTAAACTTTACAATTCGAGTATTTATTACTTCAACCTCAGATGTCACCACCCCCATGGTTTATCGTCAAACTGTACAGTTAAACATAAAATAATGTACTGTAACGTTGATGCCAAATAGAGAGATACTGGACTAGATGATATAATGGGGGTGGGCCTAATGGCTCCAATGTTCTATGGGAATTTTACATACGAACTTATTAATTATTATTAAAACTTTAAAATTGATTTCTCTTCACGTTTATGTCGACTCAAAAGCGCGGGAATCAGCATCATAACTCGACTTTGCAGCTGTAGTCGGAAAAAGTGAAAATAAGTAAACTAGAATTCTAAAAATCAAAGTTGAAATATGAGACTAGAAGTTGAAATCAGTAACTCGGTTGAACTCGCGTAAAACAAAATCGCGACGGTATTAGCCATTTCTCAAGACAACTTAAGATCCATGACAATGTGGTCTCGTCAGAAGGACATCACTACTACTTAATCTGTGTTAATCTGCCAAATAAAACATCAACCAAGGTAAATTACTTTGGTATTTACAACTTAACTTTATATTACATTCTAAATTAGATGTCTCGTATGAAAGGGCTCATTTATAATACGAAAACATAAATTTAATTAGGGATAAAGCGCGCGAGATCTTTCTCGGCTGGAGGAACGGCAGCTATAATCGATGAAAAAAGTTCACGAGAGAAAAAATTAATACTCATTCTAATTAGGTTATTAATCTGCCAAGAATTTAATTCCAAGAACATCGGATTTAAGCAGTAACGATTAACAGTATTGCGAAAATATGTAATATATAAAATGCAACTAATTAACGGTACGGTTAGTTTACTTATATGTTGTAATTTAAAAGTTCATTACGCTTATAAATATCCTGGGCATTAGTTCATCATTCTGAGAAAGAGAGAACTTGCTTAAGTGGCCTATAGTAGAGATTGATCTGATATGGCTTTCAATTTTAAACATGCATGTTACATCGAGTTCTAACACGAGTGATTTATATGGGAATAAAGTAGTAACTTTGCAGAACTGCATAAAGTGAGTCAAACACTCACAATATGCACCTAACTTACCCTATGAATTATGCCTACAGACCGTCTCTACGATACATTAACGAGTAAATAATATTCATTCGTGACATCATAAGATATCTTTCGTTCTTATAAACGTAAAAACTTGGAATTGCCATTCTTACCTTACAAATGTTACAAGATACAATACCGTGCTTTAAAAATGCAAACATTGTTATACCAATTAAATGAAGCACATTATATTGCTATTATTGTTGTATTCAGGAGCAACCTCTCCAAAGCCTGTTACGCTTGAGGTGTACTCTTACCGTCTTTATTCTATACGTATCTTGAGATGTATTATTAACATTAATCCAATATCAAAATTGTTTTTTACGCATATGTTCAATCGATCCTTCTTCAGTATGGAATCATTGCGTGGGGGATAGGGGCATTCTAATACAGTAATAAAACCGGTTACAAATTACTCAAAAGTCTATTATGAAAGCTGGTCTCAAAAAACCAAGGAGGTTCCCATCAGAAAATTTGTTTCGTTTATTTATGATTCTTGATATTAGACAACTATTCCTAAAAGTTTTGATTTTGTACGGTTTCAAAACATAAATTTTCATTTATTAGAGAAAGTGGAACATGCATACAACACAAGGCATAGATTGAATATTGGTATCGCCACAGCACGTTATACTAAGTCTATAAATAAAATAAATTCTTTCTACGTTCTACACATAATCTACCAAAATTTACCATTGGAACTGAGAGAAAATTGGAACATTAAAGTCGAAGCGTACAAAAAAGAAGTTAATGAACTGGTTAATTGCATTGGGGAGGGAGTGGTGCAAACGCTATACTCACTTCTATCTACTCTGAGTGATCTGTTCGTGCCGAGTGATAATTACTGCGATGATATTTATATATAGTTTGTGAATACCTTGGTGACGGACATGTGCGAGCATTCTTAATTATCTGTGTGTGTGTGTGTGTGTGCGCGCGCGCGCGCGCGCGCTGTGTGTGTGTGCGCGCGCGCGCGTGGGTGTGTGTGCGCGTGTGTGTGCGTCGTGTGTGTCGACAACAATAAAAATGATTCGTTTCTGTTTATCTATTTTGTTTTTCTTTTCTTTTCCTTTTTTATAGGTCTTAAAATAAGGTTTTTCTTGGGCACTCTTTAAGCATATCCCGTGTTTGTCTTCATAATACTACTAGAATTTGTTTGCATCTTTGTCATGTCGTTCCATTATCATAACTGATTAAATTATTACTTTTTACACTGCTTGAATTTAGTTAATATGCATCCAAACAGAGTATGTTTTACTATTTAGTTATCTTTAGTTATCTTTAAATCATACAATTGTAATTTTGTTCTAATATTTACATTATATATTAGTATTATTGTGATTGCAAACTCGAGTGAAGATGGAACTCGGTTCTCACACACAGGCCTTTGCCCATGTGGGTACCTTCTCTTGTATATTATTATCACATATTTGTATTATATGTAATAAATGAGATAAATAAATGAAATGAAATGAAATGAAATACATCACTCTCCCAGTTAGTAACATTCAGTGATGTTGGCGTATACTCAGCTCCTGCGTGTGTGTGTGTGTGTGTGTGTGTGTGTGTGTGTGTGTGTGTGTGTGTGTGTGTGTGTGTGTGTGTTGGTCCTTTCGTCCTGGGTATTTAATATAAACTGCAGAGTATT
The DNA here is from genome assembly GCF_021130785.1 of Homalodisca vitripennis. NCBI lineage: Eukaryota > Metazoa > Arthropoda > Insecta > Hemiptera > Cicadellidae > Homalodisca > Homalodisca vitripennis. The sequence goes on from NC_060213.1 coordinate 2,492,892, forward strand.
CAGAACGTCTATTCGCTTTGTAGCCAAACTGCTGAATAGAGGGAGGGTGAAGCTGACTATCCTGTCTTGCCCTTCTGCAGGCTTGATATTATTGAATGTTACACTCCTAGCTATAATATTTGAACTGATAATGTTAAATAAAATTTTTTAAATATATTTTTGCTGTGATATAGCTATATATTGTAATTTTCGTGTTAATTTAATCATAAGTGAACCTATGTATACAAAATTATTTTACTAAGTTATGCTGGTTCAGGAATGTAGTTTATAAATTTAAAGCACTCCAATAAATATACTTTTTATTTCTGTGAGGCCTTTCTCTTTTAAATACTACATCATTAGACCGAAATAAGTGATTAAAAGTAGTTAGATGTCATTAAAAATACAAGGAGATAATATTCTCTCACGGGAAAGTATGTTTACGTATATATAAAACTTAGTTAATACTTAATTAAATAAAATAAAGTACCGGTGAATTTTGAAAATAATGAACCTTAGCCTTTTTTAATTCACTATTAATTTATTTGATGTAAGTAAATATCAACTTTATATTTTGTATATACATGGACATACTTTCCTGTGATAGAATATTATCTCGTATTTTTAATAAAATGTGTTTTTAGTTCAGTAAAAAATTGGTTATATTATTGTAATAGGTTACTATGTGGGTCTGATGATGTGGGCCTTAAGCACGAAAGGCCTCATAGACATAAAAAGTATATTACTCAAGTGATTCTTTTTAAATTTATAAATAATTCTAATAAAAAACTTGGCTTACAGAATGTATTACGTTTGTGTTATGCAAAGCAATTCATATGCTACTTTTAGTTATTTTTTATTTTTACATACTTTCATGCCCAATTTTGAGTTAAATCAGAGTTTTTATTATAAATACCCTATTATTATTTACATAAATATACTCGCACAGACTGTTGCAAGTACAACTACGTTTTATTCCATTTTAGAATTTTCATCAAAAACATTTTGCATCTCTTACTAAATATAAATTATATCAGTGGAATAGAATTTAATAGCTAACAGTAAAATATCTAATTCATTAAATAAAGTTTTCCCTAGTAAACGTAAGTGAAACAGGTTTTCTAACATTACTATCTTTCAGTTAAATAAATAACAGTAACATTTCATTGCTCAAGATCTGAAACTTGTAAAATGTTTAGGTAGATAATTAACACATAGGCTACAAATTTTGTCAAAGTAGACAAATAATAGCAATGCGTTTAAAACACGCAAACAGTACACAAGTTTGAGGCAACTTCAAGAAACACTATTTTTCTAAAACGTAATTATAAAAGTTATTAGATGGCTCCTAATAATCTAGGAGCCGATAGGCAACACGCATTGTAAATCTCACGATCTGGATTTACTTTAAATCGCTGAATGCTCCAATTCTAAGAAATATTATGACCGCTAGTACCGTTAGGTTGAAATTATAGGGTGTCATGAAGGGTTTAAAATATAAAATAATCATTTTAAATTTTAATAAATCATTTTAATAGTCGAAACCCTTATAAATGTTCAGACATATAAACAGTGGTTTTCACCATCGTAAGACAAACAGAGAAAGATACTTAAATTAGAATAAATGTATAAAAAGTATAGTGAAATCTTTTTCAGTTTAAGCTTTTTATTTCCTTCTTAGGGTAATGTCTCTTTCAATTACAAGAAAACCCATATTTACAATACAATTTGCCTCATGGTTCTGTATTATTATACCCTGTATACAATAATGAACTGTATTATTATACCCTGAACTAAGGGAACATGTTACAACCTGTCAAAAAATTGCTGATAACTGTTCAATAGGTAATATCAAATATTGGCGTGCCAGAAAGAAGAGAGCGGCAAACCAGGGCACTAAGTTGGTCCATTTTATCATTGGATCAATCCAAACATATTTTTCACCTATGTATTGCTTCACGTTAATTTTATTTAAACCTTATATAGCCGAGGGTTTAGTTTTTGCTTTTAGTATTTAAAACGAAGTGGGCTGAATTTAAGTAACGTTTGTCTCACTGAACAAGATACACAAATGTTTTACGGCAATAAGCGAAAAATGCATTATGTTAGATGTACGGTAGTGTGCTCTTGATTCAAAACAAGATTTGAGTAAATATAAATGTTCTGTTAATCTGGAGCATTAAAGCGAATTCAAATTAATAAATAACACAAACAGTTATTAAATAACTATTACAGTGCCATAGAAAACGATTCAATTATTAATTTTCAACAGTTTACACTACAGTAAAGTAGTACTCAACATTTGGTGTAATTTACTAAATATTATATAAAATTAATAATGATGTTTTCCATCAGCAAAATATGAAACCACTGCTATAAAGGAAAAACACAACAAATTTCAATTATTTGTTTTTCAAATTCTATCGAGAACTAATAAAGTACTGTGCTTTTTGAAATACCAATGGGCACTGAAGGACTTCTGAACTCAAATAGTTTGTCTGCAAAGTTGGTACATACATTTTTTTAACCATCAAACTTTTTTCAAAAAATATTTTGAACAACAGCTTTCGCGAGACATTTATTTGAATTTATATTTTATTCTATTTTAGGGGTTTACAATAAAATTATTTGAATTTTTGTCATTATAACTACCGATGCAAAAGCTGCTTCTTGAAGTTGTTGTAACAACCGATTGAACTTAAATAGCTTTACATGAAATAGTTTTCATTAAAGATTAAGTAAGTAAATTTCCTTGTTTGCGTTTGCCAAACTTAAATGAATAAACACACGCGCGCGCGCGCGGGTAATGAAAATAAATTTACTCTTATATTGGTTATCTCCCATAAAGAAATTATGTGCTCCCTGAAATTATAGCTTTGACCCACATTTCCTTTAAGAAATCTTTATACAAATAAATAACACATCTAAATGCCACAGTTCAATCGCAAAAGGTACTTGCACCGCCGGGACTCGAACCCGGATCTCTCACTTGTCGGGCTTTATATTATGTTAATTTTTGTGCTTCACCAGTTACATTATTAAGTTTTAAAACAAATTATAAACATACAAACTACTTTTACAAATGTTTACTTGTTTCTAAAAATAAATGACTAAGCACATTGTAGGTGTTATCAGTAAAATAAACTCTTGTTTTTTTCCTGCAATTTGCAAAGCTTGTTACGCGAGGGGATGGAAAATTCCATTAAAGTCTTTTTTATCTGATTATCGATCGATAGCTCGAGAATGAACTGTCCTATAGACTATATTTCCGCAAAAAGCTTCAATTCAATATTTGCAACGTAGTGTTCATTGTGGCGCATGTCACTCCATAGAAACCCTTACTTACACTACTATATCTTAAGGGGAGCATGTACCTTTTTGGCACCAAAATATCGATTTTTTTGAAACATAATCATAAAAAATACTAAGTTTTATGCCCTTTTCAAAAATATATAACACTCTAATATCTGAGAGGTTTAGAAATATGTGTAAAATGTGTTTTAAGAAATGTATGCACGCTTTTTTCAGCTGACAACATGGCGCGCTATGGATTGTTAGTGTCAGAATGTATTATATACATATTACTTGCTCCAATTGTATGATTATTAAGTTTTTCCCCTTTAGGTTGGTAGCACTGCTTTGCTTTAGATGCATTTGAAGGATGTAAGTCATCTGTAACTTACCTAACCTACACTATTGATATTATTGTTATTGTTTATGTTTACTAACAGTGTTTTTCAGTGTAATTCTATTTTGTGTGGTGCCAGTGGATCAAAACTTTGGACTCTTAGTGTGTATTTATTATATAAATAAGTGATATTATTGTGTATTAGCCATGCCTAGAGTGAAAAGGTTCAATAAACAGTCTTACAGAGGTAACCAATTTTCGTAAAAATTCAAGTGAACTAGGACTAAGTGCTTCTCCAGGTACAAGTGAATCTAATAGGCCTAGGCCTAAACAATCATCTAGTTCTAAGAAGATTAATGATTCAAAGTTGCCTAAATTTAGTGATTATGACATAAACAATGTAAATATTATAATAGATTTACAACAGATATCTGGCCTAATAAAATCTTTCACTGCATCTAAATATTGTAGTAGTTCCGACTGCATTGACATAAGCCTAGATGAAGACTTCAAGTGTGGAATAGTACATCGTGTAAATATTTGTTGCAATGTATGTAAACATACTGACTCAGTAATAAGCTCCAAATGTGTTAGAAATATGTATGAGTTGAATCTAAGATATGTTTATGCTCTACGTTCAATCGGCAAAGGCCTAGATTCTGGTAGGGTATTTTCTGCTGTGATGAATATCGCTCCACCAAACAGCCGAATTGAAAAATATAATAAAAAAACTGCTTACTGCTGTAACAGAGGTAAGTGAATGTTCACTTAGGACAGGCAGCTGATGAAGTTCGTAGCCTAAATGATGATTGTCGTGATATATAGCAGCCGCTTTTGACGGTACCTGGCAGAAGCGAGGCTTCACCTCTGTGAACGGCGTAATGACAGCAACATCCTTCGATACAGGAAAGGTTATGGACTTTGAGTGTTTCAGCAAATATTGTAATAAATGTGTCAGAAAACCTCTAAGCCATGACAAAACCCTATTGAAACAGCAAAAAAATTCTGGTACTTGTTTGGCAAATTTTTCAGGTACAAGTGGTGGAATGGAGGTGGCGGGAGCTCTGACTCTTTGTCGCCGCTCTGAGGCTAAACTCAATGTGCGATACACAAAATACCTTGGAGATGGGGACTCTAAGGGGTTTACTCATGTTGTGGCAAACAATCCCTATGGTGATGATGTTTTGTTAGAAAAACTTGAATGTGTAGGCCATATTCAGAAGCGACTAGGAACAAGACTGCGGCGATTGAAGAGGGATAAAAAAGGAATCAATTTCAAGGATGGTAAAGGACTTGGAGGACAAGGTAGGTTGACTGATGTAGAGATAGATCACTTACAACGTTTTTATGGGATGGCAAAAAGGAATAATTTTGGAAGATGTTGAAAAAAATGAAGAGAGCAATATGGGCTACGTTCTATCACAAATTATCGACTGACGCAAAACCTCAGGACGAACTATGCCCGCCTGGGATTGAGTCTTGGGTGCAAATACAAACAAGCATCAGGCAAATAATAAGCTAGATGATTTCAAACATACAAACTCATTGCCTGAATCTATTATGGAAGAAATAAAACCAATCTATAAGGATTTATCAGCCCCAGCCCTACTAAAAGAGGTGTCTGCACGGTAAAACACAGAACCCTAATGAAAGCATCAATAGCGTAATTTGGAATAGGCTACCCAAGACCACATTTGTTGGCATTCAGGACATTAAAATTAGGGGTTTGTGATGCAGTTCCTTAGTTTTAATGAAGGAGCAATGGCTAAAGTGAATGTTTTTGGAACGATTATGCAATCCAACCAGGACGCTTTATGGTTGAAGGCCTTCAACAAATCGATTCCAATAGGGTTAAAAAAGCTGACAAAGAAGTCCAAGAAGAAAATAAAAAGAAGAGGATAAAAAGAAGGATAGGAAAAAAGAGTAAAAATGAAGAAGATGATTACTGTCCAGGTGGATTTTAAAGTGATTATGTGTTTTGAAGTGTAACTAAAACTTTAAAGCTGTTTTAACCGAAAGTACCGTTTTGTGACATTTCGGAACACGTTTGTGAAACAATTATTAGACTTACAGACTTCAAATTTTACACACTTATTGCAGACTAGTTGGTGAGTAGATTCATGCTTTTTTATCAATATATATTATGTTTTTATAATTTTAAAAAATATTGTATTTACATAATTAAAAAATAAAAATTTTTTGTTAAATTGCTACCACGATAAGTTTTTTGTTTATTGAGATATTTAAAAAAAGGCATGAAAATATAAAGCTGTTAATTTAGAACAAAAACCCTAAAGTTTAAAGTCAATATGTCTAATAGTTTAGGAGATAATGGTACCGACATGTTGCAGTGTACTCCCATTTAAATAACATGGGACCCGAAAAAGGTACATGCTCCCCTTAAATAGAACGTCATATCCAATTGAGATAAATTAGTAAAGAAATTGATATAAGATGAATTTTAGAGTTTTGAGAGTATTTTCGTTACATAAAAGTTTAAATCCACCACTAATGATATAACATTTACAAGCCGTAGCTTTGTACTTGAATTCAGACCGTTAATCACTTAATTTTACATAAAAGGTTTTATCCTTGCATGTGGTCAAAATTAATTTCAATTCTCTTATTCCTTAATTCTTGATACAGGAGAACATCTTCCGGCGTTATCTGTTTTTCTCTCCTTTCACATAGGCAACTTTGTGCTGTTTTCTTCTGGACAATGTGCATCTAAATCATCATGTTTCTATCGTGAGTAGGCCTAATTATCCATTAAAGCATCTCCTTTACATGATCTAATGTATTGGATCTTTGATACCGTAAAACTGTCTCCTGTAACAGAATCACAATCACTATCCTATAGCCTGTAACTTAGTACGAATTCTCTTTAGATTATTATTATTACTACAGATATCTCACCACAAATGAAGAACCATGATTATATCTCCCATTAATCGATACAATGAATCCAGTTATGCCATTTGCTACGATCGCTTCTGGGCAATTGCCTCATTGATTCATTGGCACCTGGGCTTGTCATCCCATTGTTATCTGAGGCTAATGCCCCATTAGTATCTGAGACGATGCGCTCATTGATCTTTGAGTCAATCACTCCAGACCACTGGATACCAATCTGAACTTGTAGTATTTATTAATCGATCTTTTAGGAACTCTTTATACTGAATCGTACCCAAGTGCATAAATGCATCTACTCGTAATTTTAAGCTTAAAATGTTGCGAATAACTACCATACGAAATAATTACAAAACTTCAAGACTGTTATTGTTATTTTTCCGATTATTCACTAAAATAGTCAGTCGGAAATAAATAATATAAGCCCTAGAGTAATAGATAAATTATAATAAATATACGAGTACTTTTGTATGCGATAAAAAAATACATTAAAACAGCGCAGAACTGAAATGACTATGATAGAGACGACAGCACCTTGGTTATCCAAAAGACGGACGTCTGCACTGAAGAAGTCTTGAAGTGATCTTTGCTTGGTTGAGCTGCGTCTAATAACGGAAAAGCTCTCTCTGATGTAGGATAAGAGTGTAATATTCATGGACTTTTGCTAGTGTTTGAACTTTACAAGTTTAATTGAAGTAATCTCTAACACAATGTATATGATTAAATCTCAAAACCAAGTTAAATGTTACATACTGTTGCTTTGTCTACCAAGACGTTCGTTTATGCTGCCTTACTGTTAAGACAGATAAGAATTATTTATTGTTAGGATTTTTAGATTATCATGAAAAGTGAAACATAATAACGCATTTAAAATCTGTATTAATACAGTTGTGGAATTTTAAAACAGCCACAAGTTTAGTACCTTTTCATGAATTAAAGTATGATTTACATATTATATATGAAAGTAAAATTTTAAAATGAGATGCAGCAAATCAACACACTTTTAAGTAAAAAAAAATTATGCAAATGTTATGACATAAATGCTGGTTTTATTAAAGACATCTCTAATTAAAAGTACCAACTTCGCCCAAGATATTGCAATTAAATGTTACAGGAAGAGTCTAAGAACAACGTCACGACGTCATTCTTTTTGTCTGTAATCTCGGATAGTCTTGGGTTAAAACTGACTAAAAGCTATAGTGCCACAACTGTCTATCTTAAAAGTTCCTTACTTTTAATCACTAAAATAGAACAGGCATTTTAGGTAGCCTATTTATAATAGTTGTTCAACAATTAAGAATGGTATTCACTTTATTGAAAATTATTTTTACATCAACGCGGAGAAGTATTTGAAACTTCACATCCAGCATTGAGACAATAATTGAAGAAATCTCTGACAGGAATCGACGCTCTCTCAACATTATACTTTATGATCTTCCTGAGAATAATGGTAGTCGAGCTGCTTCCCGAATTGAACATGATAATCGTCTTGTTTCCTTGTTAGTTGGCAGCTTCTGCACATCTTACCAGGATGTTACTTTCAAATCCATCCGAATCGGTAAACCTGCCGTGGGGAAATCTAGGCCTCTCAAAGTCATTTTTACCGAGCCTAATGTGGTCTTTGCTTTTTCTAAGAACTTTGATAAAAGTATTCTGAATAATCTTGACCCACTACTGAGTAAAGTGAGTTTTTCACGCGACCGTACTGCTGCTGAAAGAACGAATCTCTCTGAACTGAGATCTTTGCTTAAGGAGAGAACTGATAAGGGTGAGACTGATCTCACCATTAAATATGTAAATGGTATCCGCAAGATAGTTAAGCAATATAACAAAAAAAACTGAGCGTTGGGAGTAGCAGTCTTTTGGTTTATTACCAAAATGTTAACGGACTTCGAACGAAACAATGTACTTCGCAAGGCTGTTACTTCCTGTATATATGACATACTTATCCTAACTGAAACCAACTTGTTCTCAGACATTAGTGATCTGGAATTGGGGCTTACTAATTACAATATTTTTCGCAGCGACCGTTCACTTCATACGAGTTTCAAATCTAGTGGTGGTGGTGTCCTCATTGCTACCAAGGAACACTTGCATGTGAATGTTATTATTACCTCTGTTGTAGACATTGAATCTGTTTTTCTTCGTGTTGGGTCCCTTAATCCTGTATTGATTGGGACCCAGGATTGATATTAATCCTATATCCCTCCCCAGCAAAACTCCGTAGTCTATAGTAAATTCTGTGATGCTGTTGATGAAGTGATGTCAGTTTGTTCTAATCCCCATTCTATACTCTTCGCCGGTGACTTTAACTTACCGGATGTGAATTGGACTGCTCCTGATCTTGTTGCTGTTGGTGGGAGTTCGAAGTGCCTTATTGACATGGCACTCGCTTTTCAGCTGTCACAGGTTTACACTATCAAGAATGGGCGTGGAGTTATTCTGGACTTGCTCTTAGTTCCAACCATTCACTAATTGTATCTCCCGCTCTCGATTCTATATTACCACAGGAATCTGCCCATCCTGCTTTATCCTGTGAAATCCCGATAGTCAAGATATCGTCTAAACATATGGGTTCAATTCGAGACTTTCGACGCTGCAACATTGAGAAGATCTTCAATGAACTTTACCATGCATTGGGTCCTGTTTCCTTCCATTTTCCGGATGTCATTGAGTCTTTCAACAACTTTGTCAATACCATTCATGGAATCGTAGTAAGGAATACACCTTTAAAGAAAACCGGTAAATCAAGATTCCCTTGCTGGTTCTCACCGGAGTTGAAGGACTTAGTAATTGGAAAGAAAATTTGTCACAAAAGGTTCAAATCTACTTCCAGCCCTAATGACTACATCGAATTTAGTCGTCTTAGAGATCTTTGCAAAGAGTTAAGCTCTCAGTGTTTCAGTAACTATATCGATTATGTTAATGGTATGATCCCTCTTAACATCAGAGCTTTTTGGAGTTTCGTTGACAGTGTCAAGGGTTCAACGGAATCTGCGGACACCTACTACCTGGATAACAGCTCGGCGTCGTCGCCAGAAGGCATCTGTAACCTTCTCGCCGAGCATTTTTCTTCCGTTTATAACTCGTCTCCAGGTCCCATTCCTCAATACCATTATCTTTCGGAGATTAATATTTCTTCTTGTGTTCTCACTGAGGGTGACGTAGAGCGTAAACTTGCTTCTCTTGACCCTTTCAAGGGAACCGGTCCTGATGAGATACCACCGATGGTTTTGAAGCATTGTAGTGCCCTACTTGCACCTCAACTTACTGTGCTTTTCAATAAACTTCTGGAGCAGGGAATCTTTCCTGATAGCCTGAAGTCCAGTTACGTGGTTCCTATCCACAAATCATCTACGCTGACTAATGTTCGTAACTATCGCCCCATTGTTATTCAGCCTGCCCTGGGCAAGATTTTTGAGTCTCTCGTACTTGATCGCATTAGTTTTGCCTTCAGGAGTACTCTTATTCATGAGCAGCACGGCTTCACACCTGGTAGGTCTACAGTCACCAATCTCGTTCTGTATCAACACTACATTTTATCTTCTTTTCAAAACCACAGTCAAGTCGACAGTGTTTATATCGACTTCTCGAAGGCTTTTGACACGGTCAGTCATGCAAATCTCTTGGCTAAGATGGAGGCTTATGGTGTTTTGGGCAGCCTTCTTCAGTGGTTCCGTTCATATCTTTCAAATCGGTCCATGACTGTCAAATTTTCTGGTGCCACCTCCCGACCTTTTCTTGATACCTCTGGCGTACCACAGGGTTCCCACTTGGGTCCCTTTTTATTCACTTTATTTATCAATGACATCATTGACTGTATCGATGTTGAATGTTTATTGTTTGCTGATGACATAAAAATATTCATATCCGTTTCAACCCTGCAGGATTGCTTAAAACTTCAACGTTACCTTCTTGGATTGGATGATTGGTGTGTGCAGAACAATCTTAAGTTGAACATTGCTAAATGCGCAGTCATCACCTTTCACCGTTCCTCCGTTCCTATACTGTTTGATTACATACTCAATAACTCTGCTCTCATTCGTAAAACTTCTATTAGAGATCTTGGAATCGTAATCTCCCACAGTCTTGGCCCTGAATCCCACACCTCTAAAGCCTCTCGTAATCTGGGATTTCAGAACTTCAAGAAGCGGACTGAGTGTTGCAGCTATGAAGTTTATCTTTACTGCTCTGGTGAGGTCAGTGCTTGAATATGGCAGCGTTGTCTGGTCGCCCTATCAGGTTGGTCATATCCAGCAGCTCCAAAGTGTCCAGGATCGCTTCTTGCGGGTGGTTGGAGTCAAATGTGGATTTGAATGCAGAACTGTGCCATTGGAGGATTTGGGGATTTCCTTGGGTTTGAACTAGCTTGTGAAGCGTAGACAACTTTTAGATGTGGTTTTTCTCCATAAACTAATTAACGGAGACGTGAATTGTCCAGAACTGCTCAGGCGGATCGACTTCCGAGTGCCTCATCAGACTAGGTCCCTTCACACTTTCTGCCGTCGTGTCTACTCAACCAATTATGTACATCACAGCACTATCCCGAGACTTCACAGACTTGGAAACCTCGTCTCCTCCCAGCATGACTTTTTCAGTGATAGTGTTATGCACCTGAAAAAACATTTTCTTTTGTTGTAGACATTGACACCTGGCTCATAGTAATATGTGTATATATTTATTTCTTTCTATTTTTTCCTCTACTCTTTTGTACATGCATACATTTGATTCTTTTTTCCCCTTTTATTGTAATAAATTATTCCTATGTAGTATATGTGTAAGTGCAGATGGATGTATAATTGATTGTATAATTACTGTTAATAGTTATTATTGTTGCTATGCTATTATTGTTATTTTCTATATAGTCTATTTTATATGTTATTGTTATGTTGTAGCAATTTATTTTGGCATTGTTAATAATTTATAATGTGGATCATTTTCATTAGCTTATATTGTTGGATATAAGAATATCTTATTGTTTTTTCCATGTACTAATGGTGTTATCGTAAATAAATAAACAAAATTGTTTAAGAAATTTGATGTTTAAATACGACAAAGTAACAAAATATTGTGTGAAATTTGTACTCCAGGCCGAAAAATAATTCACAACTCTCAGAAATTTTTAATATAAGTGATAAAAAAACGTTATTTTATTTTGTCTATTTGAAAATATCACGATTCAAATAAATAATCTTGAGTTATAAAATAATTGTAATACTAGTTTTGGCGGTGTTTGTGTTTTGTTTTAAGATTTACTGTAATAACAATTTGTCCAGACGGACCTTAAAAGGGGCATATTATTATATTTGTAGGAAAAGGGCAATAGAAAAAAAAATTATATTACTGACGACCCTAATTTCCAATGTACTTCAAATCTTAAAAGCAAACTTGAAAGCTCCAGAAATTTGTAAATTATAACAGTAATATCACGGTTCATAATGACACTAAACTATTATTCACAACCACTTCACATTGCAAAACTCCTTGACTATATTAAATGGCCTTTTAAATAAATTTTCGCAATGATATATCACAATGTTTACTTCATTATTCGTCAGTGACTTATAACGATGTTCATAACAAAAATAAAAGACATCAAATATGCCTGCCCTTGTATTATAAATTTATAAAGTCATTATGTCTTTTAAGGAAACTTTTACGTTAGCTATAAAAATATGAACAATCATAATTAGATTCTCATATTGTTAAAATCATCCAAACTTACAAAAAAACGTTAATTTTGATATTGAATTCAAATCAGACGTAGCATCAATAATAATCCAATTTCAAGGTTTGTTCGCCATTATCTAAATTACTAGGTAAATAAGCAATTGCCTCATGCAATTTATTATTAAATAACAATAAAAATAATATATATATATATATATCAATATGTATTCTCTTCATGTAGAAATAAAAAACCAAATATTGGTAAACTCTGTTTATGAATTTTCGTATGTCAGCATACTTCTTCAGATAACAAATGTGTATAAATATTTACAAAATTAAATAATGAAACTAACTAAATACAAACAGAAAATGAACTGAAATAGAATAATAAACAGGGGAAAAATACCTCACAGCTGATGTTTCATCACAAATACCAAAGAGTAAAAAATTAACGAATGTTTAAACCTAAAGGAAATTTTGACTTTAAAACAAGTTGATGAGCAGTTTCGCTCCTTCTCAAATTAAACCTATTTATATTTTCGTTGGCATTCAATGGAACATTGTTGATGCCTTTTAATTTGTAACAATTTTCAATTTTGTCCTGATTATGTTCTCTGGAATGTACAGCGAGGGGCTTGTCATCTCCATGAACAATACTGTAACGGTGACCTGTCATTCTTATACGAAGAGGGTTAGAGGTTTGGCCAATATATTGTTTATTACAAAAAATTACAATTTAGCTGATATATTATATTACTTGAATTACAATCAATTGTTCCTTTAATTGGATACGTTTTATTCGTTATGTTTACTACTAAAATTTTGACTAGAGGACATAATTTTTGCACGTACCACAACGTGGTTTTTGACAGGGTTTACAACCGTTAAAAATTTTCTCTCGATTTTTGTGTTTAAGATTGGTTTGGACTAGCATATTTTTTAAGATTTGGCGGTTTTCTAAAGATGACCCTAGGTGGTTTTGAAAATATATCTTTAGTTTCCGATGATGACCTGTAGAATATGGAATGCAGTTTTAATTATAGGGTTTATTTTGTTAAGTCCGGGGTAGAATTTGGTAGTAAATTTAGGTTCATTCTAGGGGAAAAGATTTGTTGTGATTGAAATTTTTTGACCTATTAATTTGATTTTTTACAAGTTTGTCGGGATAATTTAAATTTTTTGAATGTGTTTGTTAATTTGTTAATATAATTTGTGAAATCAGACTCTTTGCTACATAAATTCTTTGCTCGAATGGCTAAACTTTTTGGAATACTTTTTTTTACATGTGTAGGATGGCAACTAGTATAATTTAAGTAATTCATAGTGTTGGTATCTTTAACGTGAATTTTTGTTTTAAGAAAGCCTTCTTCTAAAAACACATCAACAATCTAGGAATGTAATGATTGTGTGGGAATATTTCCAAGTGAAATTTAATGTTGAAAATTTGTTTAGGGAATATAGAAAATCTTTAAAGGAGATCTTCACCATGTTGCCATATCAAGAAAATATCATCTATGTAACGATACCAGATCAGAGGTAGTTTATTTTGGGTATTTAAGAAATTTTGTTCAAAGAAGCCCATGAAAAGATTTGCATAAGAGGGTGCCATTCGTGTTCCCATGGCTGTACCTTTTATTTGTAAATAGAAATCATCTTTGAATTTAAAACAGTTCATTGTTAGGATAAAACTCTATTAGTGTTAAAAAGGAAAGAAGTAGAGGGGCTTTGAATGTACTGATCTGGTATCAAGGAAAATGTTTAGTTGCGTTTATGCCTTCATCATGTGGGATGTTGGTGTATAGTGATGTGACATCAATTGTGGCTAGGATTAAATTATTTGGTAAAGGTTGGGTAATTTTGGAGAGTTTAGCAATAAATCATTAGTATTTTTAACATAAGATGGGAAGTAGTTTTACAAAAGGCTGCAGTTGGTCGTCAATGTAACCTGATATTCTTTCAGTCGGGCTTCCATAACTGGCAACAATTGGGCGTCCTGGTGGTGGTCTGACATCCTTATGAATTTTCGGAAGTGTATAAAAATGTTGGTGTTCTGGGGAATTTTGGTGTTAGTATGCTTATAGTTCTCTGTGATAAATCTTCGTCTTTTCCTCGTTGTTCCAAAAAACGATTTTATGGTTTCGTTAAATTCTTTGGTTGGATCTGTCTGCAGCAGTTGATAAGTTTTATCATCAGCCAGTTGTCTCTGTAACTTCGTTACAGTAATCATTAATGTTTTGAATTACAATTTTGTTACCCTTGTCTGCTGGTAGAATAATAATATCGTTATTGTTTTTGAGCGATTTAATAGCTTTAATTTCATTTTTTGTTAAGTTATTCTTATATTTTAACGAATTTTGGAAAGATGAGCTTGACAAGTTTGAGAGGATAACATTAATAAATTGCTCAACGGGATGCAAAGCCCTCTACTTCTTTCCTTTTAACACTAATAGAGTTTATCCTAACAATGAACTGTTTTAAAATTCAAAGATGATTTCTATTTACAAATAAAAGGTACAGCCATGGGAACACGAATGGCACCCTCTTATGCAAATCTTTTCATGGGCTTCTTTGAACAAAATTTCTTAAATACCCAAAATAAAACTACCTCTGATCTGGTATCGTTACATAGATGATATTTTCTTGATATGGCAACATGGTGAAGATCTCCTTAAAGATTTTCTATATTCCCTAAACAAATTTTCAACATTAAATTTCACTTGGAAATATTCCCACACAATCATTACATTCCTAGATGTTGATGTGTTTTTAGAAGAAGGCTTTCTTAAAACAAAAATTCACGTTAAAGATACCAACACTATGAATTACTTAAATTATACTAGTTGCCATCCTACACATGTAAAAAAAAGTATTCCAAAAAGTTTAGCCATTCGAGCAAAGAATTTATGTAGCAAAGAGTCTGATTTCACAAGATTATATTAACAAATTAACAAACACATTCAAAAAATTTAAATTATCCCGACAAACTTGTAAAAAAATCAAATTAATAGGTCAAAAAAATTTCAATCACAACAAATCTTTTCCCCTAGATGAACCTAAATTACTACCAAATTCTACCCCGGACTTAACAAAATAAACCCTATAATTAAAACTGCATTCCATATTCTACAGTCATCATCGGAAACTAAAGATATATTTTCAAAACCACCTAGGGTCATCTTTAGAAAACCGCCAAATCTTAAAAATATGCTAGTCCAAACCAATCTTAAACACAAAAATCGAGAGAAAATTTTTAACGGTTGTAAACCCTGTCAAAAACCACGTTGTGGTACGTGCAAAATTATGTCCTCTAGTCAAAAATTTTAGTAGTAACATAACGAATAAAACGTATCCAATTAAAGGAACAATTGATTGTAATTCAAGTAATATAATATATCAGCTAAATTGTAATTTTTGTAATAAACAATATATTGGCCAAACCTCTAACCCTCTTCGTATAAGAATGACAGGTCACCGTTACAGTATTGTTCATGGAGATGACAAGCCCCTCGCTGTACATTCCAGAGAACATAATCAGGACAAAATTGAAAATTGTTACAAATTAAAAGGCATCAACAATGTTCCATTGAATGCCAACGAAAATATAAATAGGTTTTAATTTGAGAAGGAGCGAAACTGCTCATCAACTTGTTTTTAAAGTCAAAATTTCCTTTTAGGTTTAAACATTCGTTAATTTTTTACTCTTTGGTATTTGTGATGAAACATCAGCTGTGAGGTATTTTTTCCCCTGTTTATTATTCTATTTCAGTTCATTTTCTTGTGTTTGTATTTAGTTAGTTTCATTATTTAATTTTGTAAATATTTATACACATTTGTTATCTGAAGAAGTATGCTGACATACGAAAATTCATAAACAGAGTTTACCAATATTTGGTTTTTTTATTTCTACATGAAGAGAATACACATATTGATATATATATATATATATATATATATATATATATATATATATATATATATATATATATATATATCCGTTTTAAAAATACGCCACGTGGCTAATTTCTTGTTTAACTACGACATGAACGAACATTATATAATCACATTAAATATTTAACGGTTTTATATACATTCAATGCATTTGCAGTTTGTTAAATAATTTGAGTTTGTATTGTTTTAAATAATAAAGAACTGGCCATTGCGGATAAGTTAAATCAAAAATTGAATTAAATTTAGAAATAATTATAACCAATACATTAGTAAAATATTGTTTTCTATTATTAGCTCCGTACATCTACATTCACAAAAATCTCTGTAACATTAAAAAAAAACATTAAACTTTTATTTATTTCTGTATAATTACGTTTTTAATACATGTGTTTCAGTAATAGGAGTC
This sequence comes from Homalodisca vitripennis, assembly GCF_021130785.1. Taxonomy (NCBI): domain Eukaryota; kingdom Metazoa; phylum Arthropoda; class Insecta; order Hemiptera; family Cicadellidae; genus Homalodisca; species Homalodisca vitripennis. The sequence continues at coordinate 2,509,433 of NC_060213.1, forward strand.
AATTGAAAAAGTATTACAAGTGTTACGTTCATTAGTTACTCTTTCATATAGATTAATTAGGTATTGTTATTTATTTTTCAAACCCTGAAATATACTCGTTAAAAGATTGCATATTTTATAAATGAGTTATTTAATTACAGTGTACAGAAAATATTTTCTGTTTATTTAAATACATTTGATACATTTCTGAAAATGTAAAGAAACAATACATGACTAATCAAGGTACAAAGAACCCTAATAATATATTACTAGTTAAACGTTTTGGCCAATAACAATATAGTTGATAGTACACCTCTCTATTAGAGCCTCCTGCTTTTGGATGGTTCATAGATGTCTCCTTAATTTCATCCTTTTCCTCAGAAATAAAGCTAAGAATGTGTTTTCTTCTAAATAGGACGACGTGCGTTTCATGTCGACTTCCAAAATCTACAACTAGTTTTTAAGTTTTATGACTCGATCATATTATTGTAATGTTCTAACATTTTTTAAATATTGTTTGCTGTAAAAAACTAAATATTTTTATAACTAGCAAAAAACTAAACCAGCTTCAAACGTTTTACAACTATAAGCAAATTAATTAGTGTAGATTGACAAAACTAGGACAAACTTGTCTCAGCTGGGTCTTGTAGGGTTTTATATCTCTGAATGAAGATCGTCAGATGACATAAACTTTAATGACGTCACTACATCTTAGTAACCAAGTAGATATGCAAGAGCGGTAAAACAGGCATTCACTCGAGACACTGATTAGTCAATGTATCTGGCACACAGAGGAGAGTAGTCTGATTAGTAAGTCAACCTAGTAATCCATGGTAAACCTGCGTACTTTAACTGGTACGGAATAGTTTGATTTAGTACTTATTCATTGATCATATTTAAAAACTTACATGTAATCCTTACTTAGGCAACAGCAAAACAGGCCTAATAAATCAGGCATTAACAAGGTGGTAATTTAACTAGTCTAATAAAAAAAGGAAAACTGAACAAGTAGCGACTACAGCATCGCAAAGTTGTATGCAAAATGTCTAGTCTGTAGGATAGTTCTTTTCTGTTAAATCATGTGGTCGGACCGAAATTATTTTCTTTTTGCCCTTCGATTGATCTTCTTAGCTATCGCTCATGCAATGAAAACTGACTGAATATATTCATAAGTAAATATCTAGCAATCATTAACCAAATAATATAAATGCATGCAGGGTACTCAAATCCATCGCAAAACATTGCATTGTGACACTACTGAAAACAAGTATTGTATTGATATAAACGACAACCACAAAATACAAGAACAACAAATAGTTAATGGTTGTAATAAAACAGCAATTAAATTTAAAATAACTTTTTTCCATCCCATGTTAGTAAAAAGCATGCGGTACAGAAAACACTGATGTGGGTCCAATATGTTGTGTTATTCAGATAAAAAGTAATAACAAAAGTTACGGTAGACCGTAGAATCTTAAGAACCACAAAAGTTGATGTGCAATACGATAAAATGTTATATGACTGTATTCATTTTGATTTGAAATATTTTTAGGTGGCTATAATAATCTCAATTTCTTAAATTTTTTATTTAATAAGCACGCCCAATAATTGTCTTTTTAGAAATCTTATACAGTAAAAATGTTAATTTTATGCGTCACGATGAAAACATCGTCTGTATGAAAACACATGTACTTTGATTAAATGAAAACTATAAATGATGCTTTAATTATAGTAATTGGCAAAACTTTGACGAATGCTATCTTCTTTTGGGGCTGGTAAATTTTCATTTCCTGTCTGCCGATATCTCAACATGCAGATGTATTGACTTGTGTGAAGCATAATTTATACTTAAGGAACATTTTGTTTGACCCATCTCCCTCCATGGGATTTGGCTAAGCGAAAGCGAATACTTTCAATAGACTTATAGCTAACCACGATGGAAACAAGAAAATAGCTGAATAAATAAAATTTTGAAAAAACTGTGTACAATAATATGACATTTAACAAGTGAGACTTTTTATATTCAAAAAAGAAAATTAAATACACTGTATTCAATGATAAGAGTTACGTTGCATTACCCAAGCTGGTTTACCGAAACTTTTATTTGAATACTGCTATAAAACCTAACTTACTAAGCAAAGGAATGAAAGAGGGAAAATACCTTGAGAAATATTTCATATGTAATCTTATTTTGAATTTTTTATGAAACTTTATTTCTGTACACACAAGAGCGGTTTCTAATATGGTGTTTATGTAACCAATGACTGAGTTTTACTGAATGTCGTTGATTCCAATCACTCACTAAATCTCAAAGATGAATTGAGCTGCAGATTTTAAATGATGCATGTAACCTCAGTAAGGCCTTATACGCAATATGTGTTGCTGCTTACTCCTACATTGTGTGTGCGTAGAGTTTGTAAACGTTATAGTAATAAGTAATACTTTATGGAGCTATGGTTTTCAACAAAAATATTCCCATTTATTGTACGTATTTTTTATATATTTATTGTTACTTTTATTGCAAGATTTAGTCCTCCTTATTGTTAAATCTATTTGGGAATAATTGTTTGTTGAAATAGTGTACATAGCTCAAGCTTTGGTGCTTAACAAAGTATTTTCTGTATTAATACTCAAATATATTCTCTACATGTTCATCGTCTGTAATCTGACACTGTCAAAGACTTCACTCCTGAAATATGTAAAATCACACCGACATATATGTGGAGAGATCTGGTAAAATCGAAATATATTTTATTTAGACAGACGTGTACGCCAGAAATCCGTGAAATTATCAGATTATAGAAAATTAACAAGCGGAGAGTTAGTGTAACTATAAGTGAGTAAGTTAATTGTTGTTAGTCAAGTAAATAGTGACTTAATTATTTGTATCAACATTGTATATATAATAAATAAATCAATACAATACAGCTTTCAGTTGTATACATATATTACACAATACAATTTTTAAAGTTTTTCCAAAATAAAAGAAAGATTTATTTTTAATTCAACATATCGTGGGTTTGACGTTATTATACCCGAACGAAAGAATCACAAGTATAAACCTTTAAAGTAATACACGTCACCTAATGTATTTCATTTCATAATTGAGACAAGGAAAGATCCGTATAAATACTGATGTATCAGCCATTGAAGTTATGTATTTTAATTTTAGTTAAACTTTATTATTTATTAATGACTTAGATAATATTTGAAATTACAGAACAAAGTATATTGGAGGGAAAAGTAACAACACAATATGAGAGTTCAAACAAAGTTTAACATGAGGTGTAACGCGGTTACCTCGCAAAGTTTGTTAATGCCTGGAACTTCAAGTAAACTTTGGTTAAAACAAATTTAATGAATCGAGTTAAATATTTTAAATGATGAAACTCTGATCCTAAGAGATCTCTTGTGTAAATCATATAAAATTAAAAATAGTTTCATACTTTTAAATGATGCTTGGGAAAAACATTCTTTCAAATTCAGTTTATGATTCCTTATAGTCTACAATGATATGTTTTTATTAAAATCCGCTAAGCGTTAATACGTGTATGCTAGTTACAGTGAAAATCTTCATTTTTTTAGTTTAAATCCTTAAGCTATTGTTTGTAAAAAAATTAAGAATAAAAATTGGGTAAACACAGGTCAGTGCTACAAACAGAATATTATTTATACTTTAAAATTAGTAAAGTATTGATTGATGGATGTCCAATACATGTCACTATTGACGGCCGGTGTGTGGACAAAAGCCTTTTATCATTGTAGTTGGT